>NW_023494794.1:8988190-9035690 GCF_904425465.1 Colossoma macropomum
TTTACAAATATTTATTTATTTACACAGCACTTTTCTAAGTCAGGCTACAAAGTGCTTCACAGCAGAAAGACAAAGAAGGTTGGTGTAGTGGGTAACACCTCTGCCTTCTATGCTGCAGACAGGGGTTCGATTCCCCCGCCTGGGTAAGCACCCTACACTGTACCGATAAGAGTCCTTGGGCAAGACTCCTAACACTACCTGTGTTAAAAAAAAACAGACAAAATGATCAAGTTGTAAGTCTCTCTGGATAACAGCATCTACCAAATGCCATAAATGTATATGTAAAATCCCTCAATTTAAAGTAATAAGCCTGTACTAGCTTTGTTACATGCGCTGAGAAATTTAGTTCTGAATCCAAAATGATGCCCAAATTTCTAGCATAACGAAGCATCCTTGCGGCCAGTGAACCAAGCTCCTTCTTTAAGTTGCTAGCGACATTTTGAGGGCCCAGAACCAGTATGTCTGTATTTCCCCTTATTTACTTTAAGGAAATCACAGGCCATCCAATCCTTAACAACTTGAATACATTCAGAAAGACTTTCTAATCTACTGAAATCATTCCTCTTTACAGAGAGATAAAGCTGTGTATTGTTAGTGTAAAAACGATATCTTAAAATTTCCCAAGGGGAGCATTTAAACGGAAACAAAATAGGACCAAGGATGGACGCTTGTGGGACCCCGCATGAAAGATCAGCACATGACAAACAAATATTGGCATTGGACAGATATGACCAATGTTCAGATTTGTACAGATGTTTGTGTGAAAAATATTGGATCTGAGCATCAGTCTGCAATTCCTATCAGTGCATCTCTAAAACAAAACAAACGCCAGTAGACATGCAAAAGGTAAATAAATAAATACAGATCTATCACAAATGTTAATAACTATGTATTTGAGGATACAAACAATTTGAAAATGAATGGATGGAATTAGATGGAATGGATGGAAAGAGTTACTACCCACCTCTGCAAGTAAGCCTGGTCTTGGAAGCATCCAGGCATAGTAAGAGGCAGAGTTTCAGGCGTGGCCACATAGCAGAACGTCACAGTGAGCAGAAAAGGAACCTGGCACAGTTCAGTTTACTGAGCCTCCACAATGTCCTCCCTGAAACTCACGCTCATCTCTCAGGTTCTGCTGCTGCTGCTGCTGCTGCTGCTGCTGGAGAATAGCTGGGCGCTCTCATGTTTACCCTGTTCCGATTTTAAATGCCGAGAGCTGCTGTGTCCCGGTGGGAAAGTGTTGGGACCCTGTGGCTGCTGCTACCAGTGTGCCAAACAGAAGAAAGAGAGTTGCGGAGGCCCGTTCAGAATTGCTGGGGAGTGCGACCTGGGGCTAAAGTGTGTGACCAGAGGAAACTTCAAAGGCGATATAGGAGTGTGTGAAGGTCTGTATGGGCAGAGTATTTGTTTAATGTCTACAGCTCTGTAGAGACAGTGGCTCGTCCAGACTTCAGTTCCTCACTCTCATAACTTACGTAACTTACGCATTAGTTTGATGTATTTACAGTATAATTCATTGTGTTTAATGGTTAATAAGCCTAAAAGGTGAATTCCACAGATAACTAAAATATTCTGTATCATCAAGTCTTCAGAATGTAAACAGGGCCGTTCAGAGTGCTTTAGTGTGGCATGAGAAACTTACAGAGTCAGAATTGTTCACAGTGGTGGTGATGGGAACCAGACGTCTGAAGAGTTTAATGAAAGCTCCCTCATAGAAAGTTACAAGAAATGGGCCGATTCCTGGGACACTGATAGTTGATGTATGATTTATGATAGCTTTGAGCAGGTTTTGGCCTAAAATGCCTAAAACATGTTATGAGGCAAAATAGTTTCCAAAGAAAACACATTTTTTTAGATTTATGAATATTTTACCATCATCAACATTACATATAAACACTCAGAAGACACATATTTGTTCACTGGTGGTTTGGATAGAAAATAAAATGGCTATATTTTTGTCCTAGTCATGGTGACCCCTGGTTCCTATCACCACCACTGTAAAGAAAGTCTCTACAATGAACCATTTTACATCAAACTGCTCTAAATGACTCTGTTTACATTCTAATGGTTTCATTATACAGACATTTTGAACAGTTAGTGTAATTTCCTTTTAAGACCAACAACTGAATGATAAGGAGTATAAAAAATACAAACAGGAATGATAGAGGTGAACTTCTTACTGTCTCCTATACACACAGTTAGTAAGAACGTGACAGGATGCTCAATTCGTTGTGCAATAACTTTTTTCTCTTTTTGTATTTTTTGGGCGTTGTTCTTCAAATGTGCCTATCATGCTGATTTCACCATCATCATCCGGATTACAAATTCAGAAAAACAACTGACAGATGATAATGGTGAGTTTGCAGTGAGTGTGATGGTGCAGTAATCTCTGATAGGCACGCTTACGTGGTTTCTTGTAGACTATATGACACACTTATCTTTGCATGGCTGAATCTGATTTCCACCAAACTGCTGCTTTAAAGCAGCCAAAAGAACCAACTGGCATCAAAATAGAAAAAATGCTTTGTCTAATTTGCTCATGTTTTAGCAGGTTTATCACAGAAAAGACTTCATAATCCTGAATTATTAGTCAGAATGTGCTTACTGTGTGTGAACTTGTGTGTTATAAAGAGTTCATGGTGTGGCTGAAGGCCTGGCTGATGCGCAGAAGAGGGAAACCATGACCTGAGGAGAGCCGACACAATGGGAAGAAGATGAAGAGGAATTCGATTATTACTAAAGATTCTCTCCATATGAGCACTTGTCCTTCTATTGGTCAATAGTCCACTATAGATCTTCTGTAGATTAGACCTTGTCTAGCATTAACTACATACCCAGTATATGTAACTGGACTTTGAGTTTAATGTAACAGATTCTTTGAAATCAAAACCTAAACCTAATGCTGAAACTAACTTCCCCCCCAAAATTAAACACGATCCTAAGCCTAAGTGTGATGTTGTAGGGAATGACATTCATCAGATTGTTTAACAGTTTAAGTGGACAATCCATAAAGCAGTGGCTCCAGTCCTGGTTCTGGGGGATCTACTAGCCCCTCACATTTTAGTGTTCTTGCTGCTCCCAACACACCTGATCCAACAAATCCGCTCATTAACAAGGCCTTGCTGAGTTGAAGTGGATGTTTTTTGGCAGGAGAACATTAACCCTTAGAACCCTATTTTTGGCATTTTGGGTCAATTGCAATTACAATTATAAAGTATTTACATGAGACAGTCACACATGCCATATGTTGTTATTTTCAGGAGACCCTGAGCTACTCAGATATGCCATCGTTTGACATGTAAATGGCAACAGAAATTTGATATCTTTAAAAATTTGAGTCATTTTTGATCAAAAATGTACCCAGCGCCTGCTAAATTTTGTATTTTTTTAATTATAGAGATCTTGAAAACAAGTGCAGTTGTTGTTATCTTTTCAGAAATTGTTAGTCTGGAGTGTCTGTGAGCTGAAACTGCAATCATTCTGATGGTGATTCATTCTTTTAGTTATTATTAGTAAAAATAAACAATTAGCATAAGGGGGGCATGTTTTTTAATTGATTTTCTGTCCTCTTGGATTCATGCTGAGTGCTAAAACTCTGATACACAGCAAGACAGGCTTTATTTTTAATTACAAATTGAGGTGCATATTTAATATCAGATATTTTTAATACTCAAAAACAATGTAAACTGAAAGACTGAGCTAAATATTATTCATTTTATAATCATATTTGTCATATTTATTGTTATTTATCTGTCAAAATGTGTTTTAGGGCCTGTTTGTGTGATTTTGAGGGAAAGAGGGGAAGTGCACTGCAGTTTTATCGCCTTTTTCTGGATCTCTGGCTGATGGATGGTCAAAGGTGGTTGAATTCACTCTGGATTGTAAGGGCAGAGTCTGATGAGTGATCTGATGTGTGAATCATGTCGCTGTTTTAACCCTTTGTTGGAATATGAAGGTCAAAAAGCAGAGCTCAGGATTTTGGGTGATTTTCCGTACCGAATTACTCACTGATACTGACGTCACAGCTCGATGACGTATATCATGATATGTGGATCATGTCTGTAGCTTAAACCGTTCTGAAGTTATGAAGACTAGAAGTAGCCTACCGTCTCCGGGCCCTAAGGGTTAAAGTGTGCGGGGCAGGGGGTCCTTCAGGACCAGGAGTGGGAATCACTGCTATAGAGGATTCTCAAATTGTTAGTTTATTAGTCTACATATTGGTTAAAACACATCATATATTCTTTAATAAACCTGCAAATGTATTCACATATACTTTTACTGAATGTATCTACTGTATCACTGTCCGAATACGGGCCAATAAGTGGGCTACTATTGTATTGTCCTCTATAACGCTGTGCGAAATAGACTTTCTGATATCAAAGCTCCGATTGGCAGTTTGGTGTCTCACTTTCTGCTTTTTTAAAAAACACAAAATACATAAATCACCAAGGGATTAAAGAGTTTTGCACTAAAATGACATAAGAACGTAAGTCATTTGAACATAAGCTGCCACCTCTGTTCAGGTTTACGAGCTACTAGAATTTAACCGGTTGCACAAAGTCACATAGTTTCAACACAGCTGTAAGTTATAACTTAAAATTTACACATAACCTGTAGTGCCCATGTGTCAAACACAAGGCCTGCGGGCCAGATCAGGCTTGCGACACAATCCTATGTGGCCCGCAAAGGTATTTACATTTTTTGTTAATATTAGCCTGAACTGCATTTCAGCTGCAGTTCAACCAATATAACCACCAAACGTCAGCTCAGCAGTTTAAGTCTTAATCAGCTTGCAGCAAAGAAAGGATACCAGGTGTTTAGTTCAAGCAAATAGGTAGGTTTAAAGGCCGAGCTCCTGGGGACATTTAAATTTTGGATATTTCACGTATTTATGTAATAGGGTCGTTCTACAGAAGCGTCCACTTTTCCACATTTTTAATGAAAAATGCATTTTACAAAACGGCTGCTACAGAGCATCAAACCACATGTCGTCTATCATGGAATCTCCACTAAAATATGTAATTTAATCCATGTGTGTTCTATTTTTTCACAATTACCTAAGCAGGTGACACCAGTGACTTCAACTGAAAGCTTCATATGAAATCATGAGCTAAATGAGAAAAATTCTGATAACTGAAAGACACAGTGGACTTACTGTGTGCTCTTCTTCACAGATCCTCAGAAAACAGGTAAAAGGAAGTCAAGTGATGTCATCAGTGTGATTTTTATTTCAAAATAAGAGATTTTTTGTTGCGCAGTAACACCAGTGACACCACAACTCCAGGGGACCACATCTTTCATTAAATATTTTACAATATTTATTTGGCCTTTGTTTTCTTTATGTCATTTAAATTATATATTTCATATTTATTTATAGATTATTGCAGTTAAAATTGCAAAAAAACATTTTTTTTTGCTCAAAATATGGCCTCAGCCTTTACACATGACTGTGGGGATGAGCTCTTCTGTGGTGCTTGGAATTCTAGATAATTCATTTATAAACCAATTTTGCTAAATTGATGGGTCAAGATGGTGTAATTATTAAAATAACTAATTGTTTTATTTTAAAATATAAATAAATTGTAACCCTAATTTTTTTTCCAAGTGTAATATATGTCTAAATGAAAAATGGAAAAATAACACAGCCAGGAACAAAGCCCTGAGTCTTAAGCTTTTCTACAGGGTCAGTCCAAAACCTAGTGGGTGACTCTGTTCAAGTATACAAGTCAACTGCATTCAGACCAATAAGAGCAGCTCCATCAGTGCTCAGGCTGTTTGTGATGCTGATCTTACTTTACATTTACATTTATGTCATTCAGCAGATTCAAATAGTGATTAGACTAGCCACAGCTTCGCTCTTATAAGTGGAGCCATGGTGATCATCACATTCACCATTTCTTAGTCTGATTACTCAAATTTACTGCTGCTGCCGTTCTCACTGCAGGTTTGTGTTGAGGAGTTCCGCTGTAGTTTTTCTTTCACTTAAGAGAAAAAGGAATGTTTAGAGACAACTGTGATTGGCCGAGAGGCCTATCAATCATATTTTTGCAAAAGGTCAACTGGGTTAAGAGCTTAAGGCCATAGGTCAAGCAATCAGGCTTGTACTGTTTACTTGGGGTCTGGTGGCCTGCTATTCTGATATCAGTGGTCTTGGCTAGGTTGACAATACCCCCATCCCCAGCATTACAAGATTTCAAGTCAAGTCAAGCTTTATTGCCATTCTTTACATCACAACCAGGTGTTCCCCTGCAGTCATGGAGCTTCACTTAACCCCTTAACATCCCAGGCTTTACATACATGTTACATGATCAGGCTTATTTTTCAGTAACTAAAGGGACATCAATGCAAACTGAGTAAGCTATTCTTATGTTATAGAAGCGTGTAATAACACTTTTGGCGCACCGGCGGGCCCTGGCCATGTAAGGGGTCAACACAAAACAGCAGCAGACATAAGGATGAGCTGAAAAGAGTATATAAAAAAATACAACAGTATGTTTGTCATGTCAATTAATTATATAACAGCAAATACAGGACAATAAACAATAAGTTTATAACAATAACAATAAGTTATTAACCGGTAGAAACTATATAACTTAGTCTTTAACAGCGGACAACAGTGACTATGGATGATGCGCGAAGTTTTCATACATGAGAAAATATCTCACAAATCAAGTCAATGTTTTCTAGGATAACATGTATTTCACTCCTCTGAAGTGTTTACGACTTTAAACATCTGCTCAGGCCGATACGTAAGTGGACGAGTCAGGACGAGTTGAGACAGACCACAGAAATCTCAGAGCATCTTGCGTGTGGGTTGGCTGATTTCTAGAGGGGTAGAGTTTGACACAAACTTTGAAAAGAAGCAGAGCAGACATCCTTCAGTCGTTCCTCAGGTTTAGATTCAGGGATCGAGGCTGCTGTACAGGCTGCTGCTGGACATGATGTGTCTGAGACGGGTGCTGATCTCTCAGGTTGTGCTGCTGTTGGTGGTGGAGAGTGGCTGGACACTGTCCTGTTTGCCCTGTTACATGGTAAGATGTCCAGAAGTGCTGCAGTGTGCAGGGGGAAAAGTGCTGGAGCCCTGCATATGCTGCTACGAGTGCGCCAAACAGAAGGATGAGATTTGTGGAGGTCCGTTCGACAATTCTGGGACATGTGACGAGGGGCTGGAGTGTCTGAGAAGTGGACGCTACAATGAGGGAGTGTGTAGAGGTCAGTACTGGCAGCATCTTCTCTGAATCATGGCCCGTATAATACACACACACACACACACACATATATATACATATATATATATATATATATATATATATATATATATATATATATATATATCACAGCTGTCAGAACAAAACCTTGTTTTTCAGTTTTTGACATAATTTGAAAATGTCTGTTGTCCTTTACATGGTGTGTAAATTTCATGATGAATTTCATGATGAATGGAGACACAAGGTTTTCTTCCAACAACAGCGATATATATATATATATATATATATATATATATGGAATTTTACCAATTTTGAACATGAATTTCAGAATTTTTTAGTATTTGAACTCCACAAGTTTATGCAAAAGCCTCTGATGAGCAGATCAGATGCAACTGAGAGTCGTCTGTACACGAACTTCAGTGGAAAATGTAAGGCTAAAAAAATCTGACCTTTTTCACAAAGGCCTTGACATGGTCAAGCTCCCAAATTTGATTAAATTAAAACAATGACCAAAAAAGTGCTGAATATTGAATATTTCGTCTTTGTTTTACTTGTTATTAGGCCTAGTGCTTATTTCCTTATTTGAAATAAACACAAATCATTTTGTTGTTTTTATTTTTTATGCACATTTAATTTGAGTTTCAAGATTTTTTTGGGTGTTAGTAGCTTTAAATGTGTTAAATGTCTTTAATAGGTTTAACAGTATGAGTGAGATTTGAGTTTGACTCTACTGTCACTGCTACATTCATTTGTAGTGCAGTATAACTATTGATGCTCTCTTTGTGTTCCTTTTCCTCAAAATGATTCCTGGTCTTCATTCTTCAAACGTGACCGTCACTCCAATTCCATCACTAAACCGGAATCCATATTCAGAAAAGACTAACGGTAAGTATGTGTGGAAAGGAAAGAAAGAGTAACCTGCGTTATACAGCACCCATTTCATATCATGCTCATCAACTTGGCCCCTGCTTTTCCCCTCAGGCGATCCTCATCACCATCTTTAGGGCTGTTCTATTACTTTGTTAGCTTAAGTGAAGTGTTGAACCAAGTGAGCACATAAATCAGTGTGATCTGATGAATTGAACACATTAGATCACGAACCATTAGCCAATTGTGTTTGCACACAGAGGAATTAGACCTTCGCATTTAACCCATCCGTGCAGTGAAACACTCACATACATGCACACTAGTGAACACACACACTAGGGGGCAGTGAGCACACTTGCCCAGAGCGGTGGGCAGCCCTATCCACGGTGCCCGGGGAGCAGTTGGGGGTTAGGTGCCTTGCTCAAGGGCACTTCAGTCACATACTGTCAGCCGAGGGGATCGAACCAGCAACCTTCTGGTTACAAGGCTGGTTCCCTAACTGCCAGCCCACGACTGCTGCACAAACTGCCCCTTTTCAAACATGACAAAAATGGTGGACAAAGCTGTTAGCAATAAAATACTTAAAATGATGAGATTCTGATGAAATTCTAATAAAATATTTCAGAGTATTTCAGATGAAAGAAATATTCAAAATGTTCCTTTTGATCTCAGGTACTTCTCCTAGACAGGTCTACTCTGCTAGCTTGCTAGTTGGCATGCTAAAGGCTACCCAGATAACAACAACAAAAATAAGGGCACTATGGCGCAGTTTAAAACTAAATGTTATACCAAACAATTATTCACCAAATGTATGTTCAGTTTATGTACAACTTCGCAAAACATTTGCATCACTAAGTTTGCATGGTTTAGTTAGCTCACTGAAGCCAACCCAGCCGAGTCAGTTTCACTAATCTACTTTGCTCTGGCCCCTCCGCACCTCCACGTGAGTGCCCACTTGTGTAATGCAGGTGGTGAGTCGAAGTCGGTGAGGGCATAGAAAAAGAGAATGGAACGGTGTAGCTTTGGTAGTATGGGTGCATTTGGTAGTATGGGTGCATTTGGTAGTATGGGTGTACACTTATTGGCTAATTGATCAGAAACCCCTCTCTTATAGCTTCACCTTGCTGGTATACAGACATCCTCTAGCCATCCACTGTTCCTTCATCACTGACTAATTTGAAAAAGTAATGAACTTCATGCATTCTTTCTCTTTTTTTCTCTCACAGAAACGACCACACAACGTCCTGAAACAACCACACGCGATGTAGGAAAAGCACATCGAGGTAAGTTATTAATTAAAGCACAGTACAGCATGTGAAACCGTACTGCTTGTGTTAGCCATCCTCTACTTCTTCGTCAGGACCACAGAGTCACTCTTGGCTCAACATTTGACACTAAAGTGAATAAAACCCCAGCAACTCCCCTGTGCAGCATTCCTTTGAGGCATGGCTAATATCTGGTCAACAGCAATTGTATGGTCAGAAACTGACCAAAGATGAATGGGAAAGAAGGGGCTTCAATTGTGCAGCAACAGAAAGCCTACAGATGGACCCAAATTGAGAGAGAATAATTCTTTAACATTTTGTCTGAATATTTTTATTGAGTTTTTATTTTAAAAATACTAAATTTTAGGGATCATTAATCAGAAAAACCTGACTGCATTGTTGTACTTAGTGCCTCTGGATGGGGAGGTTCCTCAGGGCTCTACTCTGGGATCTGCTTAGTTCTGGAGTTTCATGCTCAAAATCACATTGTATGCCCTTTTTTTTCACTTCAAAAGCTGTTTGTGCTCCAACAAAAACCCACATTATAGTGTTATTAATTTGGGAAGTCTAAGTCGTTTTGACAAAGGAGAAAAGGCGAGGATAACAAAAAACATCACTTTTTTTGGCGTAACAAAATCTACGTTTCTATTTAAGACATTTAAAAGAACACACTGGCATTGAAATGGAAACGAACACTTTACTTAGTAGTACCAAGTAGTCTTGGGCTTGTTTGCTTTGAAACCGAATGGGGCAAAAGTTCAGTAGGTTTCTCACAGAAAAGCCCTTCTAACTTAAAGAATGCAATTAATGTATGTGAGAGTTGTCCTTTACTGTCTGTAGATTTCATTGAGTGGCTGAAATCCAGGAATCTACGCAGAGACTGAGGAGAAGAAGGTGCAGATGATTCAAGTGATGTTGAAACTACTCTCCAAATGAACACTTTCTGTTATATCAACAGTAGCATCCATGCATTTTTGCTTGATTAATATTTTTTGCAGTAGTTAAGCTGTGGACTTGTTGCTAGTTTAAATTCCAAATAATTCAAAAGTTATAAACCATTCATGCATGTGAACACATAGAGTATATATAACTGGTTTTAAGGACTGCTTGATGTTTCATGAAAATTATATACTGATTAATATAAAAGTCTAATAAATGATAAATGGGTCATGTATATCTGGTGACTGTATTGTCTGGACTGACATGTAGATTAAGATTTATGAGCCTTTATGTTTAATTAGCCTAATTATATAATAAACTTCAGTGATTCTTTTATATGAATCAGTTTCGCTGCATGTCTTCTTATCCTAAATGTATACATTGTTCCCTTAAGTGTCCATAAACTGGGGCCTGATGGCAACAATCTGTTAATGTTTATTAAAAATGCATGGGCAACTGAATCATTCACACAGTTTTGTCTTTATTATATTGTTCTGTAAAACTTTTTTAGCAAGTATGAATTTCCCAAGATGCACTTCATTGTGTACTCTAAACAGCTGGCGCTTAATATTTTGAATGGGAACGCCATCATAACTCGGTGAAGCTCATAACTGAAAAACAATCATCTGCTACATTTTACCTTCGGCAATGATTTGCACAGCAATTATAGACATCCATGGTTTTTGGCAACCTTTTATATCTCTACTCAAACAAGCCTAGATTTAATAGTTCCTTGCATCATGAAATGGTTCTTCAGATTAATGGAGAATGTGCTGTAATTGGTTCTATATAGAACCTTTTGAAAAGGGTTCCATATAGCACCAAAACAGGTTCTTCTATTCTTATAAGCTTGACTTCGTAACAATGGAAAAAACATTTTTGGTGCTATATAGAACCATCTTACATCTCTACATAACTACATAAGGTGTTGTAATTGGTTTAAAGTAATGCAATTTGTATAATTATACCTTTGATGAACAACCAACAGTGGCAGATTTTTTAATGTATAATTTTCTTGCTTTTATTCACAACAAAATCAGGGTTTATTTTATTCAAAATCAGTAGCTCCTGATGACCAAACATGACAAATTAAGTGATTCAAAACACTTTTTTTGCCACATGGTTTGAATAATTGGAAACATTTCTTCAAATTTGTGCTTTGACGAACTCAAAGGCAGCAAAGGTCTGAAATATAAAACATCAATGGATTAGAAATTAGCAACACATTTCCAAAAATAAAAGGCCTGAAAAAGGGAATTATTATAAAAGTGTTGTCTTAATATTAATGACTTACTTAAAATGGAAATGAACTAATAAAAGTACATTTCCGTGAATTAAATCTATTCCATCCCAAAGAATGAAAGCCAAGTAAATCAAACTGAAACATTTCAATTTTCTTCAGCAACTGAATTTAATGCTGAGATAAAATCTGCATGTGTTGATTTTACTATGTTTGTAAAACAGAATCATTACTGAATTAAGTTTATAAAATCTTTCATTATGCTGAGTGTGTAGTAACTGCTTACGAGTGTCAAAGACAAAAATCACAGCCGGCAACAAACACGTTGTGTAACATCTATTTATTACCACCATAGTATGAGAAATTTGGAAAATACAAAGATCAGCTTATTTAGATTTCTGAATAAGAAAAATAAACAGAAACATGAGGTTATACTGTGTATCACAACGAGAGAGCGCGAAAGAGAGAGAGGAGCAAAAAGGTCTACACAAAGAGAGTGAAACACTCCGAAAACTAAACGTGGCGATTTTTTTTTTGCTACAATTCGTGACGAATGCCGATCTGTGGAAGAAAAAAAAAAGGGTGAGGGGGGGGAGAGAGAAAGAGAAAGGAAGAGAAAAGCGAGAAGGAGGAGGAGGGATGTCTGAAGAACAGTGAGAGTGAATGAGAGGCTGGTTTAGAGCGCCCCCCTGTGGCTGCCTGAAGTTTTAACAGGAGGAGCAGGATCGGCAATCACTACGATAAAAAAAACAAAAAACAAAGAAACAAATTCAAATTTTCTTTAGTTTTGCTCTTTTTTATCCTAACAGTGGTAAAACAAGTCATGTGTATGCATCATAGAAAAAAAAGACACCATATCAACAATAATAGTAATCATCAATATTATAACAACTTTTAACCAATAGATGCTGGTTTGCAGTTGAATACGATTCTGCTTTGCTGATCACGTCACCCACTCGCACACACGGGGGGAAATGGACCTGCACGTACACACACACACAAATCTGCCAAGAGGTGGACAGACATGGGACATGGGTGGACAGGAAAGAACAGGTGTATGAGGAATGGACAGGTACACAGGGTTGGGTGAAGAAAGGTGTGGAGGTATACGTGTATAAGTACAGATATGGAGGTACAGGTTATTGGTAAGTAGGTCTACAGACACAGGTGAGTAGGTACAGGTACGAAGGTACAGGTGAGTAGGTACAAGTGAGTAAATACAGGTAAGTAGGTTCAGATTATTGGTAAGTAGAGGTCTATAAACACAAGTATGAAAGTACAGGTGAGTAGGTACAGCTACGAAGGTACAGGTATGAAGGTACAAGTACGAAGGTACAGGTTATGGGTAAGTAGAGGTCAACAGACACAGGTATGAAGGTACAGGTCAGCAGGTACAGGTATGAAGGTACAGGTCTGAAGGTACAGATCAGCAGGTACAGGTATGAAGGTACAGGTCAGCAGGTACAGGTATGAAGGTACAGGTCAGCACGTACTGAGGTACAAATACATAGGTACAGGTGAACAGATATACACGTATAGATGAACAGACATCTAAGTATAGATAAGTAGGTACAGGTATGAAAGTACAAGTACACAAGCAAAAGTAAGTAGGTACAGGCAAGAAGGTTCAGGTGTGCGGATACAGATGTACAGGTACAGGGTAGGTAAAGGTGGCCTGGGGCAGTTTTAGTAGCACCCTGCTGTGGAAGTTGCCGCTCCCCTTAAGCAGACTAACCCCAGACACCACCCCTCTGACCTCCCTGTGTGTGCACGTGCATGTGCATATGCGTGTACGTAAACGTCTGTGAAAGACCCCAAGCTTGGCAAGGGTGGACCTCGTTTATGCTCCAACTGTGTGTACGTATACATGAGTTCAGCGTGCGTGCGCCAGAATGTGTGTTGCGTGGATGTGTGTGTGTATATATGTATGTGTGTGTGTGTGTGTGTGGGCGAGTGATCAGCAGCATCTGTTACATGCACATACAGGTACCCTACGCTTCAGTGAGACAGCACTAATAGACTGAAACACATTGGCCTCCCCGTCGCTGATACTCTAAACTCTACCAAGAAAGAGGGAGGAGACGAGTGGAGAGGGAAAAAGAGAGAGAGAGAGAGAGAGTGAGAGAGAGAGAGAGAGAGAGAGAGAGAGAGAGAGAGAGAGAGAGAGAATGCGAAAAAGAGGGGAAGGAGCAGGAAGAGGAGAGCCTAAGCACGCTCTCCACGGATACGGCGGGCCAGCTGGATGTCTTTGGGCATGATGGTGACACGCTTGGCATGGATGGCACACAAGTTGGTGTCCTCGAAAAGACCCACCAGGTACGCCTCGCTGGCCTCCTACACACACACATAAATACACACATGTTAAATTATAATAATTAAAAAACTACACAAAAAATAATTATAAACCTTATTTATAAATGAAACACAAAAAAACAGGAAAAAAGGAGAAACAGAAGAAACAAAAGAGAAAATAAATAACCGAAATAAAGAAATAAAGAGAAAATAGTAACCTAAATAAAATTAACTACAAGATAACAATAATACTGCAGGGCTCTCACGTGGCTTTTAAAACACATTAAAAAAGTGTGTGTGTGTGTGTTTTGCTCCCTTTTTGTCATTTTTCATTTTTGACATTGTTTGAAAAGGTCAGTTGCCCTTAATGTCGTGTTAAAATTTCAAGATGAATCGACCAACAGAAATGATTCAAAATTACTTGGGAAAATAATATTTCTCCATTTACTTCCATTAAAAGCAAAGCATGTTTTTCCTTCTCCTGTAAAGTTATATTTTTGGAGATACAAGGTTTTGTTCCGACAGCAGCGATATATACGACTGTGCTACAACATTGTTAAACCCAAAAACTAATGAATTAATATCAAATAATTAATATTAAATACCAATTAACATTACATAAAATAATTAAAAAGTCATTAAAAACACAACAGACCAGGAGCAGAATTACAGAATGTTCCTGTCTTTAGTCCCAAGTTAGAATCTGAGGAGCTCAAGATTTCATATCATGTTAGGAAAACCAAACGGAGGTTGATGTTTAATTGTTATGTCTGTTACCAAATAAAAGATGATAAAGTGAAGGTGAAAATAGCTAATCGAAATAACGTACACAAAAAAAAGGAAAAACAAGTGAGAAAAACTGCAAATTTTTCCTCAACATTAACAGATGCATGTAATGAGGGGACACTGAGGACAATGTTTGCCACGTCAGGCAGCACATCATGTTAGTTAATGCTAACGTGGTGAACTTATTGAACTACTAGCTGCCTAAAAACCTTCACTATTCAGCAGCAGAAACTGCAGCTCAAAACTCAAGTAAGGACACCACTGAGGTTCTCCTAAAGTGAGGAGGATGCTTCTGTAGTTCCTTTTCTCCTCTGGAGTTAAGATCAGATAGTGAAGTAAGGAAATGCTATTCTGTAATAGCTTCTGACTTAAGACTACCCTTAACTGAACTCGTCATAGTGACCAGACAGATAAGATCTTAGAGTCGGGTGTTTCTGTAACACGGCCCCAAATACTGATTTCAGTCCATACTGAAATGAAAAGCCACCTCATTCTTTCTCTCACAAACCCACCTGCAGAGCCCCAATGGCGGCGCTCTGGAAGCGCAGGTCCGTTTTGAAGTCCTGAGCGATCTCTCTGACCAGACGCTGGAACGGCAGCTTACGGATCAGCAGCTCAGTGGACTTCTGGTATCGACGGATCTCACGCAGAGCCACGGTACCGGGCCTGGACACACAAACAACACGAATCACTTACACAGACGTACACACTACCTGTATAGCGCACAGTACAGTATAAATAAATGTGAAGGATCTTCAACTGCACGGATTTTGAACTGTTAAAATCAATTATAGAACCAACTGCAATAGTATTCAAAAAGTATTCACTCATTTAAATAAGAATTTTTCAACCATAAGGATAGAAAAACAAAGTAAAAGTGCTGCTTTTGTTTAAACAGTTTCCCTTGATGTTTTAAACTGTACATAAATTATTCAGTCATGGTCAAATTTAAGACCACGATGGACTGAACTGCTTATTAAGGAACTGGAATCAAATTGTGATGTCAGGATTTACACTCCTACATATGTTAATACATAAACAATCCACTATTATTTACTTATTCATATATTTACTGTGCTTTATACTGTAATCTGAGTGCTCCTGTGTGAAGAACACATATTTCTAAAGTAAAACTCTTTTCTGCACAGACTGAGCCTGTAAATCTGTTCAGTCTGTCACCTGTAGCGATGAGGCTTCTTCACTCCTCCAGTAGAGGGCGCACTCTTGCGGGCAGCTTTAGTGGCCAGCTGCTTGCGAGGAGCTTTACCTCCTGTCGACTTACGGGCGGTTTGCTTAGTACGGGCCATAGTTACTCAATCACCTGCGGAAAGGAAACAGAGGACAAATTACTGTGTGAATTTTCATCAAAATGTTCAGTTATAAATAATTATTTCACCTTATTAGAGAAATAATGAAAATTTGAATTCCTTTCCTAATAGTATCGATTTATTATTGCAATGCTCTCAAAAATTATTAAACATGCCATCACCAATATATCAAAATTATGCTGTACATTTCATTAACAGTATATTATTAGATTACACATTGCATTTTTGTTCCAAAAAGCTTCAAAAAAATCATCTAAACAATCGCTAAATTCTATAGTTTAACATGGCTATATTTTATTTTCAAGATTTTTCCATTTTTCCCAGCTTATGCATTGATGTGTATTCTTCACAAAGTGTGTTAAACGTCATCTGTTATCTTTTACAAACCGCTTAACATCCAAAACTGCTTTAAAAAACTGTATCCAGCATTTCGGAGTGAAAGTCCTGATGTAAAGTATAACCCTAAGTGACTCGCTCTGCCCCACATGCTATTTCAGGCAACACGAGGGAAAAAAGGAGGAGAAAAAACAATAAATGAAACGAAACCAATCAGCGCTCGCCGAGAGCGCCTTTCAGCCAACAACGGGGGTGCGCATAGCGTCATCGAGAGCAACAACCAATGGCTGATCAGGAGACGAGGATTTCAGCCAATCATGGTCTCCTGCAACCGTCGTGTGGGCGGGGCAGCGCCGGTTGGCGCCGCCCTAAACCGCAAGATTATGGCCGCAATTTGAAAAGCAACTGTAGCGGGGAAGAAGCGGAGAGGACGGGAACTTCACAATAAAACACGAAAACCTCAACGCGAAGCGGCTCAAAACCCTCCCGGCCGGCGAGCAGACACTCTCGGGCGACGGAGGAGCCGGGCAGCCGGGTTTCCCGCCGCGAATCAGCGCCGTAAAACCGAGGCGAAAACGCGCATCACGAGGAGAAAACGAAGTGGGGTTTTTTCTCTACCTCCTCCGAAGAGAAGCAACGGAGCCGCTCCGGCCGCTCGGCGCTCATTTTCAACACGACGACCCCGAATTTTCGACGCGTTTTTCTCGCCCAAAAAGCGCCCGTTTCGCCTAAAAGTTCGACAAAGCGGCGGAAAAGTGTTTTAGGGATAAAACGGCGAGGCTGCGGCGCGCTTACCTGCGGCGGATGCGTTTGGTTTTCGGCGCGGAAGGGTGAGCAGCTCTGCCTGCCGCTCTCTGTTTACTATCTCACTCACACAATGGGAGCCCAGCGGCCAGCGGCAAAATGGCCGCCACGCCAGTCAATCACTATGGCTCTCCCACAATGCACCTGAATTCAGTGTGTAAACAAAACAGGAGAAACCGACTCGCAGCGTTTAACTCACATTTCACCATTAAAACTCTCAACATTTTAAAGGAGCGCGTTTTAAACAGCATTACACACTGCTGCAGTTAGCTGAGGAATCGGCTCTGCTTTTATTTCGCGTTTTTAGGAGCTGAATGAGTTTATGAACTTGAATTTACAAATGTAGCCTAAAATGAAACCAACTGATCACACACATACACACACATATATATGTGTGTGTGTGTGTGTATGTGTATATATATATATGTATATATGTGTATATATATATATATATATATATATATATATGTATGTATATATATCTGTATATATATGTGTGTGTGTGTGTGTGTGTGTGTGTATGCATCGCTGTTGTCAGAAGAAAACCTCATATCTCCAGAATTTTTGCCACATCATTTTGATCCATTTCTTTTGGTCCATTCTTAATGAAATTTACACACAATGTAAAGAACAACAAACATTTTTAACATTTTGAAATTATGTAAAAACTGAGAAACGGCAAAAATGGAGATACGAGGATTTTTATTTTAAAAGTTTATGATCTGTCCACTGGATACCACTCATTACAGAACTAAAAGGGGAACTCTTTGATTGAATGACTACAACACAAATATAGCCATTTTAAATACTATCCAAAACCACCAGTGAACCTACTGAGCTCTGAGTTTGTGTTGGTGATAGTAAAGTTGTGGTAAATTAAATAAAAAATGTTTTTACTATGGACTATTTTGCCTTAGCACACCCTACATGTAGCTTTTCGCCATAAAATGATTGTTAAATTTTGTTTTAGGCCAAAATCTTCTCTCGAAAACTATCATAAAACAATTTCTTTGACATCAGGCAGCGAATTCATAACCATTTCATGTAATGCTATTAATGTCTGGTTCCTATCACCACCACTGTGAACAATCGTGAGTCTGTAAGTTTCTCTAGAACAGAGCATTTCACACCAAACCACTCTGGATGACTTTATTTACATCTCAGTGATTCAATTATATTGAAAATCTGAAAGACGGGTGGACTTCCCCTTTAAATCAGTTGTCCACAGTTCAAACTAACTAAGGTGTATTATCTCTCTCTGTCTCTCTCTCTCTCTCTTACTCTCTCTCTCTACACAGATATTTAAGCAGACACTTAAGGAAACACAGACAGGTGCTCTTCTCTTTGGAGGAGGTCCAGGTTATGTAAATCATTACGTGTGGTTCGTCGCTGTAGATGCTCCTCAGACTATTTAATCATGTTTGAAGTGTTTGTTAAAGCAGCAGTTTGTAACTGTCAGGCTTAATGCACCATCCACTGTATTTGTCTCCTGGGTCCAGTAGGCTTTTAGTCTGGTCTCATTGGGCCGAAGGCGAGAGAGAGAGAGAGAGCATGGCTCTCAGCTAGTTTGCACTCACAGTGTCTAAAATGGGAAAACTGAGCTGCTGACCTCACGCTCCTCTCTGAATGAGTAACAGTGTTTTATTTTACTATCATTTCACTATGAAAGAGGTTTTATTAATACACTCTAGAATCTGTCGTTTATTATTTTTTTATCTGCAAATCACAAAAAACCTTCCTCTGTTCCAAAAAAATCTATTTAAATTGGAAGTGCAGCATCTATTTATGCCCTTTAAAGAAGGATTTCAGTGAGTTTTCCTTTTTTTCTGCATAATTAAGTGGATTTGTATGTAAATTAGGTCATTCAGAGTGGTTTGGTGTGAAACGCTCTGTCCTAGACAAACCTACCAAGTCAGAAGTGTTCACAGTGGTGGTGATGGGAACCAGACGTCCACCTCTAAAAGCTCCCTCACAGAAAGTTACTACATTAAATGGTTATGAATTTGCTGTCTGATGTCTGAGACACTGGTTAATGATCGTTCTGTATAACATTATTTAAAGTCTGTTCATAGCGGAGGGATACTTACTAACAAAGTAGTCCCTAATGAAAACATGTGTGATCAGATTTAGCACTGTTTTACATTTCTGTGTCTCTGTTGTTTGTTTGTTTATTTTTCTCTTGTTTTTTGTACTCTTTCTACATGGTCTGTTTTCTGTCATCATGATACAGTTAAAATAATAGAATATATCAACTAAAAATATTAACCATATTTTATGTGGTTTTGGGTAGTAAAATAAAACGGATGTATTTGTGATGTAGACATGGCAACCCCTGAAAGTCAGTAAGTTTCTCTAATATGAAGCATTTCAAATGACTGTTTATGCAGAAATTGTGAAAAATTGATGGAATTCCCCTTTAAAAGCCCCTTTAATTATTATCATTTTATAATTGTTTAAATGGTTATTTTCATTATGTATTTACAGTAGTTTTGTTAAATTTTTTATATACATACAGCCATTATGGTAATTTATATTGCAATTGTAATAATTACAGAAAAAAAATGGAAATGCAATTCATTCTGCGTTTATGGACAAAAATTTCTTTATGATCATTTGATAGATGGATTTATTGATTCATAGCGAAACAGAAAATCATAAGCATTTTTACTTCACTGATGGCTAATTATTTTTTATGTTTATTATTTAGAGAAATTGATAGAAAACAAAAGTAAAAGTTGAAAGTAAATGCAAAGTGTGAATTTCCTCATTTGTAAACTGAGAAAGGGAACTTTTTCTTTCCTCTATGAAATCCACAAAGCTGAGTTCAACCTCAGGCTACGTCACTGCTGTGCTGCTTCCTCCACGCGGCCAAGCGCAAATCCCTTTTCAGACAGCAGAGGGCGCCGGTGCCTCTTTATCTGATATGAATGGTGGTCTATGAGCAGGGGAAGAGGGCTGAGGACTCCCCCCAGCTCCCCCTGAGTGTAATAAACATACACCTGATCTCCGCTACTCAAAACTGACAGCAAGTCAGTCGTGAACAATACAATTGCCTTTTTACTGTTCAATCTCTAAATGTAATCTTACAGCCCTGCTGCACTCGACGAGCCCTAAGTCAGTCCAGTTCATTTACAATGCAGCTTTTCTTTGTGCTTTAATTGGAATAACGTGATCGTTAGCTGAACAGATGCTTACTCAGCGCCTTTATTTACATTTGTATTCCTATTGAGTGCTATACAGTTCACTGCAGCCCTGCAGACTGCAGTATTAGTGAGTGTAGGTCACGGTTTATTGATTGTTTCATAGAGGGCACGACCTTGAGGCCTTTAAAGCTCCTGTATGGATAATCAAAGAGGAAAGGCTTAAACCTGAAGACGTTTCATTACTCTGGAGAGCTGCTATGCAGGTTATTTAGAGTCCCACTCAGGAAAGCCTTTCAAACCACGCCACGAATATCCACTGAAATGAAAAGCCGGAGCTTGAGAGCACTACTGGAGTAGCGTTAACAGTGAACGTACTACTCTCCTGGCAAATCCAGCTGTTCCTTATGGACGCTTTAATAGGGAATTCTTCTCATTTTTCAACATTTTTGCATAATTCGATCACTGAGATGTGAGCAAAGTCATTCAGAGAGGTTTGAAATGGTTCATTATACAGCAGCAGTGTCCAGTTTTTTTAAAAGGGCCAGATTGAACTGTCAAAACACCTGAGGGCTGAAAGATTATTTCGAAATTATTGAAAATATTACGTTTTTAAAACATCAGCATGTGGAATCAGAGCTTTCTGTGTGCCATTGTGTTTCCTATCCCTGTATAAAAGATGCACGAGGCTGTTTGGATTGCTAAGTGCTCATGACAGTTAAGTTGTTCAAGAGTAACAGTAAAACATGTCTAATGTATTAAGCATATTCCTATTGAAGTGTTAACTTGTTTGTGAGACAAACTAGACAAAAATCTGTAATTGTTCCTTACATAATCAAATAAATGAGCAGATGAAACAGAATAATAGCCACATTTTTGTTCAACCTTAAAGGGTTAATATTTACCAAACCTCTGGATTTGCTCTGATCAGTAGTTGGTGCTGTGAGACTCTGGTAGCTGCAGCTGCTTTACTTTCTCTCCTGAATATTTATTGTGATGTTCATGTTTTGTTTTTTGTTTATTGGTATTAAATTCATTACAGTCTTTTGAAATATGAGGCGCACACATTTGCTGTGTCTCTCAATGAAAAATGTGTTCAAATTTCCATTTTGCCAAAATTGCCAGTTCTCAATGTTAAGTTTGTGCTTTAGGCTTTAGGTTTGTGCTACCTGTATGCTTCCTTTTTTCTACAGCAAACGGGTTTTGAGCAGCAGGATGCTAACATTACTGCTACTGAGAGCTGATTGGTTGGCGAGTGGAGCAGCTCATTGGCTTTTCGTGCTCACTGACGTCATGAACGGACATGAGGCACCGGTTTAAACTCCTACAACTCTTTAAAACTTAAAAATATAACAGCAGTGTCAAAATGTTTTATGCTGTTTTGTGCTCAGGAAATGATTGGATTCTTTTACATTAAAAATGTTTAAGCATTTGTGAACTATGACTTTGCTCATATGCTCCATCTTAACCAATTCATTTTGGACTCGCCTGAGAGCGCCTTATAGCATTTGAGACATGTGGAAGACATTGCAGATTGGTAATTCTCCTAAGTTCTACAAGTTCTTCTACAAGTTCCCTGAAACCACATTTTGGTTGGCGGGCCTCTCTAAAACAAAAGCCACAGGCTGCATTTGGCCTTGGGGCTGGACTTTAGACACTGCTGTTGTAGAGAAACTTGCCGACTTTCTGTACAGCGATGGTGATGGGAACCAGGGTTCCCATGTGTACAGCACAAATATAGCCACTTTATTTACAGTCCAAAACTACTAGAGAACCTACACAAATCTTCTGAGCTGTTATATGTGGAGTTAATGATGGTAAGTGAAGTCACTCTTTGCATTGTGTTTAAATGTCATGACGAACAGAACAATAGAAATGGTCCAAAATTAATTGTGAAAGAAAAATTGCCACATTGATCTCCATGTGTCGAGTTCATGTGTTGAGTTTTTCCTTTTTCTTTAAAGTTACCGTTTTGGAGATTCGAGGTTTTGTCCCAGCATTGATGATAACTGTGTACATGTCAGCGGCTGTTATCCTGTGTGTTCTCTCTGATCTTCTCCTCAGATTCAGTGCCAGTGTTTGAGAAAGGTCAGCCAGGTGCTGCGCCCAGGCGAGTCTCTGTGGGAGGACAGTTACCGTCCATATGTCCGATCAGCCGTGGGCTGAGCTTATCCCGACTCCGTGGTCAGAGGGAAGCTCTGGATTAGGGAGCCTGCGTGAGAACTGGGTGACTCACCGTTAGCACGGCTGTGGCTAAATATACATCGCCCTCTGCAGGTTGCCAAGGTGTGAACAACCTGGTGATGTGATACTGGACAAGTCCAGAGTTTGGCTGGTTGACTGTACTGTACTAGCTCCCATGGCCAGACAGTACAAATCCTACCTGGTGACAAACAGCATGTTTCTCCATTGACTTCCATTCATGGTGACCTCTAGCTAGCTGAGGCATCCTGTAGTATGTGGTACCAAGACATTTGCTGCAAATCCTTTGAGTCCAGTAAGTTGAGAGGTGGAGCAACCATGGATCGGACTTGTTCCTGCCGATCCCACAGATGCTCTATTGTATTGAGATGTGGGGAATTTGTTGGCCAGGGAAACACATTGAACTCGTCTCCATGCTCCTCAAACCATTTCCAAAAAATGTGTGCAGTGTGGCAGGGTTATCCTGCTGAAAGAGGCCACTGCCATTGGGAAATACAGTTTCCATGAAGGGGTGTACCTGGTTCTCAACAAGTTTAGGTAGGTGGACCTTGTTAAAGTGACATCCACATGAATGCCTGGACCCAGGGTTTCCCACCAGAACATCAACTAGAACATCACACTACCTCCACCAGGTTGTCTTGTTCACATGATGTAAAAGAAAACCAGACTCATCCAACCAAGTGACCATCTTCCATTGCTCCAAGGTCCAGTTCTGTCACCAGATAGGATAGCCTTCAAGGCCCTTGTGCATGAATGAGCCTTGGATGCTCACCACCCTTTTGCCAGTTCATGGTTTGTCCCTCCTCAGACCACTGTCAGGAACACCAAACAAGCCTCGCTGTTTTGGAGATGCTCAAATGGCCATGACGATTCGGCCCTTCTTAATGTGGCTCAGGTTTTCACGGCTGCATATTTCTCCAACATCCAACATGTCAGCTACAATAACTGATCATTCAATTACTGCCTAGTATATCCCAGACCTTGACATGTGCCATTGTCATGAGATTATAACATCATTTACTTCTTGTATGTGTGGTTATGTTTTGGCTCATCTGTGTATTCATATGTAGAATCCTATTTACAGCGTGGACTATGTAAAGCTGTCCATAAGATTCTTGTTAACTCTATGGGTTCTTTAATACACATACAGATGTAACTAAACCAAAAAAAAAGCAAAATCTTGTTCATTTGTTTTGTACTTTTGTTTTGTACTTTGGGTTTTTTTGGTGTGTGTGTTTCTTCTACACTATTTGAAAACAGCAGCCCTTAACATGTGAACATTTCATTACAAATGGACCAAAAGATGTGATGCAAAGTAGTTTTTTCCTTCTTAAATGACCTTTTCAGACTAATGTTCTTGTTGTTTCAGTCCCATAAATGTCCAAAATAAACCTCATGATAAACTCCTGCACTATAATAAAATAAAAAGCATAAGACATTGATTATCAAACACAATAAATATAATGCTGTAATAGTAGTATAAGAATAATATATCGCTGTTGTCAGAAGAAAACCTCATACCTCTAAAATTGTAACTTTACAAGAGAAGGAAAAAACCTGCTTTACTTTTAATGAAAGTCAATGGAACCAGATGCTTGTCCAAGTCATTTTAGGTCTTTTCTTTCAGTCAATTCATCATGAAATGTACATACAATGTAAAGGGTAACAGGTATTTTCAAATTATGTCAAAAACAGAAAAACATCAAAAATGGAGATACGAGGTTTTCTTCTGACAGCAGTGATACGTTGGGTTGAGACGGCACTGTCTTATGGAAACTTGATGGGGCTCAGTTTATTCTACTATTCTGACTTTTTATGACCAGTGGTGGTTTTGGAGATACTTAAAATATTTAAAAAGCATGTTTATTGTCTTTTAAGCTAGTGCTTCATGCACCAGTACTGACTGACACAGCTTTCATGTTCACAGGGAGGACCTCCCCAGTGATGCTGTCAGTCAATGAGCATCATTAATGCATCAGTTCTCTACAGTTCCAGCACAGTCAGCAAGTAACTTACAACTAATTGGCTTAGATTTTGGTGCTGGAAGGAAGTCCCAATGAAGCAAATCCCATTCAAATGAATAGATGCTAATGCTAAATCCTCAACTCAGGGCCTGAGTTCACAAGTGCTAATCTAGGAGCTGGTCCCTCTCTTATTTATTATAACTGTTGGAGAACATAGGATCTGTTTGGTCAAGCTGGTCATGCTGGTCCACCAGCTTTGGTCGAATTGGTTATGCTGGTCAACCAACTTGGTCAAGCTTGTAAAGCTGGTTGACCAGCTTGGTATTGGACCAGCTGACAAGCTTGCTAGGCCAGCTTAACCATTAAACTCAAGCAAAAACATACCTTATGCTGGTCAGCCATGCTGTATAAATGTACAGTTTTATGCCGGTTGAGCTGGCCACGCTGTTTCTTTCTGCAGGGTAATGTTAGCTGGCTAGCTTATTGCTAACAGCTCTCACTTTCATGGTGTTGTCTGTTTTTCCCCACTTCCTAGCTTAAATACTCTGAGTTTCAAGCTCTAATTTCCCAGTTAAGTTAAACCCAGCGTTTGTTCTTTGTCCTCTGTTGTACTTCACTCTATATTTGTGCGTTTGTATGTTTATTTTGCTGCAATGAGAACAAACAGGCTATCCCAGCGGGACTCGCCTTACTACTGAACTATATGCTGAATAAAACATTCTGACACGTCTGCTGTTGGAAATCACATCTGCGTGCTATGACCCCATTATTTCCATGTGCTCCATTTATTTATGTCTATTCCAATACATTACTGAAGTCCCATTTCGCATGCCGTAGATCAGGATGCTCTCTGCTCAATCATACGGAAGAGAATCTATGGTGTCATTGACCATGAGTGCGTGTGGGGGTGTGTATATATGAGTGTATAAACGAGGTTAAATGCTAATGCAGAGCTGAATTCACAAGAGCAAAAATTGCAAATATATGAGTCTGTCAAATCAAAAAGTTCCTCATGTGTTTATCCAGTCCCATCCAGTCCGCTAATGGACTGTATTGCCTGTATGACTGGAATATTAACGCTGACGTTCCACTTGCATTAGTCTTTAGATACGGCTGAAATACCCATTAGCGAGCGCCATGCTGAATTAGCTTTGATAATAGGATACTAATACAACGCACTGCTGGCCTGCTGATACACTCCACAAAGCCAGATGAGCGTGCTCACATGTGTGCCCCAAAATAGCAGCAGGCCGACGCTATTTCTAGGAATTTTGCAAGGCAACGTTACCCAAGCTGCTCTTTGGTTTCCACCCTCATCCCAAATGTGGTTGATTAGCCAAGATATGTTTGGTGTCTGAAGTTTGCCTTCTTAGTTTTGCACAGGAGCTACGAGGCAAATGTAGTTAACGAGAAATGGAAGCTTAAACCCTACCAGTCTTCACTGACTTGCTAAAAATTATGCTGAGTTGTAATTTCTAATAGACTTGTGTGGTTTCAGACACTGTACTATGTTAATATGGACAGAAGCACTTAGCATATCTAAAAGCAGCAGTTGCATCAGTAGCAGCCATCTTGTAAGCCAGACTTTCCCTGTAATTTTATATGTTGTTAATCAGATACAGTGACCGAAAATGGTCCACAGTACATTCCCAGCCATAACCTTACAGTCACCATTTATCTTTCGGGGTGTCTTTGATACCGTCTTAAATTTGTTACTTTATTCTGCTAATCTGCTTGTTGGGTCATTTTACAGAAACGTCCATTTTTGTGTCCCTAGTGTGTACAGATATATTACACGTGAAAAAAAAACATGTTAGGGATACAATTTATTTTTATTTTAAAATAAAACAAGTTATTTTAACTATTACACCTTCTTGAGCCATCAATTCTGCAATATTGGTCTTTAAATCGATTATCTAGAATTCCAAGCACCACAGAAGAGCTCATCCTCACAGTCATATGTAAATGCTGAGGCCATATTTTAAAGTAAAAAACATTTTTCTGCAATTTTAAGTGCAATAATTTATACATGACTATGAAATATATGAATAAATGACATAAAGAAAACAAAGGCCAAATAAATATTATAAAATATGTAATGAAAGTTGTTGTCAACAGGAGTCAAGGTGTCACTGGTGTTACCGCATAACAAAAAATCTCTTATTTTGAAATAAAAATCACACTGATGACATCACTTGACTTCCTTTTACCAATTTTCTGAGGATCTATGAAGAAAAGCACATGGTGAGTCCACTGTGTCTTTTCAGTTATCAGAGATTTTCTCATTTAGCTCATGATTTCATATGAAGCTTTTAGCTGAAGTCACTGGTGTGACCAACTTTATTCTTAGTTCATTGTGAAAAAAATAGAATACAAATGGATTAAATTACATATTTTAGTGGATATTCCACTTCCACTTATTCCATTTTTCATTAAAAATGTCTCTGGTGTTACCTTTCCTATGTGTAACACCAGTGAGGATCGGTAACACCAGTGACTCCTATGGATAAATAGAAAAGTGGACGTTTCTGTAGAATGACCCATTTAACAAGGCCTACACAACTAACAACAAGAGCAGTACACACTAAAACCAAACAAGAGCTCATTGAATGGTTTGAATTACAAAGTTTGCTTAGCTACCTAGCTAATTAGCCCACTGGGGCTGGGCATATGGCTCTGGGAACATAGAACCCTTGGAACATATGGACCTGAGAACATAGAACTCTTGGAACACAAGGTCCTGGGAACACAGAACCCTTGAAATACATGGGAAAAATAACATTGGGAACATAGAACTCTAGGAACAAAGGTGCGCTCAATGGGTGCGACTCCTGTTTTGAGCTATATGATGTACTGTTGTCCATTTATACAGCAAATATTGTGTCATACAGTGTCAGAAACCACATACGCACATCTATTAGAGATTACTGAACACCACAACATGGTGTGAGGTAAGTGTGGTCATTTGGACATCCACTTAACATGCTATTTGCTGATGTATAAGCTACATTATTTGTTAGCCTTGTAGCTCCGGCACAAAACTAAGGAAGCAAACCTCCAAATTAGTGCACCAAACATAGTTAAGTGCTGTCTTTGCTCTGAATAGCACATCTGACTCAACTAAAAGCACTCGTCTCTGTGCTCTCAGAGCATCAATATTTTCTTGCTGTATAAATGAATGTATAAGCTCATTTGGCCCGCAGAAGCGCAGCTCCTGGGAAATCCACTATGCTTTCACACAAGATTGAAGATTTAGTTAATGATGCAATCTGCCCTGAATTAAATTAGGTTTGTTATAACAGGATAAATATAAAATTTGCAGTGAGTGAAGGAATAAATATGTGTAATTCAGCAAACCTTTTTGCTGGATAAATTGCTTTAAAAAGTCGATTAATCATGTTCCTGGGCTAAATTTCAACCACATCTTTCCCTTTTTGCATCTGAGTACAGTCCCCATTTCTACTGTTGACCTGATCTGCATCCCAGCAGAGGAAACCAGGGGCTATATTTAACCCACGCTGACCATAATCTGATTAGCGGCTAGTGCTAAAGGAAACATGTGGAGACTCAAGTTTTGGGTCAAATGCTAATGCAGCCTTGTTGACAGTGCCGTGTTCTGTGTGTCAGAAACTCTCTCCTGTTGGCTATGGAGGTCATTCCAATTCACCAGCAAGCTACATAGATGCTAACTGCTAACTTGGTACCTGGTAGTGTTTACTTATGTGTGTTAGAGTTTGAAATATTTGTCCAAACCTGATGGGACTGAACTGACAGTGGTGGGTTTGGTCGAGTTCTGAAGTAATTTCTCGATTGTGTGCTCGGCTCTGGACAGGCTCATATTTCATGTTCGGGTTCTTACAGCCGACCTCCAAGGTTTTAGCAGATTTTACCCTGTATAATCCCACTATAGTTTCCTCTTTATGTTACTTATTCCTCCCTACTTTCATTACCTTAAAACTTCCATGCTGGAGTCACAAACCCATGTTATCAGTGTTATCACTGAAGTCCATGCTCATGAGAAGATGGATGTGCCAAAAATAATACAGTGAATGAAAGCATTGCTTGAACTCAAAACTTGATGATGTGAGTTTGGGTGAGTTTGGACTGAATTTTGTTTGTCAGGAATCCAAACCTTGATAATGTTTATCAGGTCGGGATGGATTCGGAATCAAAACCTGATGATGTGGGACAGGATTGGGGTCAGAAAGAATTTTGTTGGGCTCCAAACATGATGGTGTGAGTCGGGTTGGGTTTGGACTGAATTTTGTTGGGTTCAAGTTGAATCAGGAATCCAAACTTGATGATGTGGGTTGGGTCAGGTTGGGTTGGATTCAGAAACAAAACTTGATGTTGGTCAGTTTGGGATGGATTTTGAATCAAAACTTGATATGGTGGTCAGGACTTGAGTAAAAAAGCATTTTGTTGGGCTCAGGTCGAGTTTGGACTCAAAACATTATGGTGTGAGTCGGGTCAGTTTGGACTGAAATTTGTTGGGCTCAGGTCGAGTCAGGAATCCAAACTTGATGATGTGGGTCAGGTCAGGTTTGGACTCAAAGCTTGAGATGTGGGTTTGGACAGATTGTGTTTGGACAGTATTTTATCAGGCTCAGGTTGAGTTTGGACTCAGAACTTGATGTAGGTTGTGGTGGTTGGATTTGTCAGGCTTGAGTAAGTTTTGAATGAAAACTTTAAGAAGTAGGTTGCTTTAGGTTCAGACAGAAATTGGCAGAGCTTGAGTTGGGTTTGGACTAAAGCTGAGGATATGGGGGTCGTGCTGGGTCAGGCTTGGGCAGAAAGCTCTGTTTCAGGCCTGGTTTAAACAGCTTTGAGATGATGACTCTGTGTTAGAATAGATACAGAGTTAAACTCTGTTGTGTGATTGTAATTGTATGGATCTTGGACAGTGTGTGTGTGTGTGTGTGTGTGCTGTTCTAGGTCACACCTGCGTCTCTGCCTAAATTCCCACAAAGCGCCAAATTTAAATTACCCACAATGCCTTTCTGCAGACTGTCCACAATTCTGTCCTTCTACATTGGTTTGTTCTCCCTCATACCCCCGACACCCCTCCCCCCAACTCTGAACATCTTTCTGTGTGTGTGTGTGTGAGTGTGTGCGTTTAGGGAGATCGTTAAAAAGCGCAGAAACACCTGACGTGGCCAAAGTCAGCACGTCCTTACCCACAATGCCCTCTGATAATGACATCGCTGCCTTGTGATTAACTGTTTCTCAGCAGTGCCACTCATGCAGAACAACAGAGAGAGAGAGAGAGAGAGAGAGAGAGAGAGGGAGGGAGAGAGAGGTGTGTGATGGTACAGGTTCAGTACAGGACTAATGTAATTACATTCCAGTTGTGTCACCATGACAATAAAAAACACTGAAAACAGTGAACTTCTCTCTCTCTCTCTCTCTCTTTCTCTCTCTCTCTGCCTGTCTGTTGTGTGATGGAGAGAGCAGGTAGTGTAGAAGAGGGGGCGGGGCTTCAGCCTCAGAAATATCAATCAAACAAATGCAGTGTTCAATATCATAAAACCACTACACAGAGAGAGGGATATGGGGAGGGGGGGGAGAGGGAGGGGGTGAGGAGGAATAGATTGTAAAAAACAGCAGGTGAAGAGGTGATAAGGTGTTTTGTAGTAGAGCAGAAAAAAATGATGTTGAATACTGGGAGAGAGAGAGAGAGAGAGAAAGAAGAAGGAGAGAGAAAGAGGGAGAAAAGGAAAGAGGGAGAGAAAAGAAGGAGAGAGGAAAAGAGAGACATAGAAAAGAAGGAGAGAGAGAAAAGAGGGAGAGAGAGAAAAGAGAAAGAGAGAAAAGAAGGAGAGAGAAGGAAGGGAAATGAGAGAGAGAGAGCAAGAGACTGAATGAGAGAGAAAAAGAGAGAGAAAAGACAGAGAGACATAGAGCGAGAGAATGAAGGACAGAGAAATTAAGTGCATGTGTGAAAGAGAGATAGAAAAAGGAGGCAGAGTGAGATAGAGAAAGACTAAGGAGAGAAAGAAGAGAGAGAGAGAGGGAGGAAGAGAGAAAGGGGAGGGGAAGAGAAGGAGGAGGGAGAGGGTGGCATGCTTGCGGAGTGTGACAGCAGGAGAGAGAGAGAGTGAGTGAGAGAGAGCGAGGGAGCACGCGTGCGGGCAGACGAAAGAGAAAGGAGGAGCCGAGCGGACGAAGAGGAGAGCAGAGGAGAGGAGGAAGAATGAAGGTGTGAGCGCGCTCAGCAGTGCAGCACACAGGGAGCGAGGGAGGAGAGAAGGATGGATGAATAGACGGACGAAAAAAAGAGACGGTCTCTGTGCTGCGGTCATGGCAACAGCATCCTCTCACGTCCGGACGTAACCGCGGCAACCCGCTGCTGCTGATGCTGCTCCTGCAGCTTCTGTAGCTCCTGCAGCTTCAGTGCTATGAGACTGAGAGGTCTGCCTCGTCGCCCTCGAGTGAGGGAGGAGGGGTCAGATAGGTGCAGTGCTGCTGTTGGGGGTGTGTGTGCAGCAAGACAGGTGCAATGATGCAAAGAGGAAAGAGGGAGAAGATGAAGAAGGAGTGAAGGAGGGCGAAAGAAAACGAGTGACAGTTACAGTCAATGGGATCGCGAGCGTTTCCGTGTGCGTAAGAGACGATCAGGGCGTAAGCTTCGCCGTCGTCCGTTTCCTCACCGGAGAAGCCAATAGAGATAAAGAAGAAGGAGTGAAAGAGAAAACGAGAGGAGAGAAAGGAGTGCGTGTGAGAAAGAGAGACAGAGAATCGGCGCTTGCACGTGTGAACGGATAGACTTCGTTAGCATTAGCTGCTTTTTTTTTTGCCACAGAAGCTGCATTCGCTCGAATCGCGCAGCAGGGTCGAGCCAGGGGTCGCTAGGGGTGGCGGTCTCGGGGACAGAGGTCAGAGGTCAGCGGTGTTGACCCCAGAGTGGGTCGTCACGGCGGTCGTTCGGCACGGAGGCGCGCAGCAGCAGTGTGTGTGAGAGAGACGGGAGGAGGGCCACCATGGGGGAGTGGACTATACTGGAGAGACTGCTGGAGGCTGCTGTTCAACAGCACTCCACTATGATCGGCAGGTAAGAGACGAGTGTGCATACTTACGCACGCACTACACACGGAGCTTCATACCCTTTTAGATCAAACAGTTAAATAAATAAATAAATAAACAAATTAGTACTGAGATCTTAGATATTTACAAGGATTATTTTATGGTGTATTTGTACCAGAGGCATTAATAGAGATAGCAATAAGCTAAATATACACAAAAGCATCATTTATAGTCTACTTTCTATTGGGACGCCTAACCCCTAAATTTATACTTACACTTTAAGAAAATATTACTTTGTTTTTTTAAATCGTTTTTTTTAAAGAAATTGTTGATTCCTTTTAAAGCAAAGTTTAAATTTTCCGTTCCATTTTTAAATAAAAAATAACCATCAAAAAAATGCTGTCCCACATTTTCATATCAGTACCAAAACACATACTTATAGTCTGTAGGTGGAGCCATATTTTAGCCACGCCCCTGCATTTTAGAGCAGGAAGTGAGGCTGCATCCCTGTCCCTCATGGCCACATGGTGAGCAATTAGATCCCATTATTTTGAAGTAAAAAAAGTCCGTGTGGAACATTAAGAATAGTCAATACCGAAACACAAAATCAAGTAAACGTCTATGTTTTAATAAAAATATTATGGTTTTATGTGAGTACGGCCATTAAACCAGTTCGGTAGAATCATCCATACATGTTTTACCTTCGTTCCTTTGTTTATTTCCAGTCGAAAAAGGCCATTAAGGGTTATTTGTTCATTTTTCAGGTTTCTCACTTTCAGGTTTTTAAACAAATCTGCAGGGATATTTTTCCACACCTCCAAAGTTCCGTCTTAGAAGTTGGTTGCATTTTCTGCTTTTCCCACTCCAAATAATCCCAAATGCATTCAGAGATGTTGGGGTTTGGACTGGATTTCTGTTAAATAAGCTTGAAACAGAAAAATAAACAGTAAAAAATAAACAAGTGATGGTCATTTTGGCTGGAAATTAAATAAACGAATGGTGCTCTCTGTTTACACTGTAGTGCACGTATACTGGTGCATAGATTTACTGGCACATACTGTATATACAGGACCTGTAAGGAGGTTTACTATAAATGTGAGCTGAGGTGATTTATGAAGGTGGTGCTGTAGCAGCGTAGCGACGTTATCCTCTGTGCTGTATATGAATCTGTTACAGACGCTGTGGAAACTCCTTTAGACATTAAACATGTTGGTAAATAATAAAGGAATAAACACGATTCACTGAAATATCATTTCAACACATTTATTTTTGGTACAGGTAGCGCAGCCATATGTGCAGGAGAATCAAAATGTGTGTGTGTGTGTGTGTGTGATGTGTGTGTGTGCGTGTGTGTGTGTGTGTGTGTGTGTGTGTGTGTGTGTGTGTCTGTGATGTGTGTGTCCATTTTTCCCACCCCCTCTCAGCTGGTTAGTTTAAAGCAGAGTTAATTATATGTAATCAATAAGCTGCACTATGAGGTCTAAGGATGAGAGAGAGAGAGAGAGAGGGAGAGTGAGAGAGAGAGAGGGAGAGTGAGAGAGAGAGAGAGAGAAAGAGAGTGAGAGTGAGAGAGAGAGAGAGAGAGAGAGAGAGAGGGAGAGAGGGAGAGGAGGTGGCAATGCAGGCTTTTATAATGAGCCGATTGATTTAAAGAGTATTGGCGACTACAGCAAAGATTCTCTCTCTCTCTCTCTCTCTCTCTCTCTCTCTCTCTCTCTCTCTCTCTCCCTCTTTGTGGGTAGCAACCCTCAAGGAACAGGGACCACCAGTCATATCAATTCAGTCCTTTAAATCCTTTGTGGTTTTAATTTAAAAAAGCCTATTTATTGGTTAAGCTGTAATTGATTAGCCTACAATTAGGTAGGCTGTGTTTGGTTAGCCTGTGATTGATTAGACTGTGTTTGGTTTGCTTATGATTGGTTAGCCTGTGATCGATTAGGCTATGATCGATTAGACTGTGTTTGTTTAGCCTGTGATCGATTAGGCTGTGATCGATGAGACTGTGTTTGGTTTGCTTGTGATTGGTTAGCTTGTGATCGATTAGGCTACGATCGATTAGACTGTGTTTGTTTAGCCTGTGATCGATTAGGCTGTGATCGATTAGACTGTGTTTGGTTAGCCTGTGATCGATTAGGCTGTGATTGATTAGACTGTGTTTGGTTAGCCTGTGTTCGATTAGGCTGTGATTGATTAGACTGTGTTTGGTTTGCTTATGGTTGGTTAGCCTGTGATTGATTAGGCTGTGATCGATTAGACTGTGTTTGGTTTGCTTATGATTGGTTAGCCTGTGATCGATTAGGCTGTGATCGATTAGACTGTGTTTGGTTTGCTTATGATTGGATAGCCTGTGATTGATTAGACTGTGTTTGTTTAGCCTGTGATAAATTAGTCTATGATCGATTAGACTGTGTTTGTTTAGCCTGTGATCAATTAGGCTGTGATCGATTAGACTGTTTGTTTAGCCTGTGATCGATTAGGCTATGATCGATTAGACTGTGTTTGTTTAGCCTGTGATCAATTAGGCTATGATCGATTAGACTGTGTTTGTTTAGTCTGTGATCAATTAGGCTATGATCGATTAGACTGTGATCAATTAGGATGTGATCGATTAGACTGTGTTTGTTTAGCCTGTGATCAATTAGGCTATGATCGATTAGACTGTGATCGATTAGGCTATGATCGATTAGACTGTGTTTGTTTAGCCTGTGATCAATTAGGCTATGATCGATTAGACTGTGATCGATTAGGATGTGATCGATTAGACTATTTGTTTAGCCTGTGATCAATTAGTCTATGATCGATTAGGCTGTGTTTGTTTAGCCTGTGATCAATTAGGCTGTGATCGATTAGACTGTTTGTTTAACCTGTGATCAATTAGTCTATGATCGATTAGGCTGTGTTTGTTTAGCCTGTGATCAATTAGGCTGTGATCGATTAGACTGTTTGTTTAACCTGTGATCGATTAGGCTATGATTGATTAGACTGTGTTTGTTTAGCCTGTAATCGATTAGGCTATGCTCAATTAGACTGTGTTTGGTTTGTTTATGATTGGATAGCCTGTGATCAATTAGGCTGTGATCAATTAAACTGTGTTTGGTTTGCTTATGATTGGTTAGCCTCAGATTGGTTAGTGATCAGTTAGGCTATAATCAATTACGCTATGGTCTGTTAGTCTGTGATTGGTTAGATTGTGTTTGGTTAGCCTATGATCAGTTAGGCTACAGTCAAATTGGCTGCGGTTGGTTGGCCTGTGATCATTTGGTTAGCCTATGGTTGGATAGGCTGTGTTTGGTTAGCCTTCGATCGTTTGGTAAGCCTATGATCGGTTTGGCTGTGTTTGGTTAGCCTTTGATTGTTTGGTTAGCCTATGGTTGGATAGGCTATGTTTGATTAGCCTATGGTTGGATAGGCTGTTTGGTTAGTTTGTGATCATTTGGTTAGCCGATGATCGGTTAGGCTGTGTTTGGAAAGCATATGATTGGTTAGGCTGTGTTTGGTTTGCCTAGGATCTGTTAGGCTGTAGTTGTTTAGTGTATGATACGTTAGGCTTTGGTTGGTTAGCCTATGATAAGTGAGATAGTGGTTGGTTAGCCAATGATAGTTTAGGCTGTGCTTTGGTAGCCTATGATAGGTTAGGCTGAGGTTTGTTAGTCAATGATTGGTTAGGCTGTGATTGATTAGGCTCTGGTTGCTTAGCCAAGGGCTGATTAGCCGATAATCCGTTAGGCTGTGTTTGGATAGCTTGTGATTAGTTGGCTTCATCACTTCCATAGTAGCTAGATAATTTGATGAGCTGCAAAGTAGAAAACGGTGTTTTGTCAAAGTCCTCATAGGAATGTCTGTTCTTTTTTCGACTGCTGCCAGGCAGTTATTTCAGCCATACAAAACCAGGCTCTTGTGTTTTTGAATGGGGAGAAAAGTTCGAAAGTAAAGGCCAAAGTACCATTTTGAAAGCACTAAAAACCACTGATAAAATCGGACAATGCTAAATAAATAGTTGGTAGCCTTTGACTTAAATAAAGTTTTTTGGGGTTGTTCTGGTTGCTGTAGATCTTGACAACAAGAGGAGGCTTTTCCCACTAGGGGCTTAACTAGCAAGCTGATTGGCTCTTTTTTTTTGAAGGGTGGGACTTTCTCCACAAACAGATGCCATGTTAGGCATTTTGAACTTTCACATTCATAAATCAACCAGTGACCTTCTCTCCTCCTTCATAATGCCTTTGGCTGTATATTGGTTAGATAGTGATTATTTAGATTGTGATTCGTCAGCCTATAATTGGTTAGATTGTGATTGGGCAGCCTATGATTAGTTAGCCTGTGATTGGTTGGATTGGGATTGGTCAACCTATGATTGGTTAGATTGTGACTGGTCTGTTTATGATTGATTAGACTGTGATTGGTTAGATTGTGATTGTTTAGTCTGTGATTGTTTAGATTGGGATTGGTCAGCCTAAGATTGATTAGACTGTGATTGGTTAGATTGTGATTGTTTTGCCTATGATTGGTTGGATTGGGATTGGTCAGCCTATGATTGGTTAGCCTGTGATTGGTTGGATTGGGATTGGTCAGCCTATGATTGGTTAGCCTATGATTGGTTGGATTGGGATTGGTCAGCCTATGATTGGTTAGCCTATGATTGGTTGTCCCCACCACCGTCACTCTCACCTCAGAATATTTTACGCTTGGCCAAGGCAAATTAGCCAATTCGATAATCTGTGAAGAAGGCCGGTATAAAGAGATAATTCTGTGAATTCCTGTGTATGTAGTGTGAGTAAACACTGCTGTGATCCGTCGAACCCAATCCTAGCCTTAACCTCAGCAACCAAAACATCAGCTTTGGCCTCTTTTACTCTGTCAGAGAGGGTACTGTACTAGTACATATTAGAGTAAAAAACTATGAAAATATATCCTCAAAGGTACAACACTCATCCTTAAGGTCCAAAATGGTGCCTTAAATGAGTTTTAAAGGTGTATTATGTTTCATAACTTGATGTCCCCAGAAATACAAACACATGTTGTGCAACAGTCAGACAGACAGTGAAAAACAGTAGATAAATACCCAAATAGATAAACATATTAGAAGTCAGTTGGGTATGTTATTTGTGAGGTGATGTATTATGTATTAGTATTATTTGTAGAGTGTATGTGTGTGCGCGACTCTGTGTGTGTATGTGTGAAGTTTCAGTAACACTCTCGGTGAGACTCATTAGCCTGAACCCCAGGTAGTCCAAGCCAAGGACATCATGTGTCCTTTCTCTCTGTACCAAATGGCAAAACTCCTGCGTCTATTTCTTTAGACACGAGTGCAGACGGTATAATTACATAATCACCGTGCAGCTCTGTGAGCGAGAGGGAAAAGCACCGCGTTAATGTTATTTTCTGTTTAGCAATGTAGCATAATGACAAGCAAATGACAACATAAGACAACATAATGATGCTGAATGCACACGCAGGCAAATGGCGCTAGGCTAATCTACTAAAGGCATCCCTGGATGATGAAGCCTCGGAGTCTAGAGAACAGAGGCACAAAAGAAATGTGCATCATTAGCACAAATCAGCTGAGACATAGAGAGACATAGCTGAGATACGTAAGTGTAGTAAGGATGAAGTGCATAAAAGCAAAATAAAAAGCATAAAAATAAAATTAAAATGAATTGAGGTGCTGTTAAGTGTATTAAAGGTAAAGTGCATTAAGAATGCAGTGCAAGTCTTAGAGCTCAATTATAGACACTTGAAAATAAAATTGTTCTTAAATTGGATTTAAGAGTCGCTACATTTGGAGCACATTGAAGATCTTCTGGCAGTTTGTTCCAGTTGTTTTGACCACACAAGTTGCTTTACCATGTTTGGTTTGGACTCTGGGCTCTGCTAGCTGGCCTGAACCCATATTTCTAAGAGAACTACTTTATATTCTTTAAACAAATAAACCGACCAGAGCTGTGTCCCAATTCAGGGGCTACATCCTTTGAAGGATGTGTTATATGAAGACGTGTCCTTCGAAGGCTGCGTAGACCCACAAAGGCTGAACTGAAATGAGACGGTCTGTTCTGCGACAGATTTCCTGTTTGCGTCACAACGCCGCTGTTCCCGCCCTTACTGTTGCGTCATGAAACGCCGCTCCTGTCAAGTCCTGTTAAAGTTCTTTAAAGATGGAGAAACTTTTTAGTTTTTTTTTCACATATTAGAGCTGGAGATCCCCCACCCATCTCTCTGTCTGCTCTTTGCTCCTTAAAACAAAACGAAACGTTACCGTAAGTTGTGCTTCAGACCACATTGGCTTTTTTAACATTTGTATCAATCGACTCAGTTCAAAATCAATACTTACTTCTTCCAAGACAGTGAAGGTCCACCACATCTTTTGAAACCGGACACCTCGTTGGACAGCTCAACACGCTTGGAGGAGAATGCTAACTGGAGGCTTCCGAGTGGCATAACCATCTAAGCCCCATGTGTCGGACACAAGGTCTGCGGGTCAAGTCAGGCCCGTGGCACAATCCTATTCATTACTTTAATTTCTATTAATATTAGCTTGTTTCACCCTGAGCTGCACTAACGTCCCCAGCATGCACTGCAACGTGTGCTCTGATCCCTTTCCACCAGCAACAATCTATGGGTCAGCAGTTACACAAGAAAAGATGCCTGCTGGGTAGTTTAAGCAAATAGGCGGTTTTTAAACACCTACCTCCTGCCTGTTGTTTTATATAAATAAAAAAGTTTTTTTTTAGTAGTGGAAGTATTCAGTGGCAGTTTTACTGCTGTAGTTTTGGCATATTTTGAATAAACAGTGGCCAGTTGGGGTCATGGCAAAATGTTAAGTCAAAATGAAATACGAAAACAGCTGACCCATGGATGTGTGGCCCTTTTAGTGGTGTAGTGGTCTCTCTCTCTTTCTGTGTGGGTGGGATGTTCCTCCCTCTCCCCCTGCCCCTGGAGTGATGCTAGTCAATGCTGCTGTAAGAGAATTAGCAGTTAGCTACCACCTCCTATCGGCAACTGAACTGTCTAATGATGTGCTGGCAGCAGTATGAAAAGACATGCTGGACCTTCATGTGTCTTAGAAGAACCTGCTAGCCTTCACTCTCCAGCTGGGTAGCTTCTTCCAAAGTTACAAACGGGGAACTTGGGCCTGTGGATCAGGGGGGAACATAGGGTAAACAAAGGTTCCTGAGAACATGGCCTGGACAGAGATGACTCCAATGCTAACTAAGTGTCCATTATATTTTAGCTACGTTAGCGCTTGTGTCTTGTCCCAGGAGAGTAAAATATTAAAAATGTTTGTATGTTTGGGTTAAGAGGGAAAATGTGTGTATATTAGGTTTTTCCCCAATAAATTCTATATATAATTTAAGTGAATGTTTTGAATGAGTAACACACAACAGGCCGTTAACCGGCTCTTGACATGTAGTTGTGCAAAGGACAGTTGTAAAGAGTTTTTATTCATATTATGTAACACGATCAGCACCATAAACACACGCAGATACAGTCGTATGCAAAAGTTTGGGCACCCGCAGCTCAAATGACGTGTTTTGTTGGTTTTCTAAGTGAAAATAAGTGAACGCATCCTCTACTGAGACCACACCTCTGTACATCTTAATGCACAACTAATGTTAATTTGTGAATTGTTCGGTTAGCCTAATGTTACTAACTGAATTTAACATTGAGGATGTGTTAACATATTTTCACTTTAATTTTTGAACAAAATATAATTTGGCAGAGGTGTTGAAACTCTTGCGTATGACTGTAGATGTAAACAGGCTCCACACAAGCACATAGATGTAGATAAACTAGAGTGAAGAGAACCAGGATGATGGAGCTGGAAGGGAAACCCCTGTGAAGCGTTCATCTGTTTTTAATTTCAGAGGAAAGCCTTCGTGTTCGTTAGAGAGTGTGTGTGTTCTAATCTGTGTTTTCCTCTCACCTTGTTCCTCTGAGCGATGATCAAGCGTCTGAGGAGCGATAGTGGCGGAGCTGTGGAGCGAATAAGCGAGTGAATGAAAGAACAGATGAATAAAAGGCCGGCTATCGTTCATCAGACGCTGTTAGTCTGCCAGCAGTGATGTTTAATAGCACTGACACACACACAGCTTCTCCTCTTACTGAGAGCGTAGCACGTAAACTGGCTACAGGCTTCAGAAAGGCTGGAAAATCTGTTAGATTTGTTTGTTCATGTCTGCCAAGGAGGCCGATTGTGTGCATGTATGTGGTCTTTAATTAATCAGCTCATAAATTAGAATCAAAGCCATATTAACCCTGAGAAGCAGTGAGTTATTACTGTCCTCTTGCTATGCTGCTCAAATGTAATTACACTGTTACATGAATGTAATTACATGATTACATACTTAATTATATAGTTACATTGTGAGAGACTGGAGTTTATAAGCAGGAGAAAAGAGGTGCATCCTTGCTTGGAGAAATGTGAGCTTTTAACCCTTAGAAGTCGAGTTGTTGGTATTTTGCTTGGCTGTTTAAATGTAATTACATAATTATACGGCACGTAATTACACTATTATGCAATTACATTACAGATCTTGGCTTAAATTAAGTTAAATTTGGTTGTTTATTGTGTCAGTATGAATTACACTTCTACTGAATAAGGGTAAACTGCAATCCCACAGTAAAACATGCTATTTAAAAAAAGTATTCAGAACTTAGATATTCACAAGAATTAAAATTATAGTGTATTTAAACCAATGGCATTAATAGAGATAGTAATACATTAAATATATACAAAATTGTCATTTGTAGTGTACACTCTGAAATATCACACTGAAATGTTTGTAATTTTATTTCAGTGTAATATATATATATTATTTGCTGGGTTTAACATACTTGAAATGTGTCATAACCTTTGCACAAGCCACAATTTATGATGTTCAATTCAGAAATTAAACTGTAACTGTACATTAAAAATGTGCAGAAGTGTGTTCTTTGTGTCACTTATTTCCACTTAGAAAATCAACAAAACAGGTCATTTGAACAGGGGCGCCCAAACCTTTGCATACAACCATAATTATGAAATATATGTTATAAATAATATCTCAGATTTACAGTAGTAACTCAGTAGACTGAGGTTGTTTATTCTGCATGTGGATATGAAATGGCTTTAAGGATGCTGTAATACAGCACTGATGGGAATAACTGCTCATTATGCCTATATAACTGTATGTATTTGTGCACACAGTGTTTAATATTCACCTCACGTGTGTGTAACACTGTTCATCAATACAAATACGTGTGTGAGTCAGTAATAGAGAGCTTTGTATTCGTTTTACTCTGTCAATATCTGTTTGCTGCTGAGTCACAACACCGTAATCTATACAGTCCTCTCTCTGTGTGCGCGAGTGTATGTTAATGAGAAAGACAAAGAGGCATAAATATGGGAATCTGCTTATATGGGCATGTGTGTGCAGCAGTGTGTGTAAGCCAGATGCTTGCGTGTGTGAATTACAGTGTTTAATTAAGTGTGTGTGTGTGTGTGTGTGTGTGTATGTGTGTGTGTGTGTGTGTGTGTGTGTGTAATATATTCATCTGAACAGCATGCATTTTAACCTCAGGGAATGTATGTATGTATGTATGTATGTATGTATGTGCTGTTAGCAGAATTGTATTTGCTCAAAAATAGATGACCTATCTGTTTTCCTGCTAGAGTGTTTTAGCTCTCTTTTCTGCTTCTGAGCTGTAATTCTTACACACAGTTAAGCAGAGATGAATCTACAGTGCTGTATGCAGATCTCAGGATCTCAGGCCTTCTGAGAACATCATATTTAAAGCAATTAAAGCTGCAAAGCAGTCGTGGTCTGAATTATCATTTGAGCTTTTACAATTAATATTCTTCGTTTTATTGTTCTATTTACAGGACATGTTTTCTGAGCTAGAACCAGAAAACTGCAGGATCATAGAGCTTGTACAGGAATAGTGTGCATGTGCTTTTGGGACTCAGTGCACATACGGTATTCGTACAGTATTCATTCAAACATTTTTTCTTGTAGGAAATGAATGGCGAAATGTTTACCTTGCCAACCCTCTCCTTGTTGGCCTAATCAATACTCAGGTGTGAAGCTGCTCACATGTGACAAATATTTCCATGGATAAATGCCGGAAAACAGCCCTGGCTCAGAATTCCCAAATCAATGCATCGTTGATTCCCTCCGCAGATGTAAGAGGCCTTTGCACAGCACCATATTAATCTCCATAGAAACTCATAGAAAGAAATGGGCTCCTATTGAGTTGCTCTGTGTTGGGGGTTGGTGGAGGGGGGGCACTCAGTAAATTTAGAAACCATGCCCACCTAGCGGAGGCGGGGGAAAATGAGGCTCTGTTAAGAATCACAAAAATTTCTTGATTGGATTTTGGGGTCTGGCTGTGATGAAGCTCCATGTCAGACTCTAATCCAATCCACAAGCCAAAATCCCATCAGATCATTTTGGTAAAGCCCCCCCCGCCCACCATTACACAACTGTATTTCTGAGACCATTATTACACATTTAAAGAGATTGACAAACAATCAAAAACAGTTCATCTATCTCACTCCATACTGACGTGTCCTGTACTGTTTGGTGCCCTTGCTTTTATTTATTCTTATTTTTCTACCGTATTTAGATGCTTCAGATGCTGCAGACGCGATCGCCACAGACCACTTTTATTACCTTCCTGTGTTAATGTTGATGAAAACTCGTCAGATAAAATATTACAGTGAAGGTGGTGAATAATAAGGGGACGGGGCTGAACGTGTGTCTGTTTATTAGGAGAAATAATGGTGGTGCGCTCGGCTAAAGCGTTTGGGAAACTGAAACTGAAACTGCAGAACAGCGATGCCCTGATAAACAGCACGAAGAGCAGAAACAATATTCTTAACATCACATTATCTGAACTTAATCTGAACTTACTCAATCGAAGTTGACAGTTGACTGTCATGCCTGTTACCTAGCAACCAATCATACGCACACACCTGAAACGTAAACACGTAATCAAAGTTATCAGGTTAGTTAGCCAGACAGCTAACGTTAGCTATCGTTACTGACGTAAAAAAGGTCAAACAAAACTGAAGCGCGATAAACTGGAAGTTAAGGATATTGTTTCAGCGCTTTGTGTTGTTTTTCAGAGCGTCAGCACTCTTCAGTTTCAGTTTCAGTTTCCCAAACGCTTTAGCCGAGCGCACTACTGTTATTCCTCCTAATAAACAGACACACGTTCAGCTCTGTGTCCTCATTATTCACCACCATCACAACTCAAAGCACCGTTTTCAGTGTAGGTATATGCTATTTATCTCCAGCTGTCGTGGTGACTAAACAGATAAGATTTCAGAGTTAAGAAGTTTCTGTAATACGGCCCCAGATTTGCTTCTGATATGAATTTGTGAAAAATCTGATCTTGACCTGTCAGATCTTAAGTTAAGACAAAAGACAGGAAATTTCTGTAACACACCCGCTGAATTTTGTCTGCACGTTGGTCCATATTTATACATAACAGTTGAGGTATGCAGTTTGCATGATGCTGATTGGTGGGGTATAATATGTTTGCATTATTTTTTAACTGTAACTTCAGTGCAAAACTACTGAACTTCGAAGACTAACCATGTCAGATCCAGAACATTTGGGGAAAGTGAGAAGTTGTGGGAATGAGATTCTTTGCTAAACTATTGCTTTAAAGGAGGACCGTAACAGGCTGAGGGAGCCTCCGATCAAATGTTCTTTGTGTGCTGAATTTCCCGGAACTGTTTGATTTCATGCTTGGCTTCAGGAAAAGACTGATGTGGATCTGGACTTAAGTGGACAGATGTGCGTGTGTGAGCAGAATAGAGAGAGAGAGAGAAAGAAAGAGAGAGAGAGAGAGAGAGAGAGAAAGATGAGGGAAGACTGTAGTTTTATTCTGGAGTTCTCCCTGCAGAATCGGAGCCAATCAGGACAGAGAATCTGTGTCATCGCGCGCACACACACACACACACACACACACACACCACTCACACACACACACACACACAAGGATGCGTAATAGGACAGATGATGAACAGAGAGAGCGAGAGAGGAAAACGAGGGTACTGACTGAGAAATATTAAAACATTAAATATGTGTATCGAAGCTATTAAAAGAATACTTTTTTAAGCTCATCTCTATCTGCTGAACCTGTACAGAAGATCATTCTCACCTGATGGAGGAGAAAAAAGATTGACTTACTGTGTTGATACAATGTAATTTTCTAGAAATATCGACTTACTGTGTCAAATTAAAGACTTATTTACTCAAACTAGTCACTTATGTCAAATTAATTACTTATTTACTCAAATTATTCACTTAATATGTCACATTAATGACTTATGTATTTAAACTTTTCACTTATGTCAAGTTAATGGCTTTTTTATGCAAACTATTCAGTTATTACGTATAAATAATACTTAATACTTAAGACTTATTTACTCAAACTAGTCACTTACTATGTCCAATTAATGACTTATTCACTCAAACTATTCACTTATTATGTCAAATGAATGACTTATTTACTCAAATTATCCACTTACTATGTCAAATGAATGAAGTCTATTGACTTACTATATCAAATTAACGACATATTTAAGTTGCACACTGACTGAGATGTCGGCTTCTCTGTTTTAAGAGAGATTCATCAGAATTATTACCTATTGGAATCAATAACCCAATACTAGAGAAGCCCACTCCCGTCCTGTGGAGGAGATACAAATCTCCTATACTTATTTTTTCTCCTTCTCCCTTTCTCAAAATCTTGACTTAGTCTGTTGACATAATTACATACTTTCTTAAAATGTATTATCTCATTATTTCAACTCACTTACTAATCATAACAAAGTCATAATCATTACTACATCAAAATGATGACATTTACACAAAATATTGACTTACCACATCAAAGAAAAAAGTTAAAGTGATGACTTTCTCAAATTTTGGACTTACCATGTTGAAAAACAATGTCTTGTATTCTTTATATTTTGACATACAATCTCAGTATAATGTCTTATTTTCTGAAAATGTTGACTACATTGATATAAAGTCATTTTCTCAAAATATTGACATATTATCTCAAAATAGTACAGCGCTCTGCTGGTGACATTCCACATAAATAAAAATAATGTGTGGCCACACCTTATTAACGCATGGAAACAAGATCCTAATGCATGGCCACGACTTAGTAAGGTATGATCTCATTCCCATGGCTTACCAAGCGGTAGCCATGACTTAATTACCTCATTCTCATGGCTTACTAAGTCATGGCCACGCATTAGGATCTTGTCCCACATGTTTATAAGCCGTGGCCATCCATTATTTTTATCTTATTTATTTATTTTATCACCAGCGGCGCTCCGTAAAATAGTTACTTATGTAAAATTTTGACTTATATGTCAAAATAATGACACTTGCTCAAAAACATTTAACCACTGCGTCACAATGATGAGTTACTGAATTTCAAGAGAACAAAATCAACATTTTGAGAAACAGAGATGGAGAAAAAAGGCATAGATGATTTGTGTCTCCTCCACACGGCAGGAAAGGCCTTCCATAGTATTGCACTATTGACTATAATGGACAATAATTCAGAGAAACCTCCCTTAGAGAAGAGCAGAAAAACCTGTCCACTCAAAAAACACATCATCATCTTTCTATTGACTTCTGCTATTAAGTGTGTTTTGAGGCATCAGGTCTTCTGCTCTTTTCTAAGATCAGAGAAACACTTCAAAGGTGTTGTTTGTGGTGATTGAGCGAATCGTACAGACGCAGCAGACAGAGTCCCACACACCTCCACTTATACCATCACGCGTCAGACTGTAGTACCTGTTTACAGCACAACTGCGACTAACATCAGCATATATTCAGTTTCATGCGAGTCTGCAGTAGAGAATGAGAGAGAGCGAGGGAGAGAGAGAGAGAGAGAGAGAGAGAGAGCATGTGTGTGAGTGAGAGAGCATGTGAGGACAGGGGTCTCCAGAGTGATGCCTCGTCTGCAGGAATGAAGCTCCGCCTCCCTGTCTGTCCGTTTGTCCTTTAACACACATGTTCAGCTGGCCGTGCACGCGTGTGTGTTCGTATGTGCAGTAACTGTAAGAGCTGCAGACGACAGAAGAAAGACTCAATCAGAAGATCACTAAACAGGATGGACTAAGGCCCAATCCCATTTCTTACTTTTACCCCTAGCCCTTGTTTTCGAGTGTCACTTTGCCCATTAGAACTGAGTTAAGAGGGGTAGCGGTTCAAATCTTCCCCTATGAAATGGGACCCTTAAATAAAAAGAGCAACACTTCATTAACAGCTACTAGCGCTGCTCTGTAGGCGACCCTGCCGGTCTTCAGTGACAGCAGAGGAGGGTAAAGTTCAGCTCCTCACTGCTGGGCTTTAGTTACATTTAGGGCATCATATGCCTTCAAGGGGGGGGCCAATTAATTATTATCACCCACCCCTAATTCTTCAGTGATATGAAGTCAGATATTCATCAGCTTCTTGTTTGAATTTGCTCCACCTTAAATAGAGGCACCAGAATGTAACTGCTGCACCATTTAAGGTGGAACGGAAAATTTAGCAAGCTAGCTACCGAGATATTAGCATACTCCTAGCACTTTTTTATGTTTGTCATGAATAAAAGACAACAATAATATAATATGATGGTTATAGTCATATAGGTATATAAGACTGTTTGGAGCCTCTGAAATCCTCTGATTGGAGGGCCATGTAGCCCTAACACTTTGCCCTACCCCTAGACATGAACGCTGAAAACGGAGGGCTAAGGGCTAAGTGTAAGGGGCGAGCGGTGAAATGGGATTGGGCCTAAATGAACTAAAGACATTCTCACAACAAAGATATTAAAGATATTATCATAAATTTCAACCTCAGGAGCCACAAGCAGGTCCAAACTTCTGTTACATGCTTCTGTAGCTTAAATACAACTCTATTTTTCACTATAATCTATGTAGTTACTGAATAATAAGCATGTAATAAGCCAGGGATGTTTTAGAATCTTTGCATAATTAAATGGATACGATGTAAACAGAGTCAATCAGAGTGGTTTGTCTGAAATGATCCGTTCTAGAGAAACTTACTGAGTCAGAGTTGTTCACAGTGGTGGTCAATGGAACCAAACGTCTTTAGAGCTTAATGCTCTGAAAGCTGCCTCACAAACTTGCTGTTTTAAAGTCTGTTCGTGGTGGAGAGGTACAGGCAGGGCGTTCTAAGGCAAAATAGCACCTAAAGAAAGAGAGGTTTTTGTAAAGTCAGGGAAGAGTGCCAGGCAGTTTGGGTGCCCCAGGCAAATGACATGTTTTTGTTGGTTTTCTGAGTGAAAATCAGTGAACGCCTCTACAGAAAACACACTTCTGCACATTTTAGTGCACATTTACTGTTTATTTGCTGAATTTAGCATTTTGGAAAAGTCAAAGATGAACGTGGCCCGTGCTGAAGTTATGGCACATTTTATATTTAATGTGTTATTAATACATGATATGTGTTTTATTTAAGTGTGTTCTCTGTAGAGGATGGGTTAGCTTATTTTAAACTTAGAAGACTGAAAAATGAAGACAAAAAAATGTCATTATCTTGAGATCTTGACATGGGTTGATTATCTTGTGATCTCAAGATAACAAACAACTTTGTTATCTTGAGATCACATGATACTTTAGTGGTTATCTCAAAATAACAACTTTGCTATCATGAGATCACAAGATAATTAACTCGCTATCTCAAGATTACAACTTTTGTTATCCTGATGTTTTTGGGTGAGTTAATGATCTTGTGACCACAACATACTTTAGTGGTTATCTCAAGATAACAACTTTGTTATCTTGAGATCACAAGATACTTAAGCGGTTATCTCAAGATTACAACTTTTGTTATCTTGACGTTTTTGGGTGAGTTAATTATCTTGTGATCTCAAGATAACAAAGTTGTTATCTTGAGATGAAGATAACAACGTTAATATCAATAAGTATCTTGTGATCTTAAGATAATCTTAATTATCTTAAGATAATCTTAATTAATTAACAACTTCAAAAACAATCTTAATTAATCTATCTTAATTAATTAAGCTGTCTTAATTAACAACTTTAACAACAATAAGTATCTTGGGATCTCAAGACAACAACTTTGCTATCT
>NW_023494794.1:9040690-9060690 GCF_904425465.1 Colossoma macropomum
CTCTCTCTCTCTCTCTCTCTCTCTCTCGTTCTCACTCTCTTTCCTTCCTCGCCAACTCAATACTTCATTAATCATCTCTCTCTCTCTTTCTCTCTCTCTCTCTCCACTACAGTAGATGGAGTGCTGAGTGGTTCACTATGCGGTTGCCGTGGTAATGGCGGTGGAGAGCGGTGCGGGGGGAGGGTGCGGCTAATTTAAAGACACACCAGGGGCTTTCACCGCTAATATGAAGCCACGTCGCTAACCTCCCTATAGCCTCTGCAGCACTGCGCTAATGCTAGCATATCTGTCATTCATGTCGCTAACCTCCCTATAGCTTCCTCTGTGCAGCGCTCTGCTAACAAAGCATCTGTTTTGCCCACATGTAGCCGCACAGCACGGCGCTGATGTTAACATATGTTACGTACATCGTTAGCGTCTCTGTAACTCGCTGTCTTGCGCAGCTCAGTATGGTACTCATGGCGTTTATCCCCACACGTCTGCGAATAGAGCGCTACGCTAAAGTTTAGCACCTCTGCCATTCAAACAGCTTGAGTCGTAGTCCCTGCAGCACAACGCTAACGTCATTTTTATGTCATCAAGAGCTACAGCTACAACGCTAATATGTGGCAGGTGGTAAAATCAGAGAACTTGCAGAGAGAATTATCACTCTGTCTCAAACACTAGAGGGCGCTCCCGAGTGAGTCCAAAATGAATGGGTTAAAATGGAGCATTTGAGCAACATTATAGTTCATAAATGCTTAAACAATTTTAATGTCCTGAACACTGAATAGCAAAAACATTTTAACACTGCTGTTTTATTTTTAAGAGCTTTTAAACTCGAGTTATAGGAGTTTAAAACGGCGCCTCATGTACGTTCATGACGTCAGTGAGCGCGAACAGCCAATGAGCTGCTCCGCTCACCAACCAATCAGCACTCAGTAGCAGTAATGTTAGTGTCCTGCTGCCCAAAACCCGTTTGCTGTAGAAAAAAAGGAAACATACAGGCAGGTTTTTTTTACTTTTTTAGTGAAATACAAACTTCTACTTTTTAAAACTAAAGAAACGTTCTGGGCGAGTGATTAGAAACTATTTTAACTTTTCATTTTTAGCCGTTTAGCTCCATTCACCCTCATTAATTGAGGACTCGCTTGTGGGCGCACACTAGCCCTGTTTTTGATATAACAGGGGAAATAGGAAGAGGCCAGGCTCCTCATAAACCGGCTCTGGTAACATTTCTTTAGCGGTTGTCTTCAGAGTGCTAGCTTTAGCACTTAGCTTGGCGCATGTATCTCAGAGGATGCAATGACCAGGCAGGATTCATGGCATTTTTTAAACCACTCACAGTGCTACTCAATGATTGAACATGCTTAGACTTGAGTCAAGCTGCAGATGGACACACAAATAACACAGAGCTTAGTTAAGTTACCCTTATTAGCATTTGTTAGCATGTTTGCATCCTGATAAACAGGCGATGAAGCAGAGGGGATCCCTCAGGGCTAAATAAGGCCTAATGATTTCTGGGAATTAAAGAAAAACATGGCTGTAATCTTAAATTCCTGTTTATTCAGCGGATTCATGCTTGTATTGTTTCATTGTTAAGTTTCGGATGGAAACAAAGTGTTAAATTCTAGTCAAATTACATGTTTTGTTGAGTTTCTTATTCTTCGATTTTAATGCAAAAGCACTGTTTATATGCTGAATTTGACAAATTGGAAAGACCCTAAAATGTGGCCTGTGCAAAAGTGATGGCACATTTTATCTTAGAATGTTTTACTGTGTTTTACGTTAAACTCAGCGATTGTGCATTAAAATGTGCAGGAGTGTAGAGGACAGGTTGACTTTTTCTCAGTCAGAAAATAAACAAAGCATGCCGTTTGACCAGGGCTCATACGTGTGCATGTGCTCTTCATAGTGTGTTCAGGTTTCTGTATCACAGTGTTGAACCACTGCATAGAATAATCAGAAACGCTGCTTCACCTCCAGGATTACAAAAGAGCTCAATGACACAATTTAGCAGGTCCTGCATGTTCAAATCCACAGCGAAGCAATAAAAGAATTTTATTTATAACACACACACAGCGAGAAAGGATTAAAGGATGAGAGTGTGTGTATGAGCGAGATAGAGAGAGAGAGAGAGAGAGAGAGAGAGAGAGAGAGCTGTTCATGTTTATATCTGTCCTGCAGTTTTCTGTGTGCTGATGATCATGAATGGAGATGCTGATGCTGAAAATGCACACGTTCTCCAGCAGAGGAGGGTGTGATGACAATGAAAACACCTGGACCCCTCATGAGGGAGCCTGCTTTTTAGAGCGAAACATCTCTAACTCCCCAACACACACACACACACGTATGAGTAACATATGATTTTATTGCATATATTGCAATTACAGTAATGCTTAGGAGTTATTTTACAGTAGCTCAGTGTTCATAAGGCTACATGACATCAACATAAGCTCTTTACGACAACTGACATAGACCTACATAAACATGTATCAAAAATTTGAATAAAAATAATAATTAAATAATGATGTATCATAAAATAAAAAATAAAAAAAACAAATATAGCACTAGAAAAACAGTTCTATTTACAGAAATTATTTGGGTGACTATTAACCTCTATTGTTTGTTATCAATATTAGCCCCGTAGCTTCAGCGCAGAAGTAAAGAAGCAAAATTTGGACACCAAACTTGGCTGTCTATCTCGGCTGAACGACTACATCTGAAATATGTGGAGAATTCCGTACATTTGATTTTTTGCCAAATCGTTACTTTAAAGGCATTCGTTTATTTCATTTTTCCTATTTAACATAGATTTATTCTTAATCGCCTGCAGAATTGTTAAATTCTGTTTGGACTGTAGTAAATTTTAAACCCTGATTAAATGAAATTCTTTTTCATTCTTATATACAAAACAATATGATGTTGGTGGAGCCCCCCTGAGTAGGATGTCAACCCAGGGTCACCAAATGTTCAGAAACAGGCCTAAACCACGATATAGTGCAGCGCTAGTGCACACACACACACACACACACACACACACACACACACACACACACACCTTCAGCTGTCTTTGTTCATTTATGCTGCAGTCAGTGCACATATGGTTCCTCTCCCTCTCTCTCTCTCTCTCTCTCTCTCTCTCTCTCAAGCTGACTGTGTCCTTCATTCACCGCTGTAATAACCTTGCTGTAGCACCAGCCATGACATCATCCATAGCACGCAGGTCACACACATTCATACACGTGCACGCAGTTTCAATGGCTTTGTTAAAGTGTGGCCCACTTTTCAGAAACACTGGAGACACACACAAACGCAGAGAACGAGAATTACAATGACTTTCTCAAGGCTAAGAAAGAAAGAAGACTGTGATTTTATTTCGGTTGAATAAACGTGTGTGTGTGTGTCTGTGTGTGTGTGTGTGTGTGTGTGTTTGACATTTTCAATCTAGGTGACTTTTCAGCCAAATGTGTTATTATTAAGTAAATTCAAAGCAGAATGTGCAACCAACTACTGCGACTAGAAGTACTACTAGAACTACTAGAAACCAATGGTGGACACTAAATACTGTAAAATATCTATTATACAGTACTGTGCAAAGCTTTTTTGCAACTAAGAATATTATACAAATAAAAAGCTATTTATCTGGGGGTTTATATGCTCAGACAACACTAACATTACAATAAATACAAATAACATTTAGTTAAAAAGTGACTTAATGTATGTCAGTGTGTTCATTTACTCATTTCCTCATAACTGTGAATATGCCACATGTTATTTGTATTTATTATTAAATACCCAGTTTAATCCTACATTAATATATGGTGTGCAAAATGGTGAGCGAAAAAACTCTTTTGTTGTCCAGATAAATGGATTTAAACTATTTTCTTAAGTGCCTAAATCTTTAGCACAGTACGGTTGTTGAGACCTCTGTGTAATTTTCTGTTAAGTATATGTTCTCTGCTTTTTTTCTTGTGATAAAAATGAAAAACTTCTACTGAAACTGAAATTCAGGACACGCTCAGACAAAAACCAAGACAAATAGACATTTTTACATTCTTTTGAATTAACATAATAATGCTGATCATGCCTCAAAGGTGATAATTGCCATGTTGGAAAAAAGGACTGAGAGAACAAGGACAATGTTAAGTTTAAACAACTTGCTAAATATTGTTAAAAGTTGTAAAATTGTAAAAATGTTGTGCTTCATGGTTTCCTAAAGGTATTTATTCAAGAGTATATCTGCTATAATAATGGAAAACACTTGTTTTAATATGTAAATCCTGGCTTTGGAACTCCCCTCTAGCAGCCTGAAGTCTCTCCAGCAGGGGGCGCTGCTAGCACACATCATTTTAGCGGTCATCATTAGAGAAGAAACAGGCATAAACCTCAGCAGGATCTACTGAACACACAAACTTGCAGTAACAACTTTCAAAATCAGAAGTGAATAGCGCAAGATATGGACATTTCATTGTAAGCCATTGTATTTCTTTTGGCCAAAATTTTATGATTGGCCACAAAAACACACAGTGCCACTTTTGATGTGCCCAGTGGTTACAGAGAAAAGCAATTGTCTACAGCCTAATCTGAATATGTATGTTTCATTCATTAAAATAAACAATTATCTACCATCAACCATTGAAACGATCCTTTTCCTCACATTAAGAAAGAGTAAAAGCCAGTAGTAAGTCAAAAAATCACAAACCGAAACTGTTTCTGAAGCTCTTGTAAATATGATTTAAGGGCGACTTTGAAGTTGGTAACAATTATCAATGATAATTCTGATACCAATGTGGCTCAATGTTGGGTCACAACACACCACATTCAACACGTTATATCTATTGTTGCACCTTCTATTAAAAAAATACACACAACTTTTGCTTATGTGTGCACATAAAGTACCGATAATGGTTCATCATAGCAGCTTTCTAGCAATTATGGCAAAAACAAATAATATTGAAAATCTCCCTTTCCATGCAGGATCCTGCTGACGGTGGTGGTGATTTTCCGGATCCTGATCGTGGGCATTGTGGGGGAGAAGGTATATGAGGACGAGCAGATGATGTTTATATGCAACACGTTGCAACCAGGCTGCAACCAGGCCTGCTACGACAAGGCCTTCCCCATCTCGCACATCCGTTACTGGGTATTCCAGATCATTCTGGTGTGCACGCCTAGCCTCTGCTTCATCACCTACTCTGTGCACCAGTCGGCCAAGCAGAAGGACCGGCAGTACACCTTCCTGCATGGACCCTACATCGACCACGGCCACGGCCCGAGCCGAAAACTCAGAAACCTAAACGGCATCCTGGTACACCCAGACCCCAAAGATGAGCATGAATGCCTGGAGACCAAGGAGATCCCCAATGCACCTCGTGGCCTCACACACGCTTCCACCAAGAGCGCTAAGACGAGGCGGCAGGATGGCATCTCACGCTTCTACGTCATCCAGGTAGGGTCAGGCGTGGTCAGATAGAACTCAAACATATATCAGAACAGAAAAGGTGTTGTAGTGCTGCTGCACCTTTGGATATGTGTCCAGTACTTTGGTAAATTACTGATTGTTTCGTTTGTTCACATTAGAAGGTGACAAGTTGCTAATGTTGCGGCAGGTTTAGTTTGAGGCCACTCTTCTTTTCACATGTAGGCGTACAAACAAGACAGTGTGAAAATATAGTTTTATATAGGACTCACAGTTCTACATTTACAAGTATTTGAGTTTCCCTTCCATTTCTTTTCAGTGGAGGAACCAAATGAACAAAAAACCTTAGAAAGTAGAGAACTCAGACCCCTGTGTCCACAACTAGTGCAAGGAATCATTTAGTTTATCGCCACACCACCTCACTTTTCATATGCATGAAGTGAGAAAATCTTTGATCTTTGATTTGATGCGTGTTGCTTGGGTTCCCCTATTGACTCTTGGTTCCTCTCAAGAATTCTTTTTCTTGCTTTTAGGATTTTTTCATTGCCACTGTCGTGTTTTGGCTTGTTCACTGTGGCATGGAGATTTTATGTAAAGCTGCTTTGTGACAACGGTTGTTGAAAAAAATCACTGTTGGCTCTATCATCAGGAGGTTGCAAGTTCGATCCCTGCTGATGGTACAGCCTCTGTGGCCGGGAGTCCAAGAGAACACAATTGGCCTCGCTCTCTGGGTGGGTAGGATGGCCTTCCTCCACCCCCCAACACGATACCTGACGTAACAGATCTGGTGGTTGGTGCTTTCCATTGCTTGTATAGCAATGGCCTAGTATCACTTTTGCAACCACCTGGGATAACATAGAAGTGTCCAAGCAATACATTAGCAACCACCTAGGACACGTGGCAACACCTTAGCAAACATCTGTAATACTATAGCACCATGGCAATAACACTTTAGCAACCACCTGGAATACCATAACAATGGCCTAGAAACAACTTAGCAACCATCTGGGATTCCACAGCAATGGCTTCGTCAAGCCAACTTAAAGTTTGTTCACAAAACTTTCCCTTCTAGTTGATGGTATTGTTTACTGTCCTTTACTGTTTGGCTCTTCTCCAGGTGGTGTTCCGGAATGCGCTGGAGATCGGATTCCTGGCCGGCCAGTACTTCCTGTATGGCTTCAACGTGCCGGCCATGTTCGAGTGTGACCGCTACCCATGTGTGAAGGAGGTGGAGTGCTACGTGTCACGACCCACTGAGAAGACCGTCTTCCTCGTCTTCATGTTCGCCGTCAGCGGCATCTGCGTGGTTCTCAACCTGGCCGAACTGAACCACCTGGGCTGGAGGAAGATCAAGACGGCCATCCGTGGCGTCCAGGCGCGCCGCAAGTCCGTCTGCGAGGTGCGCAAGAAGGACCTCTTACACCTGTCCTCGCTGCCTAACCTGGGCCGCACGCAATCCAGCGAGTCAGCCTACGTCTGACGGCGGGTCGGGGAGGGGCTTCGGAGGGGGTGGGCGTGGCTGACAGGGCGCAGGTCACGCCCCGTTGTTGTGACTTGATACTGCAAGTACTGTTTGTGGGCCGGACAATGGGGAGACTGGGGAGAGAGGGATAGGAGAAAGATAAGAGAAAAAGAGAAGGAAGAGTGGTCTGGGAAGTTGTGAAAGATGGGCTAAAAAGAAGGGGAAGAACAGAGGATGGACTAAGATAAAAGGAAAGGGAGAAAAGAGAACTTTGGAACGTAAAGAAAACAAGAGAAGAAGAGAAGGGAAAGGAAGAAAGAAGGATAGACCAGGGTCTTACAGACCGATGGGGAAAAAAAGAGAAAGAATGAACTTGAGTGACAAACAAATTGTGAGTTCATCATCATCAGGAGTTGATTGAAAAGGACGGACTCTCGACCCTCGTAACACAGACGCATGCACAGAGGACACACATGCATGGGCACATGCAACATACAAACACATCTCCCCAAGGCCCACCGAAGTTCGGTCTTCCGAAAGAGACTTGTTGGAAAAGAGAGACTGATTTCAAATGCCTGTTCTTGAGAGAGAGAGAGCGAGAGAGAGAGAGAGAGAGAAAGAGAGAGAGAGAGAGATGGGATACATAGAGCTTTTTTAGACTTGATGTGTTCATTTATTATACAGTTGATCTATGCATGCTCCACTCACAGATGTGTTCTTTTGTAGCAACTGTTGCCAGGCTGGATGAGCTTCAGGCTGGCTTTACATGGTGAAATGTTCATGCAACTAGCTGCATGTTGTGAGTTGCCTGCAACATAATAACCTGACAGTTACACAAAGCGATTCGAAAACAATCAAAGTTGCATGCAACACGTTTCAAAGCAGCTGAGTTTTAGACGAGTTGCAGGACACTTTACACCGTGCAACTCAAGTGCAATTTAGTTCCATGTAGGTTTCAAGCAACTAAAGTTTCATAAAGTTTCTCTGTGTAAAGCAAGCCTTGAAGAACACAGGTGAAAATCCCATCCACCCTAATGAGAGACTTTGTCAACATAACACATTTAATCCAGCCCAAAGTCCAAAGACACAAAATGTATACCTTTGAGAAAAGTTAGTGAAAATATAAGTTTTATTCTTGGTAACACAGTTGTAGTAAAGTCAGTCAGACCCAATTAATCAATAAGTGGACAAATAATAAACCATTTAAAAAAAAAAATTATGAAACAAACCTATTGACAGTTAGGATAATATAAAGGTGAGCCACTCTGTTATCCCACCGGTCACAACTGTGAGTGTTCATATTTTACACATCTCCTGTGAACATAATATAAATGTAGCAGCACAATCATATCAGCAGGAACCCTCAGGGTCTTCTAGGCCTTCAGAAAAGCCCAGTGGTTTCTGGGAATTAAAAAAAAATGTCTTTATTTTTCATGTTTAGTCAATAGAACAGTTTGTATCTGCAACTATTATAGTGCTACTCTTATTTCATTGTTAAGCTAGGAGGGTTGAATTCTTGAAATGCCCAGCAACAACTGGGTTGGAACCCAGAGAAATTGGTATTGTTTATCTAGATATACATAACTAAGCAAGCTCTTCTGTAGGTTAGGACTTCAATATTAGGACACATTAAATTAACTATCAGTATCAGTCTGAGATAATGGAGGAATCCACCAATCACCAATCAATTTTGAATTACTCTAGGCCTTCTGGAAGTTCTAGATACATGACTGACTGTGAATACTAGCTGGCAGATCTAAACCAGGAATCTTTACTGAAAGAGCCACAGTAAAACTTCGAGAAGGTAAAATATATACTAACCTTTCTGTCACAAGCTTCAAGTGAAATATGGAATGTCTTTTAGAAGCTTCAGCTGCTTGTGCTTCATCTAAAACTGCCAGAAAATGCTATTAGCTTAGTGCTAACAAACTACTAGAATCCTGTAGGGGTGCTAGCAGAGGTTAGCATTAGCATAGAGGTGTTTTAACTGAGTTTTGACATTTATGGCTTGAACTGGAGGCCTAGCTTTAACAGCCAAGGTTCGCCACTTAATATCAATAATAGACCCTTTAAACATTATAACCACCAAATATGGTAGTTGTATCAGTATTATAACATGGTGTCCTTACTTCTATTTGTAGAGCTTTGATGCTAAAATCATCTTTCTCAGGTGCATACTTAAAGTAAATGGTCTTGTGACAGTTTGTACCACCCACACAAAGAATATATATAACTTAATATATAGTTTTGGTCACTGAAGTCATGGTTTAATGCATTTATTTCAAATACTATTTATTTTTTATCTCATACAAATGTTTTTTGTGTCATGTAATTGTGCTAACGTTAGTGTGGTGGCAAATTCATTGTTGTTTCTAACCTGTCTAGCTTTGTTTAGCTCCAAACAGCACAATGCAGCTCCGTAGCATAGCATTTTAAACTGGAAACTCAACATTATGAAGCAAATTTAATCTCCAGCCTGAATTTTTAAGGCTGAATGTGATTTTCACAGACCTTCTGGAAAGCTTGTCCAACCTAGCAACAGTAGCTATGAATGAATGAACGCATTAATGGGTGGAGCATGGATATGCTAACTGAAGAAAGTCTAAAAAAGAAGAATCACTCCTTCTCCATCTTTCTCACCTCACTCTCTGTATATGTCTCTCTCTCTCTCGCTCTCTCTCTCTTTGCAGTAATGCTAAAAGCGTAGCGTTGAATTGTAAAAGACAAAAGTGGATGAAGAAAAAGAAGAAAAGAAGAGAAATGACCCTCTGATAAGCTCCTCCCCCTTTTTACGGCAGCCGGGCAATCACACCTCACCCCAGTCCTGCACATAAACATAAACAAAAACATATACACAAACACAAACAGCTGTTAGTTCTCACGTCTACTTATTGGTCACTCCTTTCAGAGCCCGAGCACCGCTGCCTGGTCACCACTGTACATAGTTTAGTGATTATCTAACGGATTGCTAGCTTTAAATAAAAAAATAAATAAATAAAATAAGCGGAAAGAGAGCGAAAGGAAAAAAAAGCTATAATAAAAACAGTGTTCTTTTTCTCAGAACGTAACTGTATATTACAAAACGAAGGATGGAAACATCTTTTTTTTCTACTATGGACTCCTCACGTAGCCTAACGCAGAGAAAAAAACACGGCATGTCGTTTAATGCATTATTAGAATGGCTAGACTGTGTCCTGGGCTGTATTTCTATTTTAAAAAAGGGACGTTTTCTTCTTTTTGCACCTTGTTTATGTGCAGATATTTACTCTGAAGCATGCAGAAAACTATAGCACCATGCAACATGGAATTATGGGACCTATGTGGAAAATAATGGCTCCAGTATTGCAGCAATAATACACATACATATATATATATATAATATGAATTTAAAAATATTAATGAATCTATGTGAAGAAATAAAGAAATAAGTAAACAAAGGTGGAAAAAGCTGCTTGCTTTAATTTGAATGATGTGTGTTTATGTGTTTATGAATATAAGCATGACTGTGTTTCAATAGACACGTTTCTGTGTAACATCATCACCCTCCTCTGCTCTCACTGCAGACAGGCAGGGTCGCCTACAGAGCAGCACTAGTAGCTGTTAATGAAGTAATGCACTTTATTTGAGGGTCCCATTTCATAGAGGAAGATTGGGCTCAACCACTACCCCTTATAACTCAGTTCCAAGGGCCAAGCTGACACTAGGGGTAGAAATAAGAAATGGGATTGAGCCTAAACTATCTCTACTAAATTAATGATTTACAGTTATTTACAATCAGAAACAGCTGAAGTCGTGAGTGTAATCTGGAGGTTCTATATGCCTGCGTGACGAGCGAAGGGGAGTTGGAATTCAGCAAAACACCTGTATGTTTTTGTTTGCTAACATTAGCTGGTTGGTTATTGAGTAAGTTAGCACTGTGTGTGATTCACATCAATGAAAGCTCATCTAAATAATATTGCTTTTGTTCAGTAGGTCAGAGCCTAAATAACTGGCCAACTAAACTGTGTGGCTACTTAGCTAAGGCTAATGTTAGCTATCTTGTTTGTGTGTGTCTGTGTGTGTGCATGTGTGTGTAAATATGTGCGTGTTTCATGTGTGTGTAATGTGTGTGTGTTTGTGCATATATGTCTGTGTATGCATTTTTGGGGCCACAACATAGACTTCTATTCCTTTTCTGGAGACTTACCCAAACCTTAACCAGAACTACTACTAGCCTAACCCTAAACCTAACCCTTAACCTTAACCTTAACCTCACCTTAAAATTGAATAATTTACATTGTGGGGACCAACTTGTGGTACCCACAAGGAAGCAATGTCCCCACAAGGTGAGTGTATGAAGGTTTTTGTCCCCATGATGTGGCATAAACCTGCTCCACACACACGCACGCACACACACACACACACACACACACACACACACACACACAAACACACACTCCTCTATTGTCCTACAAAGTCAGAGTCCTTCCAAGGCTCAGATTGGGTGTGTGTGTGTGTGTGTGAGTGTGTGAGTGTGTGTGTGTGTGTGTGTGAAAGTGGGTCTAAAACACAGGTGTGTCTTTGTGATGATGTAAGGTAAGGGAATACCTACACACACAGATCTGACACTCTGTGGGACGTGGAAGGACAATAGAGGAGAGTGTGCATGTGCGTCTGTGTGTGCGTATGTGTGTGTGCGTATGTGTGTGTGCGTGTGTGTGTGTGTGTGTGCGCACTGACCCAGTTAAGGAAGCAGTCACACCCTAAATAGGTCGACACTCTTGAGCCCAACACTGAGAAATTCTGTTCAATATTAAACAGCCTTATGAAAAAACTACACTAAACAAACAAAATATAATCTATAATCTACTCCAGAGCTGCTCTGTTTGACTTAAATGTGTACATGATAAATAAATTATAGTACATCAACACAGTTATTATGAAAATATGTTGATAAATATATTTTAAAATTATGTACATCAAACGTACATGATAAAGTAAACAAACATCAGATAAATGAAACGCAGTCACGTTTGTCAGGAGTGATGTATGTTTGAGGTGCCTGGTGACACGACTGCAGTGTTTTCCTCACACTGCTGTGAACCTGCTGCCCGATGCTCTTCTCTTTACTTCTGTTTTCACTTCCATTGATTTCCCACAGACTTTCCCTCATTGATCAGTCACTGCTGTCACTGGAATCCAATCACATGTGGCGTCAAATGTGAATAATCGCTGCTAATTGGCTGGTTAATGATGGTCTGAAATTCAATTGAACACAAACTGCAGCTGTTCTTTAACTGTATTTTGGGCTGGTTCAAAATCAAAAGTATGAAAATGCACGTGTAAATTTGTTTTGAGAAGTGTGAGGGTGGGGGCCAGGGTGGGGGGCCGGGGTGGGGGCATGCTAGGTGGTTAAAACTTACATACAGCAATTTATCTATAAAACTAAGGCCCAATCCCATTTTCTTATTTTTACCCCTACCCCTTGTTTTCGAGTGCCATCTTGCCCCTTTGCAACTGAGTTATAAGGGGTTGAAATCTTCCTCTACGAAATGGGACCCTCAAATAAAGAACATTACTTCATTAACAGCTACTAGTGCTGCTCTGTAGGCGACACTGCCAGTCTGCAGTGATAGCAGAGGAGGGTAAAGTTCAGCTCCTCACTGCTGGGCTTTAGTTACATGTAGGGAATCATATGCCTTCAAAGAGGAGGGGGCAATTATATGTTCACCATTTATAATGGAATAGGAAATTTAGCTACCAAGACATTAGCGTACTATTAGCGATGTTTAATGCTTGTTATGAAAAAAAGTCAAGTCAAGTCAAAGTTTATTTACGTAGCACTTTTTACAACCGGTAAAGCAGCTTTACAGAAAAATCCAGGTCCGAGCTCCCATGAGCGTCACCAGTGGCGACAGTGGCAAGGAAAACTCCCCAAGACTCAAAAGGGGAACCCGTCCTCCTCTGGTCGACACCGGACAGCAAACAGCATTAGTATAAAATATTAGAATATAAAAACAGGTGGAGAAATGGTTAATTAGATTAGTTTATGCCCATAAACTCAAACTATAAGTCCATAATACATTAAAACGACATTAAACTAAGATAATACAGTGGTTATCATAATTTTTAACAGAGAAAATTCTCACATTAGTGGGTTTCTGTGGTCACTGTGGTCAGCCATCTTTGCCGGTTTTTCTTTTTTTCTCATATCACTCTGGAGTGTGACTCTGAAAAACCTCTGTTTGGAGGGCCATGAAGCCCTAAACTTCGCCCTACCCCTCTATCTCAACAAAAATCGGGACACCTTACCCCTAGGCGTGAACGCGAGGGCTAAGGGCTAAGTGGTAGGGGCGAAATGTGATCGGGCCCTAGTTCGCCTACAGTCACACTTATCTTATTGATATCTCGTGCCTTATATTAAAATACTAAATAAATATTATTAACAGGAATAAAAATATTATAATTACAATGCCATTGTGTCAGTAAAGTTTTTAGTCTGATCTGCATATTGTTATGCCCATTTTTTCAGATAATAATAATAAATATGAAAGATTAAGAAGAAAAAGAAGTGACTGTTAATAATTGTTGGAACGGAATAAGTCAACAAACAATCCTAGTACAGTAAAGAAGCAGGGAAAAGGATCCCAGGTGAGGTGAGCGCTTCCCTTTTTTGTCTTTACTGGCTGTAACTGAACCAAATAACGATCTGTTTTGGGTTTCATTTGAGTTTTAAACTGTAATTGATGGCTGTATAATAATTCATTTCTAACAGCTGTTTTGCATCTCAGCTATGTACTTTTTTCAACTACCATCCCAAACCGTTTCTTGCATAATATTCCCTGACTGTGCACCACTGACACACTGGTCTCAGTGTGTTGATTTAACTGCATCAGTTTTGAAATGCCAAGGTCAGATGTTCTGTGTTGTGTAGAGTCAAATAGCTGATTTTTATCAAGTTTTTCCCCTAACTTGGTCCAATTCCCACCTGCTAGCTCAGGCTCCCTCTATCACACGATGCTACCAAGCTGGGAGGGTGAAGGTTAACATGAGCGTCCTCCAAAACACACAAAGCTCCACTGCATCCTTTCAAACTGCTGCTAATGCAGTATTGCAACAGCTCAACATGCTTGAAGGAGAATGCTAACCGTTAATTCTGTTAGCAGCTAAATCACATACACATTGGCTAGTATCACATATTAGCAACACACATCACACATTAGAGGCAGAGAGAGAGAGACAGGACAATTTTGCTATCATCTACTTCCAGCTATGGGTGGCTGTGACATCAAACTCTCCCAACAATGGGCAAGACAGAAATTGTTTACGTGAAAATGAAACTAACTCTGCCGCTCATGTGTTTCAGAACTGTTAGCTCATAGCTGTGTTCCAAAGCCTGGAAGCCTATTGGTCACACAACTAGAACAGTCCTAACGAGGCTGCGTGGTGATGTCACCAGCGTGGCGCCCAACTTGTGAGGGAACTGGTGAGAGAAAATGGAGCCCGATTGTGTTTGTCACTTTTTCATTTCTTCACGGAAATGGAGGAGATGTTCTTACGCAGTACGATAAACTACATATTTACAAATACTTGTAAATAAAATATGACATATGGACGATATGCGATATATGGACAAATGTGTTAATTAATCAGTGATTTTACAAAAGGCTCCAAAGGCTTTGTTTTCCACCATTTTTGTGCTTTTTTTTTGCTTCCCGTCTTTCTTGCATAGAGAACTGTGGGTAACTGAGGCCTGTAAAGATACATCTGATGCGTCCTTGAAATCATTTCGAATGTAGGCTGCATTTCTAGGGTCCTTCACTTTGGAACAGCCTGCTTTGACATAGCAGCCGAGAAATGCGGCCTACCTGAGCTGCAGCCTAGGCTTTGGAACGTAGTTAATGTTAGCTCACTTCAGCATTAAAACCTGGCAAGCTAACATCCGCAAACGTTGAATTTACTGTAGCAATAAACAAGAATAGAATGTTTACTTCCAGATCTGATCAGTTTGTTGCTGTAGAATCGTTAAACGACTGATTGAAATATGTTTGGGGAAAACGCTGCAGATCTCAGTTCTCATTATTTACAGGAATTTTTATGGATTGACAGAAAAAGACCACAAAGTGCTGATGTGGTGGGGGGTTCTTCAGAAATCTCTGGACCCTCCTCCCTTCCTTGTTTGCAACATGAAAATCTACGTGACTTGTCACGTATTTATCATTAAAACGGCAAATTTCAACAAAAAGCGGTGTATGTGCTTTAAATGTAACGACCCTGTGTTTATAAAGTACCTGTAATCTGATTGCGGTCATTTTTACTGTAACTGTAACAGAAAACATTTACCTTTTTTTGTATCCTGATTATGTAACTCTGTTACTTGCATTGTGTTCCTTCCCAGTCCTGCTACGGACTATAAACTGTCTGCCTTTCTTGGTGTAAATTTTAATCCCCCATCGATCTCTGGGATCTCGCTCTGGGTTTAATTTAATGCAGTAATAGGAAAATGCTGAGTGGTGCTGAGAGACATTGAGCAGAGCTGGAAGATGCTGAATTTCTCTCTCGTCTCAGTGCAGCACACTCAGCGTCCTCTGAGGCCCAAATGGCTGCCCGCTTTGATGGCATCATCACGCTGACCTGAGTGCTAATCACCAATCACAGCAGCCTTCAGCTCAGCCCCCTCCCGTCTGCAGCTTTAAACCCCCCAGGCTCTCTCTCTCTCTCTCTCTCTCTCTCTCTCTCTCTCTCTCTCTCTCTCACTCTCTTTCTCTTTCTCTCTCTCTCTCTTTCTCTCTCTGTGTACACATCCTGCATTCTGCTCTCTATTTAAGGACTGAATGCCACATAATACCATGATTATGCAGTGGGCTTTAAAAGTCTGACACCCTGTTTTCACTTTAAAAAGTTACAGGCTGCCTTAAAATTTTGAGTTCATTGAGCTTCTAACAATAAGTTAACAGAACAAGAATCTGTGTCTGTTCTGTCAGCTTTTTAAACAGTGTATCCTACATTTTTCTTGTATTTTATTATTTCCTTTGACGTCCACTTATTACATCTGTGTGTTTTCTTTTACCAAAAATGATCAAAATTCATTTTTACATAACTGATTTCAGAACTATCTTTTTTTTTTGTTTTTTTCTTACTGCGCCTTTAAGACTGGTGTATGTAAATGAGCTCTGTTCTGATTGGGTGCCCTGCATTGTGGTTCAGTCAAAAAAAATACTCCTTCTCCTTAGGAATAATTTGAACAGGCAGGGCTAAAGGGCCGTAGGCTGAATAGGCGGACGCATATAAATGAGTTAATACGTCACAAAAACAACACATTAAAAACTACAGCTATAGTTTCCATATACAGACTGTATGGACTACAGAGTGAACTGTGAGCCTTTAAAACTTTACCAGTGTTTAAATACTTCATCAAACTCCTTTATTTTAGTGTGGAAACTCATTTTACCATGAAATGGGCCCTTTAATGTAAAGTTTTTCATTACAGCTTATATGATCAGCATAACAATTTGAGAGAAAAGTAGAATATTCAAAATATTTACATTACTTTTCAGGATTTCTTAGAATTTCATATGTGGAAGACTCGAGCTTTTTGGAGACCCTAGAAAACAAAACCCTCACAAAAAAGCACTCATGGGTCTTTGCTACGCTCAAAATATGAGTTCTGTTTTTAGCAGTTACACAATCTTGAAGCCTCCTCCCACGTCCCTGTATCAGACACAGAGGTGTCGCAGGAGTTTATACACACGTCACTGGCTGTGGTTACGTGCAAAGATTTTCGCCAATCTGATTGAATACATTCCAATTATAGATTTAGACTGAGGTGTTTATATTCTCACTCTACTCAACAATCTGATGGAAAATCTCTGTTTACATTCACACTACAAATAATCCGATCCAAAGTGACACACATGTGTGGAGAACCACTTAATGTAGACGTTACCATGACAACCAGCAGCACGTAGTCCAGTCAGAGTGAGATGAGCAGCAGTGAGCAGTGCTTGTGGATTTAATAGCTTTAAAATGATGTCAGACTCAGGAAAACGTCCTTCACATGTCCTTATTAAAGAAGGCCGAGAGGAAGACGTCGTGTTCTGAGACACATAAGCTGGACGTCCGTCCCACCGCCGTCTTTTAAAGATCAGAGCATAAACTTCGTCTCCTCTGCAGACCAGTTTCTGCTCCGCCATGTTGAACGTTATAAACTTTCACTATGACGTGACGAACATGATCAGAATGTACTCAAACTTTTAGATTGGGAATGTAATCAGATACAGGCGTTTACACAGATATTATTCTTCTATTTAATGGATTGTTTACAGGATTACCCACCTCGTTCAGTTGGATAGACGTTGTATTCCGAATGGCCCCAACTGTGCTAGTCTATTCCAACTGAGGTGTTTACATAGATGTATTCAATTTCGATTGAGCTACTATTCGGATTATTAACGGATTATCAGGCTGCATGTAAACGTAGCTAGACGAGAGTGGATCACCACCCAAACATATCCATGTGCGACTCTGTGGTCAGAAACTGACCATTGATGAAGGACTATAGGCTGGCTAAGCTACAAGACTACAAGAGAGGGGTTTCTGATAAAGTGGCCGGGTGGTGTAGTGTGCATTTAGAATCATTGTATTAGACTCTGTATGGCACACAATGCAGGATAAGCAATAATGGGCTTAACACCATGGCTACGGTTACCGTGGATACGTCCTGGCCCAAACGCACTCTAATTTTACCTCACCTGCTACAGAAATCTGTGTGGGAGTGTGTCTGTGTGTGTCTGTGGACAGATGTGTGCTATTTCTGTGCTGTCATGATTAAACTCATAACTCCATATGTACTGCTGTTCCTTACATAACACACACGAAGGTTTTCTGTCCACCTCTGTCACGCAAATTTTGAAAATGCATATCGCTGGTGTCGGTACAAAACCTTGTGTCTCCAAAATGGTAACTTTACAGGAGAAGAAAAAAACCTACTTTACCTTTAATGTAAGTCAATGGAACCAGACTTTTTTCCAAGTCATTTTGGGCCGTTTCTTTTGGTCAGTTCATCGTGAAATTTACACTCAGTGTAAAGGGCGACAGGCATTTTAAAATTATGTCAAAAACTGAAAAACGATATAACACAACTGGATGGAAAAAACACCTGAATATCACAAAAAATAGGTTTTTACTCCTGGATGAGGTGGAAAAGTAGGTTTCTCAATAGGAGAAATGTGAAAAACAGTGATGGATTTTTTGGAATAACTGATGATGTAGCAGGAACGAAGGTCACATGTTTCCCCTCCATTTCCAACATATCCTACAATAACAAACATTGCTGTGAATAAAAATGTCAGCTGAAATTAGTGCACCACCATTGGTACCATTACTACTTTGAATGTACAGCAATCAATGGCGGACTGGCTTTAGCAGGGATTCTGTGGGTGAGAAATGCCCCCCGCACATGTATTTGCCCCCCACCAGTGAAGCTGGTACATGCTACGTTCACAGTACATTAACAATACAACTGATACTAACAGTCCATCCAGCTTGCTGGCTGAATGGATAGTGCTGGATTGTTGGCTTGGTTGCAGAACCACAAGCCAGAGTGAATAAAAAGTAGGTCTTATATTAAACCTGCTTTAACGCTAAAACCTCAAAAACTAAGCAGTGCATTTCTGATACTGAGCTTTTCGTGCTGTGCTGTTTGTGTTTGCATGGAAAAAGGAGAAAAGATCACTGCGGCTGCCGCGTTCATCTGTCCATCTGGGCCCGGCACGCGGGATTTCGGCTGGAGATCGCCGCAGCGTTAGCCGCCAAACGGCCAGGCACTGTTTTAGCTACAAGATAAAAGCAAGTCTATTTTTATTCCCGAGGAGGTCGTCCTGGCCAAGACTCTACAGGCGCCTGGGGATGCTGGGATTTGTGTCCGGGGGTTTTAACCAGAGCCATGATTCCATAAACATCTATTATTCAAAGGGCAGCACTGATACAGCACTGAGAAAGAGCTAAATCACTCCGCTGCTTACACATACAAACACAAGCCATCAATTATTAACCTCTGCAGAGAGAGAGAGCCAGAGATTGCTGTGTAATGTTACTTGTTAGTGTGAAGGAAGAGTTAGTTAGACAGCGGCAGGGAACATGAAACTTTCAGAGGAACAGGAATATTTACCTGCCTCATCTTACATGAAGAGGCGGATTTTTTCCTCATTTGTGATTCAAAGTGAGAAAAAGGTGCTTTTAGTGAAAAACACTTCCCATCCATTTTATTAGAAACCACCCAACTGCATATAAGCAGACTTCAGATGTAGCCACGACAGACGTGCAACACAAGCAGGACTAGCTAGCTGCGCTTACTTATTAGCTAGCTAACTATTTTTTTTTTTAGAAAAAAAACATCTTCTGACAAAAACTATTTATTTCAATTCAAACTATATAAAACTGGGCAGGAAATGCGCCCATCATATACTTTCCCCTCAGTTTGTGCTGCTTGTGAAGGTAGCAGTGACTAAAGCTAGCAAGATAAGCTGCTAGTCAGAGAAACAGAGACATTTCTAACCTCTTTTTTAGTATTAAAGGGGATTTTTTCAAAATATGTGTATAGTTGAGCTGTTAAGTTGTAAAAGTCATTCAGAGTGGTTTGGTGTGAAATGCTCTGTTCTAAAGAGACTGAGTCAGAATTGTTCACAGTGGTGGTGATAGGAACCAGACGTCCAAAGCATCTAAAGTGTCTCTAAAAGCTCCTTCACAGAAAATTATTACATGAAATACTTACATATATGCTGTCTAATGACTTAGACACTGTTTTACGACAGTATTGGGGTAAGAGTCTGGTCTATAATGTAGTTTTTAAAATCCATGCATGGCAGAGAGGTACATTCATGGTGTTGAGAACCAAATAAAACATCACTCACTGTTCCTTATAAAACTCATCAGACATGTTTGGGGTCTCTGGTGGTTTTGGAAAATAAATAACATGGCTTTATTTGTGTTGTAGACATGGTAACCCCTGGTTCCTATCACCACCACTGTAAAGACATCTGAGCCTGTGTAAGTCTTTCTATAATGAAACATTTCACATCAAACTAAATACATACATACATCATCCAAACCGCCTATCCCTCCGGGCCGCGGCGGGGCGCTGGAGCCCATCCCAGCCGC
>NW_023494794.1:9065690-9321469 GCF_904425465.1 Colossoma macropomum
GAGAAATTTATGAACTTAAAAAATAAAGTCATATCTTAAAAATACACACAGTACATGTTTTTACATTTTCTTGTTAGAACCTTTTTTGATTTTAAAGCTGAGGTGTTGCTTTAAGCTGTAGCATGTGCAGTCAGGTGGCTAATGCTAAGAGATTACAGTCAGAAACACTCTGGTGTTGATTCATCTGCAAAATCTGCCATTATTTGATGGATCCAGTTATTGTAATGAACCAGTCCAGAGCCAACATGCGTGTCCTTCACCGTGTTGACAGACTGAAGCGTGTATGTGAGTCTATACATTATCCCGATCCATTCAAGCTCCTCAGGTAAAGCCTGTTTGACCTGTTCTCTCTGCAGGTGACCTTTGGTTTTCTATCCTGTCTCCATAGATGGTCTCAGTCATGCCGTTCAAATCAATGGCAAAACACCTCTCGCTCTTCAGATTAAAGCCAGCGAATGGCCAATTGAACCAGTTGGTCTATCCTTGCTCTGCCCACAAATGTGTTCTCTTGTAGCTACTGTTGCTAGGTTGGACTAGCAGAAGTGGATTGCAGAATGTTGGAAAAGTCCCAGTTAACATATTGAGAAACATTAGCACCACAGTTTTTGTCGAAATACATCAAGTGAAAGTGATATTTGCTTCAAATTCTACTTATTTGCATGTGAAAAGACACACTCATCAGATCTGGTGTAGTTTTGCTGTTGTGTAATTGAGCTAGCATTAGCATGGTGGCAAATTCATTGCTGTCCTTTCCAACCTGTCTAGTTCCAATTAGCTACAACAACACAGTCCAGATCAGTAGCTGGAAGCTTACCAACCTTAAACGAACAGTGAGGCGATTTGTGAATATTTGGGCTATTTTAGCTACAGTTTCTCATTAGCTTGAACAGAATTGTGCTAATGTCCAACCCAGGCTACCAAAGAATGCATTTGTGGGCAGAGCTTGGATTGGTCAATTAGTTGTTGACATTGATTATGGTTTCTGTTGTTTTGTGGTTCCATCCCTGCTGAAAAAAGTACAGAAACCATCGAATATTCATTCCTGGTAGTTTTGTTCTGTGTTTTGGCTTTTGTTGATGGGTTGTTATCACAGTGTAAAGTATCCTAATGGTTTAACAGGTGACCAGTGACTGACTCCATATTCGTTTGATGGTTTTCTAACAGGATCTAAAGGTGTTATGCAAGAAACTAGTGGTCTCCAAAAGCAAAACCATTGGGTTTTAATCCAAATGTTTCTAGTGATCTTTTTTCAGCTCATAGATGGAATTCAGGTTTGGAGTCTCTGGGGTGAGTCTCGAGTCTTTAGTGAAGAATTTTAGTTTAGTCTCATGTTTAGCCGCAGGCATTTGTATTTCTACGAAAGGAAACCCAAAAACCTGTCAGGTTCCACATGTCTTCAAAAAACGAGCCTTTCATTATAGGAAAGCCTTCAGTCCTTTCTATAGATTGAAGGACAGAACTGAAGAACTATGTGCTAGCCAACACCACATTTTCTGCATGTGGCTGCAGGAGAACAGCGTTAGAGTAATGACTGTGCACGACCGTAGCGAAACTGATTAGCTGCTGTTAGAAAATTGAATTGAATTCAGAACCATTAGCCAACAGTGTTTGCACACAGAGGAATCAGACCCCCGCATTTAACCGTGCAGTGAAACACCCACATACATGCACACTAGTGAAAACACACACTAGGGGGCAGTGAACACAGTTGCCTAGGGCGGTGGGCAGCCCTACCCACGGCACCCGAGGAGCAGTTGGGGGTTAGGTGCCTTACTCAAGGGCACTTCAGTCACGTACTGTTGGCCAAGGGGATCGAACCAGTGACCTTCCAGTCACAAGGCTGGTTCCCTCACCTGTATAACTGGCATGATTTATAATATTGCTGTTAAAATTATTTGCTACGCTAGTTTATGAAGGATAATGAAAGAATGAAGCAGAGATTAGTAAATTGGACTGTAAGGGGACAATTAGCAATTAAAGTGGCATTTCGTCAAACACACTGCTTAACAATCAGTGGGCCGCCTTAAAAACGCTGAGCAAAAAGCCATCAGCAGGCCATCAGTGTCAGCTCTCCTCTTGCAATGTGGGTTTATTCATCTGACGCATCGATTCGAAAGTGGTGAGTCAAATACATCAGCTTTGTAACGTTAGAACTGATTATAATCAATCAGAATAATATTTAATACAATAATGTAGTAAAAAATCTATGTGTATTGTTTTTAATGTCTGCTATTGTGTGTTTTGTGTTATATTTCTGTATTCATCATAGTTTTTCAATTTACATCCTACCAAGACAAACTGAATTGAATCATATTTTTAGTTCATGATTCTTCATGATTCATTGAATTGAATCTTTATAAGATTTTGAAACACTTTAAAATGACTTTAGATTGCAGCTGGAAACATTGTGGCTGGTTTGAGTGTGTCTTTGTGTGCTGCTATTTCAGTCTTCTAATATACTTCACTTTTTCTCCCAACTGTTTGTAATAATTGTCATATTTTATTTTTCAAAATAAAAGGCTCAGTGCTTTCAAAATCTGATGACATAAAAAACCAGTTAGACTTTGTATGCAGGACAATAATCTGGGTGGTCCGAGGGTGGGCCAGTAGTGGCAAACAGTCAGTTGTATGCAAACATTCGGGCACCTCTGTTTTGAGTCTACCGAGAACAGAGAACACACCTATGTACATTTTAATGCACCATCACTGTTTATTTGCTAAATTGAATAAAAAGTGGCCTGTACAAAGGTTATATATATATATATATAGACTTTTTTCTTTTGGGCCATTTCCTTTGGTCTATTCATCATGAAATTTTGACACAATGTAAAGAGCAACAGGCAGCTTTAAATTATGAATTTTATATATATATATATATATATATATATATATATATATATATATATTTTTGTTGAAGTAGAAATTGTGCACTAAAATTTGCAGATAAACCTTCGCATATGGCTGTTCATGTTAGCAGAAAGGACGTTTGAGGTTGAGGGTGAAACTCGAGCGAGACGTGCGGTGAACCCAGCACAGCCCTGTGCGTGTGTCTGAAAAATAATGACACATGGAGGAGTTCAAAATAACCTTCCACCCGGAGTGAGCAGCATCCAGCTGACTGGAACAGCATCTGGCAGCGTGTGCGTGTCACTGTAGATGAGTGTGTGAGGTCAGAAAGGTGAAAATACTCGCTGAACATCAGGAGCTCAAGATGGTGGTGCTGTCTGGGTGGTAAACAAGTGAGTGTGCAGGGAAGTGCTCAGGTACAACAGCAGCTGGACTCAACACACACACACACACACACATATACACACATACTCAATTTGTTACATAACACACACACTCTGGACGGGCGTTGTGCCTCCTGATGGACGGAGTGTGCTCTGATGTGAGTAGTTGATCATCCTAATTGCTGATCTTGGTGCGACTTCACTACCGGGCATTAGTCAGACACACACGCTCACTCATACGGCTCCTGAAGATTCATCTATCTGATGTACCCCACTGACAACCATCCATCATACACACATACACACACACACACAGTGCTGTGCAAAAGTCAGAGACCACCCATCATCTCTTTCTTTATCAGCCGAAACAGCCATTAAGCAAGTTACTCATTTTCATGAAATATTTCTGAGGAGATGAGATATAAAAAAAATCAAAACATGATTAAAAGCTACAGAGAAAATGGGCCTCTTAACAACCACCTGGAAGACCTGGTAGACCCCCAAAACTGTCCCCATCAGATAAACAGCACTTAAAGCTTTCATCTTTGAGAGAGAGGAGAAAATCAAGCTGCTTCAGATCTGAAAACATCCACAGGTGTTTCTGTCCATCCTTCCACTGTGAGAAGACGACTCAGCGCTGTGGGTCTGAAAGGATGTGTAGCTGTTCAAGAAGAACCTCACTGAGAAAAGGAGACGGACACATCAAACAAAGAAGCTGCTGGTTTTCTCAGAAGAATGGAGAACCATGATTATTAAAGCTAGGCCTCCAATTCAGGCCATAAATGTCGAAACATGAAGAAAGAACCCACCAAACCTATAATGCTAACTATGCTAACTATAATAACTAAGGGATTATAATAGTTTGTGAGCGCTAAGCTAAAGGTGATTCACATGAACACTTTCTGACAAGGCTGAAGTGACAAAGCTTATTATTCGAACCCCCCCCCCACCTTAAATGCTCCACCTTAAATGCTGCAGCACTTCGTAACTATGCTGTTAGTTAATCTAATGTGTTAGGACTTCTCTTCCGCTCCTGAAGCCCTCATCAGTAGAAGAGCTCACTTAGCTATATCTACCTAGATATCACAGACATTACCCATTGTTTCCATCCAGAACTTAACAATGAAGCAATAGTGGTGCTGTAATACTAGTTTAAATACAGACATGATTCTATTAAATCAAAAAAATAGCTAAAAATTACAGACAGACATTTTTTAGTTCCCAGAAATCATTAGACGTTTTTGCACGTTCACGTCTAGAGGTAGGGTGTCTCGATTTTTATTGAGATAGAGGGGTAGAACAATGAGAGCAAAAGAAAAACAGGCAAGATGGCTGCACAGCGACCAAAGAAACCCACACATGTGAGCATTTTCTCCGTTAAAAACTTACGATAACCATAATATTATCTTAGTTTATTGTCATGTCAGTGTATTATGGTCCTTTTCTTCATAACAAGACTTCCACCTTAAATGGTGCAGCAGTTCTGATGCCTGAGGCGCCAGAATGTAACTGGCTCCATTTAAGGTGGGACGGATAAATTTGAAATATCTGACTTCAGCTTCATAGCACTGAGGAATTAGGGGTGGGCGATACTAAATAATTGCCCCCCTCTTTGAAGGCATATGATGCCCTTAATGTACTACAGCCCAGCAGTGAGGAGCTGAACTTTACCCTCCTCTGCTCTCACTGCAGACTGGCAGGGTCGCCTACAGAGCAGCGTTAGTAGCTGTTAATGAAGTAATGTTCCTTTTTATTTGAGGGTCCCATTTCAGAGGGAAGATTTCAACCACTACCCCTTGTAACTCAGTTCCAAGGGGCAAGGTGACACTCGGAAAAGCAAGGGCTAGGGGTAAAAGTAAGAAATGGGATTGGGCCTTAGAGTCATATTTTCTGTACTGTGTTCGTGAGCTGTGGGTTTGATTCATGTGTGTTTTCATCAGAGCGTGCAGTGGAAGTGCTGAGGTAGAAGAGCAGCTGGACTGGTGTGGTGTGCAGTGCTGGTTAGAGCAGCAGACCTGCACTGCAGCACTGCTCTGCTCTCCGCTGATCCTCCACTCATCAGTACACGAGGACAGACGACTGCAGCAGGAGGAGGAAAGGAGCAGTGTGAGTGCACCTGTATTTGTCTCTTTGTGGGGACCAGATCCCTTCAGTCTGAGGAAATCATGAATATTTAGTGGCTGTGAGGACATTCGTCTGCTGTCTGTGAGAAAAAATGTTCTCCAGACGCTGCAGCTTTTCTTAGAAAAAGGTAAAAGAGGCCAAAGCTGATCTTTCGGGTTTTAGAGGTTAACCATATTAAAGAAAAGCAAAAAGAAAAAAGAGATCTTCTTACTATCTCTGAGGTTTCTCCTAGACAACAACAAGATCAGTTGAAAAACAAAAAAGACTGTTGCTTAAAGGGGAATTCCACCAATTTTTCAAATTTTCTGCATAATTCAATAGTTTAGATGTAATTGTCCACAGTGGCAATGATAGGAACCAGACGTCTGACCTCACAAATATGAATACTGCCTGATGTCAGACACTGTTTTACGATCGTTTTGAGAAAATTTTAAGCTAAAAAGCATTTTTTAGAATATATCCATGGCGGAGAGGTACATACAGGGCATTTATCATTTTACCACTATCATAACACGGTTTTCTGTTGGTTTTGGATAGTAAATGGCCCCTGGTTCCTATCACCACCACTGTAAAAAGAGTCTGTATTTTTGTCCACAATGAACAATTTCACATCAAACCGCTCTGAATGACTTTGTTTACATCTCTTATAATGCCTTATAACAACCACTGAATTAAGCAGACATTTTGAAAAATCTGTAAAATTCTCCTGTAAGTGTCCTGCTGCTCAGATATTTCTCCTAAGAAAAAGCTCAGCGGTCTCATGTGTCTCCTCTTGGGTTTTAGTAGAGATTTGCCAAAATAATAACACTTATTTTTATCTGCAACTGAACTCTAATCTCTCCTTTATCTCTCTTTTATCTCACTTCTCATTTTTTGTCTAATTCTATTCTGTGAGTTCAGCCTTACATGGCAGTGGTAGTATGAGGGGAGACTGTGTGGTTTCAAGGAGGGGAGAGACCTCTAAGAACTTGAGCTGGAGTTCTGGGTTCTGATTGGAGGTAGAAAGCCAGACCCCCCTATTGAACTGGGGTAGGACTGATACAGGACTGAGCAACAGAGAGGAGATGGGGAGGTGACGAGGATTACGGAAAACGTCATCACAGGAAACAGAAGGTAGAGATGGGCATTAGATTGGAAGGAGGAGGAGCTTCGGGCACAGTCCTCACCCAAAATCTCGGTTATTCTGTAACTCCATTTCTCCTAAGGAATTTTAGGAGAATCACCATTATGTTTCCTGAGCCAGGAAAGATCAACATTTAAGTACCAAAATGTTCCTCTGGGAAGGTTAGGGCTGAGTTTGGTGTGTGTGAGTGTGATTAGGTGAAGCACAGCAGCATTTACACACACTTTTACAGCCTGTGGAACTCCTCTATCACCCCCCCACACCCCCGCACACACACACACACACACACACAGCAAATACAGCGTACAGCAGTGTGTGTGTGTGTGTGTGTGTGTGTGTGTGTGTGTGAGGAGCTCTTGAGGAATGACCAGAGAAAAGTGCACTGCGAGCAGAAATCAGCTGCGGGAGCTTTACCATCATCTCTCTCTCTCTCTCTCTCTCTCTCTCTCTCTCTCTCTCTCTCCCCCTCCTTTCACTATCACCTCTTTTTTCCACTGTTCTTATGCCCCCACTCTCTCTCCCGCCTCTTTCTTCCTCTCTATCCCCCCGCTCTCTCTGTCCTCATCTCTCTACCTCTTTCTCTCTTTCTCTCTTTATATATATCCCCCTCCCCTTCTGTCTCTCTCTCAACTCCATATTTCCATTTTAATAATCTAAGCGTTCATCCTGAACATTGCAGGGAAAAGCCCAGTCCACACACACACACACACACACACACACATGTATAGGCAGACCATGGAAATATATGCTTACGCAATATGCCATTCTCCCCCCCCCCCCCCCCCCCACCCTGCTTAGGAACAGCTTGCACACACACACAGTCCTCAGATCGATAGGTGGTCCCGGAGCATAAATGAAGTGAGGACTAATCTGATTTCCTAATTACCCCACAATACACACAGTAACACAACTCATACAACAATGAAACACACACAATAACACAACAAACACAATAACACTCTACATACAACAATACAACACACACAATAACACAACAAACACAATAACACTCTACATACAACAATGAAACACACACAATAACACAACAAACGCAATAACACTCTACATACAGCAACACACACAAAAACACACTACATACAACAATACAACACACACAAAAACACACTACATACAATAACACTACATACAACAATACAACACACACAAAAACACACTACATACAACAATACAACACACACAAAAAACACAATACATACAAAAACATACTACATACAATACAACACACACAAAAACACAACACACAAATAATAACCACAACAATACAACACACACAATAACATAAGACACAGAACACGAGCGATAACACACCACATACAATAATACAACACAATCACACAAAACATACAGGAACATTCAGGAACAAATTACGTACAGAAACACAACACAAACAATAAAACATGGTACAACACACAGTAACACAGCTCATACAGTAACATGCACAGCACCACAGTAACATGACACACTGCACACAGCAACACAAATACACAACACCACCAAATATTCAGAATTTCAGTTCAGTTTTATTCATGAAGCACTTTTACAGCAGACAGTGACACAAACAACAATACAGTAATATAAACACAATGAACAATACAGCACACACAACAATACATCACACAGTAGAGCATAGAGCACAACACAACACACACACACACACACACACACACACACACACTGAGTTAGGGACTGAAACATAGTGTGGGAGAAAATCAACACAGCCATAAATTTACCCATTTAATTTAAAGTGAATGACCCTCTCTCTCTCACTCTCACTCTCTGTCTCTGACACACACAAACACACACACACACACACACACACACACACACAATCTTTTAATGCACTGCCTCTGCAAACAATGGCTTGTACAAGGCAATATCTCTCTCTCTCTTTCTCTGTCTGATAGTGTGGGGGAGGAGAGAGAGCATGAGGAGCTATAAGGAGTAACTTAGTGAAGAACTGCAATGCAGAGAGAGAGAGAGAGGGAGAGAGAGAGGGAGAGAGGGAGAAAGAGAGAGAGCGAGACAGAAATAAGAAAAAGAGAGAGACAGAGAGAGAGAGAGAGAGAGAGAGAGAGAGACACTGAATGGTTATTACTTAAACCAACTGCACTCATTCACCTCATGGCAACCCCCCCAATTTGCTTACACATCCAATGTACTGCAGAATATCTCTCTCTCTCTCTCTCTCTCCCTTTCCCCCTTACACACACACACACACACACACACACACACACACACACACACTCACACATACATCCACACACTCTCACCTTCAAAACACCCTTAAATGATTCCCAGTAGTATCTTCTCTCTCCCTTCTATATTTTCTTATTCACTCTCTGCCTTTCTCACTCATTTGTTAGCTCATGCTAAATGGGACGGTGTGAAGATGTCCCATCATGATTTCCTTTAGACCAAGTATTATTGGAGATAATATAGATAATAGATAATATAGATAATAGACAGATGTATATATATATATATATGATCTCCAATAATACTTGATACTCCAATCATACTTGTAGAATGACATAATAAACTTTATGCTCATTCAAACCATTTACAGTTCACTGCATTGTTCTGTAATGATTTACAAGTGAAATAAATCATTTTGAAATCAGATGAATCTTTTTGAATCATCCTGTATATATATTATTTAATTGCTCACACTGAAAACCTCTAAATCAGATCAAGATCAAAATCAGGCAGATTATGCTGACAGTATGCAGTCGGGCTGGTGAGAGGAAAGCCAGCTCTATTGATTGATTCCCTCGTTTCATCAAAAAATGCGTCCCACCAGCAGTGAACTGAACAGGGCTCAGTTTGAAGCGGACCGAGACTCACGGGTTTCTTCCGGACCTGTTCAGCTGTTTTTTACCTGAATACAGGTGGAGTGTTGGCACACGTCTAAACGGAGCGAACTAAAGAAAAAAGTTTGATAGGTCAACAAAGGAGTTGTGAAGGCGCCCTGAGGAGCCTCTCCATCTCTGGCTAACTGTCTGCACTGTGCGCCGGCGGCTGTGTTGTCTCAGACTGATGTTCTTTAATTAGCCTGCGACCCCGATTTTTCATGCATACGTCTCTACCAGCCCAGTACGAACTACTGTCTCCCCCTGAGTACAGGCCCACAGACCGCTACAGGGTGCTTCACAGCCAACAGGTTGAGAAACCCTGCAGTAGAACACTTTGTTGCAGGGGTGCTTTGGTCCTCTTCCCTGAGTGGATGAATCTGATGTTTGTGAATGAGCTTCAAAGAGGAATTATCTACTGTTGTCATCATATCTTCATCAGTAAAATTCTGATTTTGCATTTGAAACCTGAACATCGAGCTGGACCTTCTTTTTGCGCCTGCATGTGTGACACTAGTATCTAAAGATGGATGACGTGATCTGAAAAACCAGCTCCAGTACTTAGATTCTAACTGTTTTCATACACAGTTACTAGAATTATTCCCATCTTGAACAGTATGATTATCACTGGATTTCATACTATGGTTTATCATTAAAGCAAGTAATTTTGTCCAATCCTTAGTATACACTCCTCTGACCAGCGGAATCACCATGGTAACTTCAGGCTTGTTGTCCTGCTCTTAAATCACAAAATCACAGCGTTCTCTCTAAAAGGGTCAGAAATCCAGACACCACTGAACCGATCCTGACTAAAACTGAAAGATATTAACTACTATCCTGAGTACTTGTGGGAAAGTGTTGCACTGCGTCCAAAACGAAAGGGTGCAGATGGTCCTGAAGAAGAGCTGAACTATGACATCATCAGGGACTGATGAGAGGACATTTCTTTGTGTGAAAGAGACCGAAAGATTTAAACGTGTCTGCACTGCCACCTGGTGGTGAATATCGTAGGTACATGGAGCAGAGTCACAAATTTAACACACACACACACACACACACAACACACACACACACACATGTAATATATAATATATAAGCACTAATATATGTATATTATAAATATTAATATAACTGCTGTTATTTCTTAAAACACTTTGAAAACTTAAATAAGACTAAAGCAAAGACCAAAAACACATTTTATTAACATGTATTTACTAGTTTTCCATTTTTATGTGTGTCGGTTTTTAAAGGGACCCTAAAACCTGCATTTTCTCACTTGTTTTACAAAATAAAAGCGTTTGATGTGCTGTTCATGTACAGGAACTAAGTTACAAAAACAGCCAGTTTTGTATTCACTGTTTTTGTGATGTCAAAAAAACCAAAACAGTTTACACATACCTGTCTTTTCAGCTTTCCACAGCTGAGTAGTTTAGCCCCTCCCATTCACTCTGAAGGTATAAGGAGTGTTTCAGCCTGAACTGCTTTTTGAATGAGGCAAAGCACGACTGCCAATCAGAGCAGAAGTCATCTACATATATCAGTCTTAAAGGCACAGTAACAAAAACAACCTGTTTAACTGTATCAGGTAAGGAGAGGTTAGAGGTTTAACAAATAAAAACTACTGTAGTTGATCACCCTAAACTTTCTAGCCTTATTATCAGTGGTAAAGTGTAAATGTGACCACATAAAATGACCAGTTGGGGCCTGTTATGTTTCCATGTGTGAAGGACAGAATCACACCATCAGCTTTCAGTTCTAACTGTAGAAAAGGTCATTTTGTTGTTTTATAATGCTGACAGCCTGACAGCACTGCTCCAGTTCACTAATTCAGGGCTTCTTGAATGTTTTATCAAGTAGGCAGTTGTGGACTGGTGCGCTGGTTTGATCCCCTGAGTTGACATGACTGAAGTGCCCTTGAGCAAGGCACCTAACCACCAACTGCTCCCCGGGTGCCATGGATAGGGCTGCCCACCAATCCAGGCAAGTGCGCTCACTGCCCCCCTGTGTGTGTGTGCATTCACTAGTGTGTATGTGGTGTTTCACTGCACGGATGGGTTAAATGCAGAGGTGGAATTTCCCCACTGTGGAACTAATAAGGATCATTTAATCTAATCTAATACATTTAGTAGTGAAGTGCGGGGAGCAACCTAACGAGGGCACAAATTAACACTGACCTTTTAGAAGAAGGTCAAGCAGCGTGAGCGTCTGACCACATTACCACATTTCCTAGCCAAAATTCAGGTAAATTTTGTATTTTGTGTAAATCACAAAAATACAACCCTATATTACTTTAATCACCATTTTATTGGCCACAAGCACAGCAAGCGCTAGTTAGGCTGTACAGCGGGATTAGCTGTTACACAGCGTTACAGCTAAGCCACCTTTAGTAAACAAAGACAAAGTAAAGTTTGTCTATTTTCTTCAGGGATTCACTTTATTAGTATTTTTTATATGTTTGTATTTTTCTTTTAATAAGTATATCAATGAAATTGACATCAACAGTTGGTAAAGCTGTAGTTCCATATTTTACTGATGTGTGATGTTTTTTATTTGCTGTCCTTCACTGGACAAAAAATAAATTTGTCATTGCTTGACAGACAGTTCATATAGAATTTTATGTGTGTTTGTGTATCTATCAATTAAGCTGTCTGTCTAACATATTATGCGGTATGGTTCGAAAATATATTTGTTTCTTACAACATAGAAATATATTAAATTGACTTTACACTAATTCATCAGACTTTTCAAGGGTTAAACCGACCCTCCGTCTGATACAGTCAACCCACCCATGGGGTAAACGGTAACATTGTGCTTCCCGTCATTTTGGGTGGAACGGTACATGAACAGCAGGGGCTACAAACAAAGTTCCAGTGTTTGTTTGTAGCAGAGATGTAGATGTTGCTTGTATAAAAATATGATTATTCCAACTTAAATATTTTATTCAACAAAAACCAAAATGTGTTAGGCTGTGCCCCCCTCTTCCCTAACAAATTTCAAAGGGATGTTATTAATGTTCATCTCTGATTAGCAACAGTTTAATTTTCCAACTTTGCTTCCAAGAGAACTTGACTCCAAGCTGGACTACAGGGTTATAGCCTGGCATCCCAGTGTCCCCTTAGAGGAGTCCCAGAAAAGAGGCCTTAAATAAAGACTGCATAAATACACTTTGCCTCGGGTGTTGGGTTTCCAAAAAACACCTTGTATCGTTTAGTGTACTTGCTTTCAGATGTCTACCGCTGTGGCTAAATTTCAGATGACTTCCTATTATACAACCCTATTTCCAAAAAAAGTTGGGATGCTGTGCAGAATGTAAATAAAAATAGAATGCAATGATCTGCAAATCATGTAAACCATATTTTTAAAGGAAAATACTCCAAAGACAACATATCAAATGATGAAACTGAGAAAATGTCATTGTTTTTGGAAACTATATGCCCATTTTGAATTTGATGCCAACAACATGTTCCAAAAAAGCGACAGGGGGGCCTGTTTACCACTGTGTCATCACCTCTGCTTTAACAACACTCTGTAAGCGTGTTGTTAACTGAAAGAGACACTGCTGTAGTTTTGAAAGTGAAACGTTTTCTTGTTCTTATTTGATACAGGATTTCAGCTGCTCATTCTTGGGCTCATTTGTCGTATTTTTCATTTCATAACCCTCCAGATGTTTTCAGTGGTGACAGGTCGGGACTGCAGGCAGCCCAGTTTAGCACCCGGACTCTTTTAGTACAGAGCAATGCTGTTGAAATACATGCAGAATGTGGTTTGGCATTGTCTTGCTGAGATAATCAAGGCCTGCCTTGAAAAAAGACGTCATCTGGATGGCAGCAGATGTTGCCAAAACATATATATATTGTTCAGCATTAATGGTGCCTTCACAGTTGTGCCCATGCCATGTGCACTAATACACACCTTGGGGGAAAAACGTTTTTGTTGTTGTACTGTTTGACCTTACAACACCTGATATGTATCTATCTGCCATAAATGAAATAAAAAAATATGTTTTAGGTTAAAATCTGATCTCAAAACTGTTACAACCACTGTAAACAATTCTGACATAGCTAGCTAGCTGGTAAGCTTCTCTAGAACAGGTCATCACAACAAACCCATCGCAATGAATTAGTTTAATGATTTTATTATCCAAAATTAGGAAATAATAGGAGTAATTCCCCCTTTAAAAAGTTTTAGTAGACAGGAGCGTCTAAATTTGTGCCATATATTAACTAAACCTTTAAAAACTACATAATTTAGCCAACGTTAGCGCCACCAGCGGGCCGTTACTAGGCGACCTTACGCTAGTGCACTATGTAGGGAGTAGGGTGTAGGGTGTAGGGAGTAGGGAGCCAAATGAGACGCACTTGAAACTAAATCCCCAAACGAGCTGGTCCGGGCTGGGAATTCCCCTGGAAATCACCTACACGGGCAGCCAATTGCGAGAGGTTTTTTCTGGAAGCTCGGAGGGTGGCCAGTCGTGCGAGCCGTGCTTTAAAAAAAAACTGGTTTGTTTTCTAAAAATGGTGCAGACACGGACATGGAAACGGGATTTAATGGCGGGGCGACGGCGCCTGGTGTTGTTGTGGTGAGGGGATTTGATCAAGGCCCCGAAAACAAAACGGTCCTCTAGAGGCGAAGCTAAGCTGAATCTCGGGTTAGCCGATTAGCTCGTTAGCTGCGTGGCTAGCAGCGCTTTCCGTTATAACGTAAGTAAACGAGTTCGTCCGTTGGCCGTTGCGACGGGGAGCGAAGCAGGCGGCTGGAATAACAACGCACTGGCGCTTTTTACAGCTTCCTAAATGGTAATAAATGGAGTGGGCACATCAGCGGTTCTCCCAGGATCTCCAGAGCGGTTGCGGAAAGCAGGATGGCCGGCCTGGAGCCGAGCAGGGACGCTCGGAGATCCACCCTGAGGACTGGTGCGACAGCGGGCTGGACTCGTTCCTCGACGCCGAAAGCGAGAGCGTCCCGGAGCGGCCGTGGACCCGCGGTTTCCCGCTGGACTGCGGAGGAGCCACGGAGAGCCAGACCGGGGAGTGCATGTCTCTGGGCGGAGGGGAAAGGCTGGACTCCGCTATCGGGGACTCCATAACAGACGAGGCGGCGGTGGAGAGTCTGTCGGCCGGGATCAGAACCGTGCTGCTGGGGGAGGCCGAGGAGAGAGAGGGGACAGCGGGAGGAGGAGGAGAGAGAGCCGGGGAAGAGGAGCAGATGAGTGAGGAGCTCTGGAGGACTCTGAGCTTCGTGTCGGAGGACGGAGACACGTAAGTACACGGACAGATAGACAGATTGGTTATCTGTCTGTCTGTCTGATCTATCTATCTATCTATCTATCTATCTATCTATCTATCTGTGTCATTATTTTTCTGTCTGTTTGTTTGTCTATTTATGTTTATCTGTCTCTCTATCTGTCTATCAGTATCTATCTATCTATCTATCTATCTATCTATCTATCTGTGAGACAGTTAGATAAGAAAATAGATGGAAGGATAACATGATGCTTTTTATCAATAATCTTCCCCAAAAATTATTTTGTGTCGACACTAAACCATAAGCGATTCGGCCACCTGTTGACCTAAAAAGTACGTATTGATACCAACATTAAGTTACTGAATAACAGACTTGACGTCTCGAGTTTCGAGAGTCATTCTTTTATGTAAGTCATCTGCTTTTATCCCGAGGGAATCTACCTTACCGACATAAAGACTGGATGAAAAACCTTTGTTTCTGGATCTGGAGCAGCGGATCTCAGCCCTGATCGTGGGAGTAGCTGCCCTGCATATTTCTGTTTTTCCTGCTAAAACCCACCAAACCCACCTCATCAGCCACTTCAGTCTGTAGTCAGAGAGGCTGGTGGCTTTCGTTGCTTTGGCAAAAAGGGTGAATCTGACTGACGTGCGCCATAACCGACCACAGATTGCCGTTTTTGAGCGACTTGTAGTTGCAGGAGATTCTCAAAGCTGCTATAAAAAAACCAGAACCACAGAAAAAGTGGTGTGGCCGCGGGCAAACACGCGAGCGTGTCTCGATTACAAGCCTCTAAATGCTTCAAAGCAAAGTCTCTGAAAGGTTCATTGTGACGGTGCGGAGGCTTGGTAACTACCTGCAAAAGTCGGTGTCCCATTGGACAGATAAAAAATTGATGCTGGGAAGTACATGATCACAAAAATTCCACCTTTCAAAATCCCACCTCAGTGTCTAACCCTCTGTCTTGCATGTTTAATGGTTTCCAGCCCACTTCAGTTCAGCAATGGTTTGTTAAGTACCATCCTCAGACATTTTGCCCACTGAGGAACACAGAACGACAGAGGCGGCTTCTTTACAAGCCTGATTTGAAGTAGACAGGAAAACATTAAATGTGCAGGACAAATATTGCTGGAATTGCTGTAGAAAAACAGTAGAGCCTTACAACACATAACTGCTTATTCTAACAGTACGTAACATATCGTATATATCGTATTTATAGAATTATGTATATATATACAAATATATTATTCATAGATATATTTTGAATTGTGTATATATTATTCATGTAGGTATATATTTCATAGGTCATATTCATGCCTGTTATTGCACATTTGCACTGTCCATTTTTCACTATTTCTACTGTTTGCTAACTGTGTTTCGTTGCCTTGTGCTTGTACTGATCAGTGACGGTAAAGTTGAATCTGTCTATCTAATGGGAAACAGTGCTCTAGGGTAAAGGTCTGCACTCCCACAGGACCTGCAGGACCCACCACAACATCTTGCAGCGCGAGACTAACTTTCAGGGTTGTGTGCGGGAGCGGACGGGAAACCACGCATGAAGAGAAATCCTGCAAATAAATGAAGAGCCTAAATACAGTTGAACGATCACTAAATAACGTATATAAACAATACGAAATGATAACAGTAAAACAGTTAATGAATTAATGAAGTCATTCTAAAGAGTTGCGAAGAAACCAGCACAAAAAATAACCGCTCTGTGGTTTAATTCCTGCTCTGTGTTTACAGGGAATAAATGGCGTTTGAAGTTAGTCACAGTGAGTCTGATGACCACGACTGCTATATTATTTCAGCAGAGGAAAATGTGTTTGTGACTAGACTGTGTCAAGTACTGGATGTCAGTTCACCTGTGTGGGCAGGAGTGGAACAAAACATTTCGATTGCGGGTGGGAGCAGGACAAAACATTTAGATTGCGGGTGGGAGCAGGACAAAACATTTAGATTGCGGGTGGGAGCAGGAGAAAACGTTTAGATTGCGGGTGGGAGCAGGACAAAACGATGGCAAATCTTGTAGAAGTGGGACTGAAAAAAACAGTTTAAAGCCAGTCCAGCGCAGACCTCTACTCTAAGCTTTCCTAAAACTGTTTTCAGTGTATCGTGTAACAGTGTGCTTTCTATAAAAGGCTGATGTTTTTTAAGGCCCACTTGATTCTTTATTAGATATGTAGAGCACTATTTGAGTGTAGAAGCTTTTATTTTGTGATCTTGTTTTCTGATTATCAACACTGTTTTCTCAAATTCCCATTTAAACATTGGATAGCAAGATATTTAGCTTCCCTAAATGAACATTGTGCAACTGAATTTTCTATGAAAAAAACTTGCAAATGCTTTGTGTTAAAAATGATTGAAGATACATGAAACTACAGTATCACATGTAGTAATCCTACACACTGCATCATCATGAATGCCCCGAAAATGTCCATATGTGGGAATAAATGCCACTCCAATTCTGATGTCTACTCTTAGGGTTTAGTGCTGATGGTATTGTTTTTGGCCTGCTGAGATAAATCCAGTTGCATTAGATGGAATCAGTGGGTTTTACCTGGTCTGCTGTTTTTCTTTTGTGTCTGCTGACCTCTTGACCTTTGGCTGTTCTCGCAGTGCACTGCACCTGGCGCTGATCCATGAGCAGTGGGGTTTCGTTCAGTACCTGCTGGATCTCATCTCTCTCAACCGCACCTGGACACCTTACCTGGACATCCAGAATGATCTTGGACAGGTCAGCTGAACTTCACAGATACACATGTATTAGGGTTGCATTTACATGTCGCTGTTGTCAGAAGAAAAAACCTCCAAAATGGAAACTTTACAGGAAAAGGAAAAAACATACTTTACTTTTAAAGTAAGTCAATGGAACCAGACTTTTTTTCCAAGCCATTTTTGGCTGTTTCTTTATTCCATTCATCATGAAATTTACACACAATGTAAAGGCCAACAGGTATTTTCAAATTATGTCCAAAACTGAAAAAAAGTCAAAAATGGAGATACAAGGTTTTCTTCAGAGAACAGCGATATATTGTGATTGCACTGCTGGGTCTTGCTGTTGAAATATGCTTTGCTTTACATGCTGGTGAACTATTAATGTGAGATTATTAAAGATTAAAGACTGACTGACGTATCTTGATCAAAGTTGTTTCCGATTGCTGAATCACATGAATCCCTTCATTCATCAAAACATCTACAGATTTGCTGAGGATGCTCACAACAAGGCTACAAAGGCTAGTTGACAAAGTTGATCTGTTGTTTAATTAAAGGGGAATTCTGCTAATTTTACCACCTTTCCATAATTGTCCCTTGAATTTACAGTGGTGGTGATGGGTCTCGATATCTACAATGCAGATATATATTGTATTTACTGTTTAAAACCACTGGTGAGCCACTAGTTTGTAATAGTAAACGTAGTGATGAATAAAAAAAATATATATTTCAAAAGTGTCTCAGGCATCAGGTAGTATATTTGTAACCATTTTATGTAACAACTGTCTGTGAAGGAACTTTTAGAGGCATTAAACTCTTCAGACGTCTGGTTCCCATCACCATCACTGTGAACAGTTCTGAGCATTTCACATCAAACCACTCTGAATGACTTTGTTTACTTCTTATTGGTGGAATTCCCCTAGAAAAAAACAGTAGTGCTCTATAACCAAATATGATACATTTACACTATTTACACTACAGGAAGTGTAGGGACTGGCATGGCTTGTGTTGTAGCCTAAACGAAGATATCACTACTTGCACTGATAGAAGTTAAAAAAAAACGAAATCTAAATGATAGTCGATAAGTTGATCTAGAAATAACCAGTTGCGTCCCTAAACAGAGTCATTTGTTAAAGTTGTGCATATTAAAGCCTTTGGCGAAGTCAGAAGCTATCACGATAACCGTTAACAGTGATAATAATAGTCTTTATTAATATAGCACTTTTCATACTGAAAATGCAGCTCATGTTGATTTACAGTAAAAACAACAAAGAAAGAAGATTAAAAAAGGTAATATATTAATAACAGGTAGTATAGTGAAAAGGTACTAAATTAATCATACGTACTATATTAAAAAGGTACTATATTAATAATAGTATATTAAAAAGATACTGTATTAATCATAGGTACCATATTGAAAAGGTACTATACTAATAATAGGTACTAAATTAAAAAGGTATGCTATTAATAATAGGTATTATATTAAAAAGGTACTACATTAATAATAGGTAGTATATTAAAAAGGTATTCTATTAATAATAGAAACTATATTGAAAAGGTATTATATGAATAATAGGTAGTGTATTAAAAAGGTACTACATTAATAATAGGTACTATATTAAAAAGGTACTATGTTAATTAGGTATTATACTAAAAAGGTACTATATTAATAATAGGTATTATATTAATAATAGGTACTATACTGAAAAGGTACTATATTAATAATAGGTATGATATTAATAATAGGTACAGTATTAAAAAGGTACTATATTTATAATAATTAAAAATTAAGGTGCACTAGATCAACAGTAGTAGACATCCACTCGGTTGGTTAATAGATGGTATATTGTGTAGCCCTTCTCCACAGACACTTGTCCTCTGCCTGACAGGTCTACCTTTTTCTTCATTTCTTCTACTGTTTTTCTTTTACTCGTCTTCTCCTGTCCCTGCTGCTTATTTCCTCCTCTCTTTCTCCACACTGTCTCTCTCTCAGACGGCTCTGCATCTGGCAGTGATTGTGGACCGAAGCCAGTGTGTGTCTGTGCTGCTGGAGGCAGGGGCGTGTGCGAAGCTTCAGGAGAGAGGAGGACACACCCCTCTGCACCTTGCAGTGAGAGAGCAGCGCACGGAGTGTGTGAGAGCGCTCACGTCCTGCACCTGCACTGCGCCAGAACACCTGAACATCGCCAACTATGCAGGTACATGCACACCTGTGAATATCTCGCTTGAACATAATCTGTTCAGGGAAGATTCATTAAGCAAGAGCTGCCGTGTCAAAATATTTCCAGGAATGCAGTCACATGGTTTTGGCGAGAGGGAGAGAGGACTCATTCATGGCCATGGAAAATTCTGCCAGTTAGTCCAAACTTTAGTGATAATTTTTACTCTCTTTATGATTACAGTGAACTGGTAGCCATTTTTTTAATTGTTACACTCTAAGAAAAAAAGGGCACTACCCCTCTTATCCCTGGGGTGGGTCCCTCGAGGGTACATCTCAGTACCTTTAGTCAGGGAACATCATTGTACCATAATCCATTGAGATGTATTTCTAAGTCATATTGACTCCACACACCCCGTCTCGTCTCCAGGCTTTTTGTTTTATTGTTCTGTTTTAAAACATTAGGTTATGAAAAGATACAAATACGAACTTTATACCTGGGGAAAAAACTTATTTAAGGTTCACAACTGGACCTTAAAACCACTGTTATGCCTTTGAGGGAACGTTTACATTTTTTGTACCTTGATGAATGAAAAATGTACCTGCACAGAACCTTTATTTCTAACAATGAAGGGTCTTGTGAGTATTTTCAGCATGAAAAGACATTTTCTGATTAGCTAATTTTAAGAAACAACTGTTTTGTTTGGCTGTTCGATCAGCCCTCTGCCCAGTCCTTCTGCATAGGCTGCTGCTGTTGCCCTGTTGTACCCCCCCGCCTTGACTTGAATAGGCATGCACCTTTTTGGTTTACCTCAAATGTAGTCTTTGATTTAAAGCTACACTATGCAAGTTTTGGGAATTTGGAGACCTCTCTGGTGGAAATGTGTAATTGCACACCGTTTTATAATGTGGGTTGTGCGTCGGACCCCTTCCCTCAGCAGATGAGTCTGATGATTGTGAGTGCATTGAAAGACAATTCAAAGAGAACTCAGTCAAAACTACAATTAGCCTGACTACATGTCTTTGGACTGGGGGGAGGAAACCGGAGAACCCGGAGGAAACCCACACAGACACAGTGAGAACATTGAGAACACAGAACAGTGAGAACTCCACACAGAAAGGACCCTGGTCGCCCAGCTGGGGAATCAAACCCAAGTCCTTCTTGCTGTGAGGCGACGGCGATACCCTACCCCTATAATTTAACAAAGAAATTTAAACATGTTTCTAATTTCACTTCTCCTCTATTCCTGTGGCCTTTAAAACAGGTTTAAGAGTGAAAATGTCTGTGTTTTGTCATCGTATTGTGGCGTTTGTATAGCAATACTTATCGTGAAATAGCTGCCAATACCAATACCTGATACTGTGTTTCATTTGGAAATAGGTGGCAGTACAGAAGGAAAACATGCTATGATTTTAGATTTGCATTCTTTCTAACACACTCATCTGCTGATTCAACCCCAACAAATCTAATCTCTGTCACTTGACATTGACTCACTCGACTGGTGAATAATGTAGGGAATTTTGTTTGTGATTCCTTGGGAGTACATGTTGTGTCATCTTGGTATCTGCTTCACTTGTAATTTTACTTTTTTGAAGATCTCTCTCTCTTTCTCTCATTTTCTCTCTCTAGGAGTGAGTGCTCTCCATTTGGCGGTGCAGAAGGGCCGGTGCGATATCATCAGCATGCTGCTGGAGGCTGGAGCTAACGTGAACGAGAGGGTGAGAGATGAGGGCTGCGTCCCATATCGCTCCCAGCAGTGTCTTGTTTCAGCGAAAACACAGCCTCATTTGCTGATAAGCTAAGTGTAGCCTGTACAAATGAGTAAAGAGGATTTCATATCAACATATCAAATGTTGAAACTGAGAAATTTTATTGTTTTTTGAAAAATATATGCCCATTTTGAATTTGATGCCAACAACACGTTCCAAGAAAGTTGGGACGGGGGCTCTGTTTACCACTGAGTTTCATCAACTCTGCTTTAACAACACTCTGTAAGCATTTGGGAGCTGAGGAGACACTGCTGTAGTTTTGAAAGTGAAATGTTTTCCTGTTCTTGTTTGATACAGGATTTCAGCTGCTCGACAGTTCAAAGTCCCCTTTGTTGTATTTTTCATTTCATAATGCGCCAAACGTTTTCAGTGGTGACAGGTCTGGACTGCAGCCAGGCCCAGTTTAGCACCTGGACTCTTAATACAGAGCAGTGCTGTTGAAATACATGCATAGTGTAGTTTGACATTGTCTTGCTGAGATAATCAAGGCCTTTCCTGTAAAAAAACGTTGTCTGAATGGCAGCAGATGTTGCCAAAACATGTATATATTATTCAGCATTAATGGTGCCTTCACAGATGTGCACGTCACCCATGCCATGTGCACTAATGCACCCCTATACCATCATGGATACTGGCTTTTGAACTGTGCACTGATAACAAGCTGAGTGGTCTTTAGCCTGGAGGACACAGTGTCTGTGATTTCCAAAAAGAACTTAAGATTTTGATTAATCTGACCACAAGACACTTTTCCACTTCCCCGCAGTCCATTTAAATGAGCTCTGGCCCAGAGAAGGTGTCAGCATTCATGGTTCCTGTTTATGTACAGTTTCTTCTTTGCATTTTAGAGTTTTAACTTGCATTTGTGGATGCAGCGACAAACTGTTTTCACAGACAGTGGTTTTCAGAAGTTTCCACTGCAGAAAAATACAGTCTAACCGAATAACTGAATTATCTGCTTTGAAAGGCGGAATTTTAAAAACCCTGCTACTGCAGCCTCCTGCACCAGTTATGGACTTTTACTTTCACTATAGTTGGTGTCCTCATGCTTTCACCTCAGTGGCTCTCTTTAGCTTATAATCACAGCAGGAGATCATCCACGTGGGGATTTTATGGTGAAGTTGCATCAAAACAGGTCTGTGTACCTGGTTTAAACATTGTGTGCTTTTGAGCTTGCTTGATATTTTATGCTGAGTGCCTCCTGGTGGATTTAGGAGATGTAGCATTTAGTTTTTTTTTTTTTTGAAATTTTTGAATTTGAATATTTGACAAAAAAGTAGAAAGTTTGAAATTGATTTCTGATCCCGTCTGACGGCCCTAATAAACAATATATTGTGAAGTCTATAAAAGTCATACCTTAAGATACCTCTGTCTCTTTCTGTTTTTCTTCCTCATTTTCTGTCTGTAGGATCAGGGTTCTGGACGGACCCCGCTGCACTGGGCAGTGGAGTCTCAGAGCAGTGCTGTAGCCGAGCTCTTGCTTAGAGCTGGAGCCTCTGTGGATCAGCGCTCTTATGCCGGACACACGCCTCTGTACTGCGCTCTCTACAGGCCCAACACAGAACTGCAGGCTTTACTGAAATCTGCCGCCACCTCCACCCTAGAGGAGGAGGAAGAGGAGGAGGAGTATGATGATGAAGAGGATGAGGAGAGAGAGAGTGAAGAGGTGAGGAATCCTCAGCCCCCCCACGCCCACACCCCAGAGCTCTGCATGCAAGTCTGAAACTTGAACCTGACCCTCAACCAGAGCAGCAGTTGTCTGCACCTGTACAGATACATGAATGTACTTGCTGCACCATTTAAGGTGGAATGGGGAATTTAAATAAGAAAAATAAGCCTTGTTTAATTGTGGCTCATACGTGCTTTCTACACACTGTTGAAACAAGGCTGGAATTTGGAAAGTATTACAGTCACTTACGCTTCAGTACCAACTGGTCCACGGCTTGTTTGACGCACAAAGCCCTGAGACCGCGGCCTTATCTGAGGCAGCTGACCGAGTAAGGTGGCTTCTCAGGCTTCTCTAGAGTGGACAGTGAGTGGACACAGAAGCACAGCAATCAGTCTGGTGTTGATAGGCTAAACCTAACTCCAAAAAATCAGCCATTCCTTTATGTCTTCCACCTTAAAACAGAGTGGACTACTCAAGGGTCATCAAGGACGATCAAGATATCTGCTGCGCTTTCATTTTCATTTGAAACACGACACGACTCAGCTATTCAGCGAAATAGGGTAGTTTGTTTGTTTTTACATTGCAGTATTTGTGCTTCATTGTGGCAGAAATCATACTGGAGGCAGAATCTCAGCGGGTAAACTGGCTAAACTGATATACTGGCCACTTCTACTTTTAGTTTTAAAATTAAGTCATGGAGCTTTTTTTTTTTTAAAAAAAAAAACACTTTACAAAGTCAGGGCCATTTTATTTGTCATGTTATATGTGTCACTGTCCAGTTGTACATTGTACATTTCTGAGTCTGCAGTTTGTTGTTGTGTGAAGTTTCTGTCTGTTTATGTCATGCACAAAAAGCTCATGTCTGCTTATTGTGTTTCTGTTACAGGAGGAGTTTGATGATGTTATCATCAATGGACAGCGAGTGCTGTAACTGGACATCGTGAAAGGGCTGTGGGGTACTTATTACAGGGACTTGGTTCGAGTACATTTGTGTGTATGTAACTTTATTAATGCTGGTACTTTTTGAACTTGCAATGCTGCAAGTCTACGTAGTGTGTGTGATTTTTCAGAGCTGTAAAATTGCTGCAACCAAAAGATTTGAAATTGAACTGCTGAAGTGTTAACATCAGTCAGGTGACTCTGTGGCGTAAGCTTACTTTCGGACTCCAATTACACTGTCTGTAGGGACTGCCCTTATAAGTCCTGTTGGTTAAGTCTGTGCTAAAAGCTGCAGCGTTTCAGCATTTCATCATTTCACAAGTATGTTTAACACTCTGGATTGTACTGTACATTTTAGACCTTTTATTATTTAAAGTAACAGCATCTACAGAATGCCATTTACTGTTGTATTTTTAAACCCTGCCTTATGTACGAGCCAAGCTCTTCAAGCTAAAGGCAAAATGGTGGCAGCTCTTCGCTTTTTTTTTTTTTCTTTAATTCTATTTTAGCTCTTCAATCTGATTATTCAACCATAGAAAAATACATTGTATCTGCTGGTGGTGGTGCTTTTTAATAGTATCTAAAAGTGATGTTACCACAAAATGGTTAAAGATCATTTGAAAGCTAGTTTCTCTACAGCTTATCGTGACCAAACAGTGGTTCTCAGTTCTGCACTACACAGATTTATGATTATAACCCACTTGGTTGAACCCAACACGTCTATTGACTAAAGCAATAGCTCAGTGAAAAATCTAATTTCCTATTACCCCAAATGAGTAGTCTGTCATAAGGACATCACAAGTCAAGTGTGATCCCCACTGATGCCACAGTCATCTGTGGCCAGGACTCCAAGAGAACATAACTGGTTCTTTTCCTCCGGGTCCGTAGGTTGGTTATCCCTCTCCCCCTATCACTCAGCGCAGTGCTAGCCAGCATGGGCGTCTGTTAGCCAAACCAAATTAACAGTCTTCATTCTCCTCCAAGCACGTTGAACTGTCCACTAGACATCGGCAATGTGGCGATATTTTATCATGATAAGCTTTTATAAGCTGTTCTATATATTTATATTTATAAGCTTATTCTATACACCAGGCCTGTCAAACTGGGGACCTTCCGGGTCAGAGTGCTGCAGAGATTAGCATTTACCTTCACCTAACGCTCTGAATTCAGTTCATGAAGGCCTTGCTGATTAGCTGGTAAGTTGAATTAGGTGTGTTTAATGAAGTAGATTGATGAAGTCTGCAGCGTTTTGGCCTGCAAGGACTGGAGCCTGACACGTGCTATAAACCATCAGTACGTAGAGAACACTAACAAACTTAATGTTTCATTAAAAAGAGGAAAGGTTGAATAAAAATCGTTGTATTTATAGTTTTGATAGTATATTGTTAATGTGGGGATTAAAACAAAAAAAGTTAAGCCATCATAAGTTTTGCAGTGGAGTTACAAAGCTTATGTAGCTCATAAGTAATGCAAGCAGAGTAATGGACTAAGATACGTTTCATAACTAAAAACAGCAGCAGTAGTAGTGCTGTCCATTTGTTCATTGCTTGCATGTTACTTTAGCCTCATAGCTTCAGTTTAAAACTAAAGAAGCAAATATGTCTTGGCTGTTTGACTATATGTGGGGTAGAAGAAAATTTTGATTTTATTCTAAACTATTGCTTTAACAGTAATGTTGGTGCAAAGCTTCAGAGCCCTGAGTAAAAGGTAAAGAAGGCACCATACAAGACGTGTCCACTACACTGTACATTTAGGAGAAAATAATAACAAAGTACTTGACAATTTGATCATATTTCCCAGTAATGCTAACGGTGCGGGCAGTTTTTTTTTCCTTTCTGTGTTAAATCTGATCCTATGCTCACTTTCATTTGATATTAGCAACACTACCATTTCTGGGTTGAGCATTACTTGTCAATTCTGTCATCATGTTGGTGGAACTTGCCGTGTTGTAAATGATATGGGGTCAGCTTTGGTGTGTTTCTGCCCTTAGATCAGTAGAAAATGTCTCTCTGGAACGTGATTTAAAGAAAGTGGATGGACAGAAAGTGGAACGAGAAGGATGGATATGAGTGAGGGATGAAAAGTATGTTAGAAAGCCAGTGGAAACCAGTGCTGGTCCATATTCAGATAATTTTCAGTTATCTCTCTGTAAGCTGTAGTTAAAATGATGGAATACTGATAACCTGTGCATAACGATACAAGCTGAGGAACAGCAGCTGTGTGGGCTTCACCTTTAGACTTTTGCTTTGTGTTTCCTTCTCTCTCTTATCTGGGGATGGGTGGTGGCTGAATATGCTGTAGAATGCTTGAAATTGAGCACAAATACAGTAAGATTAAAACAAATGGACGTGCGAGTCAAGTTCTTTCTCTCACATACAGAATGACTGATTCCCATGACTTTCTTTGGAGTGGAGCTGTGTGGTTTCTTAACCTCTTACATAGAATACATAATGATAAACAAATTACCATTTAGTTCATGGTGGTTACTGAATAAGAAGCCTGGTGTTGGTTGGGTTGAAAACAGCCAACATCAGGTATGTGCATTCTGTTTAATGAACAGATATCTGGTTAACTGCAAGGGAAATGAAACAGACCTTGGTTAAAAGTTAGCAAAGGACTGTAGGCCTACTTTTTAGATTATATCGCTGGAGGATAAAATCTGAATTTTATTATTCAGTAATAGCCGAGAGAAATCGGTAGGTTTTCTTTCTTGGAGCTGCCTCTTCAGAGGAATAGTCATAGATACACATTCCTAGATGCCGCGTTGGGTCCAGCCAGGCACGTCAACGGCGCTGCCATTTTGGGGCAGTCAACATCGCTGCTGGACTGCATTCAGTACCATTACAGAGCAGCAGTTTAAGAAAGATACTGTCCAAAATTACACTATTTTAAGAATATTGCTCTCAGCAAACGGGATAGGATTATACATAACAGAGGGAACGCAGCGATCCACGCTCATGTTTGTGTGATATTTATTGTTTGTGTGATGTTTGTGTAGATATGGCCGTGTGGTTGGAGAAGCACAGAGAACCTGTTGATGTGGTTGTTTTTCCTCTAGTTTTATTTTAAGCTTATTTTATTTAATAGTATAATAGCATAAGTTTAATAGCATTCCTTAATCCGTGTAGATATTCTTAATAGATTAACGTTAGCACCTTTTTACACAAACCTGAAGTTGACTTCTTATTTGCCATCTTCTTGTTCAAATTTTCCCGTTCCACCTTAAATGGTGCAGCTTCAGGCACCACAAGGTGACTGCTGGACCGTTTAAGGTGGAATGGGAAAACTTGAACAAGAAGCTGACAAGTAGGAAGCCAACTTTAGCTTCGTTCTTCTTACTGTGTTTTGGGGGGTTGATTTTATTTTTATGTGTATTAAGATAAGAAGTGATTCTCACATTGATGGATTTGCTGATGTGAGTGAGATTAGGTTTCTACCGGAGCACTAAACTTGGTTTTTAACATCAGGTGCAGACTAAATACTTTTCCGCAGGACGCCTAATTAGCTCCATCAGTTATTAAAGAAATAAAAGGTAAAAAATGAGAGTCCATGCAATCTATATTAAGCTCTGTCTAATGATTATAACAAAACAAATTTGGTGAAAATCGATTAAGTAATAAAGAAGTTGTGGTTGATTTAATCCTGAGACTCATCGCCTCCCAATACAAGAGAATTTGTTCATAAGCGGATCTTGACCGCTCCAACATGGCGGACACGCAAACGTATCGCCTCAGACGGAGAACAACAGACAACGAGGCATCTGAGGTATGTATATCTATGGGAATAGTTTACAGCTGATAGCTAATAAGCTAACACTAACTGATGTGACGTGGGACGCTTATGGAGACTTACTGTCTTCTACATGGAGTGTTTTCTTCTCGGTTTGTATGGTACATGGTACAACTTCAGCCACATAGTTGGTAACGCATTCAGGCTCTTGTGCTTCATAGCCTATTAACCAAGTTCCTTAACCGAGTGTTTGAGTGCTCATGCATCCCTAGGAAACTTGTTGGTTTTAGTTTAGCTTCTTCAGTTTTGCACTAGTGCTACAAAGCTAATGTAGCTAACAAGTACTGAAAGCTTAAAGCCACCAGGTCAGCATTGTGCGAATGATGGGCGTTGCAGGGCCAATTTGTTATTTTAACCCCCCATAAATATACATTACTTGTCCAAATCGTATAGGAATACATGTATTTATATCTATGGTTTCTCATTCACAAAATAGTGTAATAGCAGGGCTTGACCTGAGGGTTGACCTTTGCTACAATACCGATCTACATTTGTAATATTTGATATATAGTATTTATTATTATAGATTACATTTATAGATTAATCGATTTACCCTGTCTGATTCTGCATGGTTACTCTCAAGAGGATGTCGCTGTGGTTGGTGTCATAGAGTCAACCGTGGGCGTTGCTAGGCCAACTTTAGGGGGGCTTCAGATACTATTTAACGCCCCCTTTCCTAAATAAATGTACATTACTAGTCCAAATCATCTGTTGTTCATTCTTATTCTCAATATGCTGTAATAGCAGGGCTATTGCTGCTCTAATGCAGCGCTCCCTCTGCTCTACTACCAGAGATTGACTTACATAAAGTTCAGCCAATCATATCAGACCTCACACGTTGTAAGCCAATCATATCAGACCTGGGGGAGGGGCTCTGTTTATGCACGGCACAGTAATCGTTAACTGAGCTGAAGGCAGGAATTTGGCTAAAAGCTCACTGAAATAAACATTAGACCGTATTCAAAATCTGTAAAATACAGAGTGAAATCGAGGGAATTTCCACCTACAGTATGGATTTGTGGCAAACTATGGTCAGTATAGCTGACTGTCTGTTTTTACTTGGCCGTATTATAAACTCTAGTTAGCTAAGCTAACTTCGGTTGACTTTGGGCTGGACTGAGGTAAACAGGCTAGGCTAACATCGACATTAGCTAACTAACCTAGCTGACAAGCTAACTAGTTTAACCACTTCGTAGTGAGTGCGAAAGAACAAGAGGGATAAAAATAACGTTATTTAAAGCTCTCTATATTCTGTTTTTAGATTGCTCTTCAGTAGTTGAAAGAAAATGACACCTGTATTTGCCATCAATTGCTGATTCCAGTGAATTAATGTCAGTAAAAAAAGGACGAGGCTGAATTTGGCTTTGTGTTCACCAACTGCTGCAGCATTTAAGGTGGAACGGAAAATTTAAACAAGAAGCTGACCAGCTTTGTGTGAAAAGGTCATAATAACAGTTTTATATCCCAGCAACTCCGTCTAAGGAGTCAGATGAGATTTTTACCAGTTAGAAAAAATAAATTGATTAATCATTATTAGTTCTTGTAAATCTGAGTTTAATAAAATGATTGTATAACTAAACTCAGGAAGAGAGGGAGAGAAAGAAGCTGAAGGAGGCTGACGGGACTGAAGGAGCAGATCTGATGGAGGTTAGTGATCAAGAAGAAAGAGAGTTGTATAAGCTTTTAGTTAAAATTAATAAATACATTTAATTTAACTGGGAAAATATAAAATGTCACATTGACTATAAAATTCTGTCACCCAGCTTATTAAACATGCCTACAGAGCAAAATCACACTCTAATTGCACCATCTGGGACTGAACTGATCTATAAACTGTGTGTTTGAATAATAGATCTAATAGATCTAAAGTTTATCTAAGAGAGAGGAGAGAACAGTGCTTGACTTAAGTACCTTTGCTTGATCTGTGCCTGTTGTAAGTGGATGTATATAGAGTTGGTTATACTGGCTCTGTGCTTAATACAAACTATGAGACGGATCTACTGTGCAGTGGTGGATGAAGTACACAAATCATGTATTTGAGTTAAAGTTGAGATACCCAAGGTAAAATATTACTCCAGTAAAAGTAGAAGTTCCTCCCTTTAGACCTCCACTTGAGTAAAAGTACAAAAGTATTTGCCTTCAAGTGTACTTAAGTATCAAAAGTGAAAGTACTAAAAGATTGATTATTAAAGACTCTAATGTCTTGTTATCATTTTTGTAAGAAGAACTTTTGCTTTGTTAAGTAATTTTAGGTGAAAATACTCCAGTGTCACTCTTGGTAAACCAGTCTTTTAATAGATTGTGATTATTAGTCTGACGCTGATGTCTATTAAAATTATCCTAAGCACAAAACACTGAAGACAAACAATTTCCATTAGGTGGAACCGAATGGCTCTGAAATAACATTTTGCAAGCAAGCAAAGTTTCATTTTAAGATTTATTTGCAACTTAGTTACAAGTTTAAGTTTAATAAAAACTTTAAACTCAGATTCACAAATGAGTTTCCTTTACTAAACTGCATCTGTAGGTCTCTGTTCATAAACATAAAACTAGCCAAAACAAATTTGCTATAAAATAAAAGTTTTTGTATAAATTCAGAAAAAAAACATGCCAGTCACAACTGCATATGTGTACATATGTCTATATTGTGGTCTGTTTACACAAAATTAGGTTAGTTCATCATTTATGTTGAAGAGACACTCTCAGAATTTTACACTGCTGCACTGATGTTGAACTGTGTGCTGCACTGGGTCAGTATGACCAACAGGTCAAAACAAGCTCAAAACAAAGTGAGCGCTGTGCCCTGATTGGTGTTCTTACTTTGCACTTCTTTCGTTTTGACATGTGGCATTTTTATGTACACATGGACCAAAAGGAACGACAGATTTCGCATAATGTAGTGGAGTAAAAAGTGAGATATTTAATTTTGAAATGTAGTGGAGTGAAAGTAAAAAGTTGCCCAAAATGGAAATACTTCAGTAAAGTACAGATACACAAAAAAGTACTTAAGTACATTTACTTCATTACTGTCCACCACTGCTACTGTGTGGCGATTTGACCACATAACCATTTTTTAAATACTTTGCATGCCTGTTGTACTTGATATTTTCTGGCTGTTGCTACTCTAAAAGTGCATTATAAACATTTTCGGCACATGAAAATAAAAAAAACGTGCTATCTATTGAAACAGGCATAAATTAGCATTGCTAAAACAGCAGTATCAGCCATCTTGATGCCTGAATTTGTTCGATTTTATAGATAACAGGATGGAGTACGGTGTCAGAAATCAAATAAGCAAGTCTATTTTAGATTACTTAACACCTTAATGTTGTTTGAGGCAAGTGAATGATGCTAACTGCTATAACCTCACTTACTTGTTAGCTACATAAGCCTTGTAGCTGCAGAGCACACAACACGTCTCAGCCAATTGGCTACATTTAAGACGAGAATAATTGAGTATGTTTAATTTTTGGCTGACCCATTGCTTTAAGAACAATAGCTAGATAATAAGCCTGGAAGTTTTGGGGTTAAATCAGCTATTGGGGGTTGCTAGTGGTACTGGATCTTAAGCAGTAAACATAATAATATCCCAGTGCTTCTCACAGTTTTGCTTTTTCCCTAATCTGACACATCTTATTCATATCATCAGCCATTCATCAGACCCTTATATGACCTCTCATGAGTAGGATAAATACAGAAATGTGCAAGGAATAGGGGTTCTTCAACTGGGATTAGGAGGAAATACAATCCATTGTTTATTCTAGTTGTGTTCTGTTGTGAGTCACCTGTTCTGCTGTTTCAGCAGTCGCTGACCAAGGCAGTAATTACTGCTGTATCATCAACTTTTACAAGTGCACAAATTATGGACATGCTTTTTACTACATCTACGTATACATGTATCTGAAAAACGTGTAGAAATATAGAACATTTACAGTCTATGAAAGATTCCTTTCAAACAAAACATTATAAATGTAACTGTCTTTGGAAAAAAACATGAGTTATAGGAAGCAAAATAGCAATTCTAATATGGAGTTATATGTAGAGAAAGAGCAGTAATGTACATTAAAACAACCACAACAACATATATATATATATATATATATATATACAGTATATAAACAGTTTTTTTTACTGTACATGTGTCAGGATCCAGTCCTCACAGGACAAAACACTGCAGACTTCAGCACACTGCCTCATTAAACACCTGATTCAGCTCATCAGCTAATTAGCGTTAGATGAGGGTAAATGCTAATCTCAGCTGCAGTTTGGCCTGGAAGGTCCCCAGTTTGACATGCCTGATCTACTGGAATAAAGGACACCAGCTTCAGGTTTAACCCTTAGAAGTCACTGTTATCACCAATTATGTACAATTTTATGCTCATTATTTTTTTCAGTCATAATTAAAAAAGAGTAGAAGTTGTGTGGAAAGTGCAGATTCTGAAATTTCATGCTTGTGTTTGTAAGTGGAAAAAGAGATGCTTTGTTGTGATTTAAATTTGTGCTTACAGTCAAGAACATTCTTTTCATTTTTGCCATATTTTTTTCATTTTTTGACTGAGAAATAAAAAGATAGTCAGAAGTGCAGATTTGAAGCTGTCAATATAGTGTAAATGGCAATACAATTAATTGTGTAATTCAGGAAGTAATTAAATGTGTAAAATTAAATTTAAATACGATGGCAAAACAAAAGTAGTAGCTTTCAACTTCTGGGGTTTAGATGTTCTAGGTGTGTTTCTCCAGAGAGCACAGGGATACTGAGGCCCCGACTCCAAATCCAGCATACAGTGGCTCAACAAACCGGGCCTGGAACCTGTGGATGAGCTCCATGGATTCTGAGACAGTATAGAAAGACACAGAGTTCCCAGGAAAGTCCAGATATACACCGATCCGCGTGGCCCTGGTCGAGATTGGCAGGTCTTTGTCCATCTTGTTGTGCCAGGCAGAGTATCCGGACTCGGAGCACAGTAGGCTCCAGGAGCGGTCGTTGTATCCCAGAAGGCTGTGGGAATTCTTGCCTTTGCGGCTGATGCTCTTGTAGGCAACGCCGATGGAGAACTCTCCGTTCCATTCCACCTCCCAGTAGTGCCTGGACCCGCTCAGTGGCTCAGCACACAGAATCTGGCAAAAGCCATCAAAACGTTCCGGATGATCTGGGTAAAACTGCACCGAGCGCTTCCGGACCACCCTGCGATTCCCCTCGGACAGGACCAGCTCTTTATAGGCGGTGTTTGGATCAAAGGTCAGTCTGACTGCGTCTGTTGACCAAGAGAACATCTTTGATCTTAGATCTTAGAGATTTAGGATTGATTATACAATTGTTGTTTGTGCCAAAAGGAGAAGATTGAAGATCGTAGAAGATTGAAGATCTTAGATCACCACCTACACGTTATCAAAACAAAACAGAACATGATGGCTACACCATGATTGCAACCAATATTCCTCTCTTACATGCCGTAAATGACTTGCCCATTGTTCTGGATCTGGTAAGACTGGATGAGGGTGGTGGTATCGAAGAATTGATACATCATTTATAATATATTTTTTCTGCAATTTATGCATAAATTTTCACATTATTTATTAGAAATTGCATAAAAAACAAAAAAAGTTGTGAATTTGACATCCTTATGGTCAAAAACACTCCAATTGCAAAATAATTGAGATTGATCCAATGGGAAAATTCTGTGGTAAATTCAGAGTTTCCTATGTCAGAAATAGTGACTGTCTTGGAATATGGTGGGCATTTTGAAAATTCAAGTGGCTAATGAGATTTTTCACATGAATGGCCCCAGAGGGACAAACATACCAACTCTGGTGCTTGTATCCACATTTGAAAGATTATTACAGTTACCTGCTGCACTTAACAGCAGTTTCATTTTAACAGTAAAGGCATGAACTTTGATCAGTTGCTGCTTTGTTACACTTATTGGCAATGTGTCCATTTTACTCACTAGCTGTACTGTCCTGTTGTAGAAGCCAGCTTCATGTTCTCATCTGACCGTGACACATTTTCTTCTAGCATTTGCTGATATTTAGTGGAATGCATTCTTCCATTGACCTGTTTGGCAGCCATTGGCAATGTTTCCTATGCCAGTGGCTGCCACACAACCCCAAAGCAGAATAGATCAAGCCCTGTACTGAACAGTTGGTAAGTTGTTCTTTGCATCAAATGCTGATCCTTATTTTCTCCAAAAATACTTTTGGTGATGGAGGCAAAAGCATTCCAGTTTTTATCTCATCAGTCCAGAGCACTTATCTTGATGTTGTTTTGTATACTTCAGACTTGACTGTTGTGATGAAGGCAGTACGACTCTTCCATGAAGGTCATGTTTTTGAAAGCAACATTGCACAATAGAATGATACACCACCATGCTGAGTCCAGTGTGAAGGCCTTACTCACTCTAAAATTATAACTAATTGTGAAGCAATCTCTGCTTAGCAGGACTGTATTTGTACAACACGTTCTAGCTTTGACTTCATTACAAGTAACAGAATTTTTAGGTTGATTCTTTAAGAAGAAGCAGGTGTTTGGTCCACTTCTAGCTATGAGTGTGAATATTACCAAATATTTGAATGTGTTGTGCAATTTGTCAAGCTTAGTCACTTAGTAATGGCATTGCAGTCAGTATCTTATCATCTGGACACATGGTTCATATGAGTAATTACTACCGTATTGTAGTCTGTGTGGCTTAACTTACATCTGAGGAAGTCTGCTCTGGTTTTGGGCTCCTGCAGATCAGCTCTTGTTGGTGCTGCAGGTGTGGAGAAAAAGTTTCACTTTAGTGACTCACTTTTTAATATGAAGTTCTGAAAGAAGTAGTTGCTAATCTTGCTAATACTTGCTAAGCCAGAAAGGATAAAGGTTGAAGCCTTGGTAAAATCATAGCCATAGCATTGTATGGATACTACTACTACTACTACTACTACTATGGATACTACTAGATAAAGTACAGCACCTACAGAACACACTAAAGCCATCTTACCTTTAAAACGACCTCCAGACCTGGGGATCAACACATAGACTGGGATGTCACTCACTATGGGGAAAAAACATTTTCTGTCAGTGACCACAAGTAATGATGATATAAGAACTGAAGCCTTTTGAGGACTAGTTAGTCTTTATTATTACTAACTTTAATATGTATTATTAGCAATATTAGCATTTCATGGTGAAGTAGCCCTTTTATATAAGATTGTTTTTTAAAATACCTTTTTTGGACATGTTGCCCAGCTCTCTTTTGCAGATATCGTCCAGGTGTTCTTTCATGTCAGTCGCAGTTTTAGTGACCTCACCGAAGGAGAACTCTGGGTTTATTAGGACTTTAGGCACCATAGGCTCGGGGGCGATGGACAAAGCTGGAAAATTCTACAGAGATTACAACCTTCATGACCAAATGTTTTAGCATTCTCTCGTACCCTTATTTTGTCAGCTTGTATATTGTACATGTGGTATGCAGCTCTAGCATTATGTACGTGTAGTTAGTATTTTGACATTATTTTGTGGCATTGACAAGGAACAAGGAGACCCGGAAAGTAGAATGAACCAGTGCAACTGCTTTTTCATTTGGTAGTTAGCCACAGAACAAGCTGAAGCTAATCATGCTGGTGGGAGGCAACTAAATCCCATGAACTGTAATGTAAACAGACTTACCAGTCTTGCTGGCTAGACACATTACACAAGATCAGTTAGCAGAGAATGCTTTTCTATTGCTTCTTCTACTATGTATCTGGAGGCTGTTTGTCACTGTCGCTGTTTGAGGCTGTTAGCTAGTGAGCTAAAATCTGATTTATTTTTTGGATTGTAGAACTGTCGTCCATCTTTTTTCATGTGTACTGGCTACAAAAAACGTTTATTTAGATTCTTGTAAACATGTTGAGATGGACTGTACTGTACCTGTAGAAAGTGTATGTTGTCCTCAGTATCAAGTATCTGCCGTAACTCTGCATCTCGCCGCTGGAGCTCCATGATCTCCTGCTCCAGGCGCTCCACGTATCCTTGGGCCTGCCGACACATTCACACTGTGTACATAAGTCTTTGAAATACCGATATTGCAGAAGGCTGCAATATGCAAATGAAACCTCAGCTAGAGATGTTATGCCCAGTACCAGAGCATCGAATCAGTGTCGACACTTTGTGTTGCGAACTGTATCGAAACAGTGACGCTGTGCCTCGGTTCAAACGCTGGAGTCACGTGATAACAGACAATGAAGCTTCATTACGTTACTGAGATGTGAGATGTTTGATATGTGACCGAACGCTATCATACTCAAATAACACCTCTTCAATGCTTCTTGACAGCATTATAATTATTTTCATTACCACAAATATTACAATGTGACTCTTCATTACTTGGGAAGTTTAAGATGTTTGCATGACAAGAAGACAATATAATGGGCAAAAAAGTTGTTTTTAATAAAATTTTCTTTCTTTATATGAAAATCATATAAATCATATAAATCACATTTGTGTTGTAATAAAGGTTTATTTGGGTGAATAAGCTTTGATGTAAATGACAATCAAAAGAAAACAGTCATTCTAGGAAATTGAACTGGGCAGGAGATGGCAGCATGGAGCCTGGTATCATATGCTTCAAAACACTGAACCATTTTCTGATACAGCTGGTTCAACTGTGTTGAAGCTTCGAAAAGCTTTGTAACGCCATCGCTATCCTCAGTTTCTGTACTGTGTGAGCATTCACAGTACATTTTTAAATGTATTGCAGGCCATTTCACAATTACAAAAGATAGCAGTGGAATCCATGTACTTGAAAACGAGGACTGAGTTTGAATTGTTTTGCAATAAGATACTTGCCTGAGCCATGGCTGCTTGGAGGTTAGCCTGAATGAGCTGGCAGATTTCAGCGTGCCAGCGCTCCACTGACTGCAGCATCTCACTGAAGATCTTATCACTGGCCGCTTGGGCCCGGTGAGCATTACCCTGCAGCCAGGGGGCAGCAGAGAGCAGAAGTTTAATTATACTATACATCCCAACAGCGACATAGCAGTAGAAGGAACATATACTGGCTATCAGGGTTGGCTGTTTCATTGGCCATAAACCTCTCAAGTCATATCATTTTGTGTTGCTTGTTGCATTTAAGGAAAGCAGCTTTTCTCTACTGGGGAAAATGAATGGCGTTTTCAAAGATCATGGCTGTTGCACCTTGCGATGATGAAAAATCTAGCAAACTGAATATGTTTTGTCTTTTGAACATCAGAACGTCACTGGATGGATTATGAGGTCATTAAGGAGTCGAAACATGGATATTCTACATTCTGCAAACAGGTTAGCATTCCTGCACAGTGAAATTGATGAACATAAATTTAGTACTGTATTTCAGCTGTATTCTGTTCCAAGACCATATCCTCAAGCTGTGGCCAAAGCAACTTAACCACCACCCTGACAAAGCTTGCTGGTTTGTGAGAGGTATTTTGGAGGTGTTATGGTGTCAATTCAATGCACAGCAGTGTTAAATTGTCTGTAGTCTCAGGAGTGTTCTCATAACAAGAACACAGAACTTAAAGTAGGAGGTGATAGTGTGATCGTCAACATTGTCAACAACAAGCTTGTTCTTAGTTTGTGAATGTTGTGTTAGTTGTCATCACTGGAAAGTCCCCCATCAACTCCAGCATGAGCATGCATAGGTGTGGCGTGTGTGCAGAGATCACATCACATGCAGTAAACATAAACATTATCTCTTGCGGGAGAAAAATAGTTCCGTATAGTGATTTGCTAGCTAGCTTGTGTTGCTTGTGCTATCATTGAATTCTGAATTCTCTTACTGCCCTGTTGAAGCTCCACAGCAGAATTAGATTTTTAGGTAAAAATAAAATAATCCTCCTTTGCAGCAAAATAAAGCTCTGCTGATCGTTCAAACACAGTTTCATCAATCGTCTTAAGTGTTGGAGTTAATGTATAACTGCTAATTGACCCTTTAACCCTGAAGATTTGTGCGCAGACTGCTGGTCACCATAGCAACATGGACAACAATCTTGCCTAGCTAGTCACTAACAAAAAGGCAAAGAGAAAGATTCAAAACGAGCATCGATGATTTGGAGACAAAAGGACTTATTTGTGTTTATTAGCGCTCCAGCTGGTTTCCTGATATGTTTAATCTGCAATGTGAAACTGTCAAACACTAAAAAGTCATGAAGCTGAAGTCGGCTTCTTAATCGCATTTTCCTGTTCCACCTGTTTCACCTTTTAAGGTGGAAAGGGAAAATTCAAAGGAGAAGGTGGCTTTACAGTCCAGTAAAAAGTCTAACGTTGAGAGACAAGAAACTGTTCTACTTTTGAGAAAAAGTTTCCTGCCGGAGATGCGAGAAAAGCGGCTATAGCTGAGCTAAAGCTTAAAGCAGAGCAAAGTTAGTCTATGTTTTCATTTATATTATGTTTTTTAGCTTGTACTAGTACATTAGCTCATACTGAGACATATTTACAGCAAAGATCGTAAAATGGACATAAAATGTTGTGGCTCACAAGGTGGTTTGATTTTTATTGAAAGAGCAAAAATGGCTCTGTTTAACATTTGGGTTGCCGACCACTGGACTAGAGGAATTTCAGGGTGGGGACATGCGGCAGATTTGTTAGCAGCAGATTTCACCTCAGTCCAGCACCAAAAGTTTAACAGGTTGTCCCCAGACATGTATTCTTGTTGTGAGATCGCATCTGGCCCTGTGAAACTAGACTGCATGTAGCAATATTCATATTTTGACTTTATAACAGCCTGAGGATCCAGTGATATATGGGGGGAAATGTAAGTGTAGCAAAACACCTCAGTTTTGGAGCAGTTTTGTTTACCACAAGGCATGGTAGCAGTGATTTTCAACAATGTCATTCATTTTTCTCATAGAGAAAAACTACCTAAATTTGGAATTCCTTACATTGGCATGGCACAACTACAAATCAATGACTTCTAATAATGATGGGCATGGATATATGAACATAGATAAATCTTAATTCATCTTAGCATTAGTTTTGCTTAGTTGTGTATTCAAATAAGGCTTGTGGGTTTGTAATTAAAACATTGAATAAATCCTACACAATCTCATCACAATCTCATCATTTTTAAGTGTGCAGGGTAGAACTGTGCTACAGAATAAGGCGACACAAGCAGGTCATTATATGTCTCACGCTGGCCTGAATGTGTATGGAAAACATTCAAGCAAAAGATGATAAAGACCCAGTTACTGTTCTGTGGGTCTACTAAAACACAAAGATCAATACATCCACCCAAGTATCAAATACAGCTCACGTCTTATGTTGGTTGCATGCAATAAATAAAACACTGGTTATTTAATATTATTCATCATACACTCACATTGCAAATGAGGAATAGCTGTTTCCACTGAACGCTGTTTGTACCACCAGGTGGCAGCACTGGATAAAGACGTATTACTCACTTTCAGAACCTCCACATTATGTCTCAGCTCCTGCAGCTCCTTCATGCGTTCCTGGATAATGTGCTGGACTTCAGACTGGGTCACCACCAGCACTTTCTGAAAGACATTTGTGCATGTGAGTAGAGATGAAACGATATTAAAATTTCATATCACGATTATCATGACCAGAATTATCACGATTATCGATATTATCGCGATATTGTTCAAAAGCGTTGAAAAGTAAAATAAATAAATAAATAAATACATACTGATACACAAACTGAAATTCGTTTCACCATTACTATTATTATTATTATTACTGTTGTAAATTATTATTATTATTACTTCTGTAATTATTATTATTATTATTATTATTATTAATTACAATAATTAGGGATTTCCCTGCATAGAGAATTAAATCTTCACCAACTCTGAGGTGGGCCTTAATGGAAAATTATTACTTGTAAGAAGTGTTGCACTCGGGGGATTTCTGTCCGAACTGCAACTGCAGCATTATTGTGCTGTTGTGGCGCTGAACCCCTAATCAACACAGTGCACCAGGAAAAACAGCCAAAATCACAGAGGAACTGCGTGACCGCGCTGTGAGCTGCAGACAGTGTAGAACTCACACAGTGTGTCTCCACCTGTTGAGCTGCTTCTCTAAAAGCATTTTAAAACTAAAACATAACTTAAAATTAACATGCATCTGAGCTGCGGCAGAAACACTCCTAAAGTTTAATCTCTGAAACTCTGCTTTTCCCAAAAGCAGCACACAGCGTTTACTCGCGCAAGGTCCCGTCTCAAAGCACACTATCTTCCCTATGTAGTGCACTTCGTAGATCATGAAATAGCAAATCCTTCACCCAAAGAGTGCGTGAAATGTTCGACTAAGTCATCTATAATCAACATTAACAACAGGTTACAAATCCCCTTTTTAAAACTCAACTGCTTGTTAATGATGATCGTGTTTGTTTGAAAAGTAGCGCTCTATGTAGGGGACACTGAGTGATTTGAGACGGTGTTATCCTCAGACAGTAAACACTGCAAGCGAGACGAGAAAGGGGAGCTGTGCAGATTGAACCTCTGCAGCGTCTCATTCCAGAGCTTGTGTGACTGTTAACTCAGAGCTCATTTTGGAGACGCTGCTCCACAGAAATGTGTGTTAAAAGCTTTAGTTTCGATTCACAGTTGATTCACCGATTGTTTTTTCGTTTTTTTTGACGCTAAAAGCTTCATTTTATATTATTAACGAACCATAAGCGTAAGTTAAACCACACAGACCATGACATTTCTTCTATTATGAAGTCTCCACAGACTTCTCCGTTAAAGTTAACCTTGCATTCTCTAAAAAGTAGCAGGTGGTGGTCGCGAATTTGCTGTTTAACTGTTTTAGATGTGTCGGGAATGTCACATAACTGAGAGCTGTAGTTAATTTAAATGGGTTCAAGCTTCAGTCAGCAGTTAGCATTCATGCAACTAACTTAAGTAATTTTTTCCATTAAACTTTATCTTAAACTCTTTATCTCTTTAACTCTATTTTGTATTTACTCAATTTTCTCTTGAATTTAGTAATGGCAAAAATTCACCCACTAGCTTAGACTTTCCCTTCATGCAATTTCACCAAGAGGGTGAAGGCAATGTTATGACCATCCTATCCAACCTGACAGAGGTTACGCTCTTATTATGCTTTTTTGGACTCCTGCAGTGTGTTCACTGTACTGCTCACTGGTGATCTGCAGTGATCATGGGGTCCTGTTTGTACTCTGGTGTTGGCTGATAGCCAGTTCATTCAGCTAAGCAGGGCTAATGCTAGACACTTTTTCATTTGAAGCATTGTCATTTTATTTTTGACATTGAAATCTCTGGTTGTCCATTTTGGAACGGAACCTCTTCAGGGTTAATTAAGGGGTCCCAGACTCTCTGTGACCCCACCATATATGGGTAAATGGTAGCATGTTCAACCACATGCACCTTAAACGCAAAGATAAAGCACTAAATCAACCGAGCAGGTTTGGATCACCTCCAGTCAGATAGTCTATAGCCTCATCCGTTATGGTTTCTCACCTGCTTCTCGGCACGCTCTTCCTCAGCACTGACCGTGTTGTGGCTGCGGTGCTCCCTGACTGTGCAGAGCACGCAGATGCACATCTGATCGGAGCGGCAGAACAGCTCCAGGCCCTTCTCATGCTGAGGGCAGATTTTGCGATCCAGGTGGCCAGTCTCATCCACCAGCTTGTGCCGCTTGAAGGTGGCTGACTCGTAGTGTGGCTTGATGTGCGTCTCGCAGTAGTAAGCCAGACACACCAGGCACGACTTGACCGCCCGGTTCCGCCGGCCTGTGCAGAAATCGCATAGGGCTTCCCGCTTGAGGTACGGGAAGGGTGCGAGCTCCGGCAAGGGCGAGGGAGGCTCACGGGGACCGACGTTGGGCACATTCCGACGCAGGACCGGCCGAGGGGTGAAGGTGGCCCGGCAATGGGGGCAGCTGTAGACACCAACATGGTCGGCCTGGTCCCAGTAGATTTTGATGCACTCAAGGCAAAAAGTGTCTCCACAGGGGATGGTGATGGGGTCCCGGAGCTCCTCTGCACAAAGAGAACACACATAGGAGTCTGTCATGGTTAGAGAAAAAGAAGCAAGACAATTGGGATGGATTGATTGTGGCGTGGTTGTCCAGAAAGAAAGAAAATTTGAAGGCTGGTACCAGTATTTATAGAGTTGGCTGTAGGTTACCGATCCATGGGAAAAAACCCAAATCCATGAATACACACACTCTCTGAAGGTGAGTGTTTGTATGTAAACAGAGATGGGAATTTCATGGTTATGTTTGTGTGTATGTCTGTTTATGGGTTACAAGTCCAAGAGGCTGTAGGTTACCAGCATGGAAAGCATGGAACCTTGCAGAGATGACACCGAAGGACGAAAAACCATGTATGTATGTCCAAAGCAGCTATGTGTACGTTTACAGCAGAAATCTTGCAGTAATCTGGAGGGGGTGGGGGGGGGTCTCTGTTTATTAGCTTTTAGCTCTATTTCTCCATTCATGCCAAATATACATTTGACTGCATTTTATTTATTTTGTTTTCCAAACCATGATAGTGTTTCAGCAAACTAATTCATCCCCTGATGGTACATTAAAACAAACACTGGGCTATTGTCAGCTTTTCGGTGTTAAATGCTAGTAGAAGTGCACGTAACATATGTAAATGAGGCTAGACTGTGTATTGTGATTTAATTATGCTTAGTAGTAATAGTAAATTAAATAGTATGTAATATTTCCCTATAATGTTTTTGAACAGCTTTCTGAATTTACTACGGAATCCCATTCCTGCCAGGTGGCAGAAGGACTAGAGGATGAGCAACACAAACTGTGCAGAAACAGATGAGCTATCATCTCTGACTTTACATCTACAAGGTGGACTGACAAAGTAGGAGTGTAATAGAGTGGAGAGTGAGTGGACAACGTAGTTTAAAAACTCCAGCAGCACTGCTGTGTCTGATCCTCATGCCAGCGCAACTCACATTAACATACCACCACCATGTCAGTGTTACTGCAGTGCTGAGGATGATCCACCCGAATAATACCTGCTCTGTGGTGGCCCTGTGGGGGTCCTGACCACTGAAGCACAAGATAAGAGGGCCCTAATAAGGTATGCAGAGAAACACATGGACTACAGTCTGTAATTGTAGAACCACAGAGTGCTCCTGTATGGTAAGTGTGCCCAAAAATTTCAAGGCAAACATCAGTAGACTTTTATTAATCGACGTGTCTTTCCTCACTTTGACACATGAGTTTCATGGGATAACACAGTGTGATGGGTGTGCTGAGCACTGTGTCAACAGTAAACACTCTATGCAGGTAGCCGATGGCATAACACACACACACAAACATGTTTAGCATGTCTCTGAGAGAGAAACAACCAAAATCAGTCAAGGTCAGTGGGCACCTAATAAAATGTTACACTTAGGCAAAGCAAGCTGCTTCTCAGTTGTTCCATAAACACACAGGTAAACAAAGTTGAAGTTAGCTTTTTATTCGCTGGCTTCTTATTTTAATACCTACTTACCAGCTTCTGATTCAAATTGTACTGTGCAGGTGACAAAATATAACTGCTGCACCATTTAAGGTGAAGCAGAACATTCTAATAAACTGCTGGTGAATAAGAAGCAAACTACAGCCTTGTTTGTTCCGGAGAAAACGTTACGGTAACTTGGGAAAATTACGTTACGTCTGTAGGTTGTTCTTTATGCAGGAGGACACTGTTTGAGCTGTTTGAGCAAACTTTTTTGTTCGGTCAATATACAGTTTTAGATAACAGAATTGTTACTTATGCAGAACAATGGACTTGACTAGCCTCCAAAAGCCTCAGAAATAAACTGGTTTTGGCTTCTAGTTTTGATACTCTGTGTTATTATACAAAGAAATATTTTGATATAATGATTACGTTTAAAGTCCTGCTTTTCAACCTGTTGTTTCCGTTGTGAAAATTAACAAGAAGCCAGTTTAAGCTGAATAAGACCACAGTAATGGGCGCAAATTTTCCTTTTCTGGTTAGTTTGCAGACTGCTGCATTTTGAACTAGTTGGAGCTCATTGAGAGAGACAACAGGGCAACCAGTCACATTACTGTACTCTTATATAGCTGATATGAAAACGTGGACTAATTACTCAGCATTGTGTAGGGTTGGTATGTGTCTTATACTGATTATTTCTCAGGTTATTACATGTAATCTTCATTACAAAAGATAGTACAGATATGTAAAATCAGCGGTATGACGTATCCAGATGTGATGCTAGATGAATTAGCATCCAGTGTTGCAGCAAGATCTTTAGCTGTAGCTTTTGATTGCACTAAAAACCATTAAGGTCTAGGTTAACGATAAAAGGGTAAAGTTAAAATCTGCACACTAATTAATTTAACACAATCTTCAAATATTTCCAATGGTGTAAATGAAATTAGCTGTGCTGACACATATAGCTATGATGAGCTGATACAAGTATCATCAGTGTCTTAGCCAACATTGTGTTTTTAGATTTTTTTCAGGGGCTGTCAATAAGGGGAGAACGTTAAAGGCTCTAGAACAGAGCCCTGTGGTACACCATGAGTTTATATGTTGTCAGAAGACCCTTATTTACACTGAGAAATTGGTAATGGTTGGGCAACAACTGTCTTCAAAGTCATATATACAGTATCTCACAAAAGTTAGTACACCCCTCACATTTCTGCAAATATTTTATTATATCTTTTCATGGGACAACACTATAGAAATGGATATAACTTAAAGTAATCAGTGTACAGCTTGTGTAGCAGTATAGATTTACTGTCCTCTGAAAATAACTCAACACACAGCCATTAATGTCTAAATAGCTGGCAACACAAGTGAGTACACCTCACAGTGAACGTGTCCAAATTGTGCTCAAAGTGTCAATATTTTGTGTGACCACCATTATTATCTAGCACTGCCTTAACCCTCTTGGGCATGGAATTCACCAGAGCTGCACAGGTTGCTACTGGAATCCTCTTCCACTCCTCCATGATGACATTACGGAGCTGGTGGATGTTAGACACCTTGCACTCCTCCTTCTGCTTGAGGATGCCCCACAGGTGCTCAGTTGGGTTTAGGTCTGGAGACATACTTGGCCAGTCCATCACTTTTACTTTCAGCATGGCATTTGTCATCTTGGAGGCGTGTTTGGGGTCATTATTGTGTTGGAAAACTGCCATGCGGCGCAGTTTCCGAAGGGAGGGGATCATGCTCTGCTTCAGAATGTCACAGTACATGTTGGAATTCATGTTTCCCTCAATGAACCTCAGCTCCCCAGTGCCGGCAGCACTCATGCAGCCCCAGACCATAATACTACCACCACCATGCTTGACCGTAGGCAAGAGACAGTTGTCTTGGTACTCCTCACCAGGGCACCACCACACATGCTGGACATCCTCTGAGCCAAACAAGTTTATCTTGGTCTCGTCAGACCACACGACATGGTTTCAGTAATCCATGTTCTTGGACTGCTTGTCTTCAGCAAACTGTTTGTGGGCTTTCTTGTGCGTCTTCTTATAGCCTAGGCCATCTTTGTGGAGAGCAACAATTCTATTTCTCACATCCTCAGAGAGTTCTTTGCCATGAGGTGCCATGTTGAATATCCAGTGGCCAGTATGAGTGAATTGTACCCAAAACACCAAATTTAACAGCCCTGCTCCCCATTCACACCTGGAACCTTGTAACTCTAATGAGTCACATGACACCAGGGAGGGACAAGACACAATTGGGCACAATTTGGACATGTTCACTGTGAGGTGTAGTCACTTGTGTTGTCAGCTATTTAGACATTAATGGCTGTGTGTTGAGTTATTTCCAGAGGACAGTAAATCTCTACTGCTATACAAGCTGTACACTGACTACTTTAAGTTATATCCAAGTTATATCCTAGTGTTGTTCCATGAAAAGATGTAATAAAATATTTGCAGAAATGTGAGGGGTGTACTCACTTTTGTGAGATACTGTATATATGGGTGTTAAGGAAAACAGGAAAAAGGTGAATTGAATTGCAAACATTTGCTTTATTTTGCTAGAGAAAAACAAGAAACATATATAGCACATACAGTTGTTTTGGGGTTTTTTTTTTCATTTTTTGAAAATGCATATCTAGTCTATAGTATTCAATAGGTGCAAAGACAGGGTTAGGCCATCTGTTTCTAAACCTAAACTTTTACACCAGCACTCCCGCCAGGTGATAACCGCTCAAGTAAGTCATATATAACTGATAACCGATACAGAGCTTGATTGGCATTATGAATGTCTTTTGTGGATACTAAAAGGAGGGGTGTGGGACCCCTTCCGGCCTTCATTTCTGGTTCAGCTGTTCAGTAGCAGAGGTCAGTGGTTTGAGAACATCGCATGCAGAATTCCAGCATATCGAAAAATGGTGTGGGTGCAAAGCGAACACACCAGGAGCACATTTGAGCATGTGTCAGAACACCCTGCACACTTAATGATAAATTACATCATAGCCACTATCATGGAGTCCTGATAAGAAATAAAAATATTCCTTTATGGTGCTGAGCTATGCCTAGTGACCATAATGCATGTAGCATACAGTGCAGGCTGATAATGACTGCAGTCCATGTGTGATCCTGATATGTATTTCTGCGGTAGGGAGCAGCAGAAATGTTTACGAGGCTGTAGACACTTCTGTGGTAGAGCCAGAAACCTCTGATGCGTCCTCCACCTTCTTTCCAAACAGCTGCATGATACAGCTACGGAACTGAAAGAAAAAGACATACGTCATTTAAATGCTCTGCAAAAATGTCAAATCTTTTGAAAAAGCATCCTTTAAAAATGTGATGATTTCATTATCATCAGTAATTTTTAGCTATTTTTTTGCCATATTGGAAATCGAGAGACCACTTTATTGTATGAATTTGGTGAATCATTACACCCCTAGTTTAATGTAATCATTCCAATTAGTTATGGAAATGTAATGATGTTGGTGTACTATGCCTTTGTCCCAGTTTGAGAACCAAGCCTTTAGCAACTTCATGGATATTTATCTTCTTCTTCATTAACAGGTTCAGGGGAAAACAAACCTATGCACAGAGCACCTTTAAGAACCAGTGTTGTGCACTCAAATGTAGACAAGTAACTCAAATGCATGTAGTACCATCTTTTGAGCTTGTCTGAAACATTGGATAAAGATTGTCTCGGGTACTTCCAGAGCAGACTGGGCAAATCCCTAAGTGTCAGAGATATCTTGAGATCTTACCTGGCGGTTCATGAAGACGTAAATGATGGGATTGTAGATGGTGGCGCTCTTGGCAAAGTAAGCGGGCATAGCTGCTGTCAGTGGGTGCCACGCATAACCAGGGTTCAAGGCGGAGAAGGTGGCAAAGAACGTGTATGGTCCCCAGCACACAACAAAGGCCAGAATCATCACTACCACCATCCGAGACACTTCCTTCTCTGCCTTTTGAGTGGATTCTGAGTCCTTCTGTTGCTGGGCAACCTATTTAGAAAGGAAGAATTAGAGATCCTGTGGATTCTTTGATGGCCTTAAGAAGATATAGTATATGGATTCTGGGTTCATTAAAGAAAAATGTAAGCATTTGGAAAGGAATGGAAAACCCCCTTCATGTCCAGTCACGTAAATGTGATTTAAAAAATCCTAAAAATGATTTGCAAGTGTATGCAATTTGCAACTCCAGTCCTGTGGTTATTTCCCTGCTCAATCGAACTCATCTGTTCAAAGTCACGTTTAGTAGATGTTGCCAGGATCCAAGCAAAAAAACCTCTTGGTCTACAGGGAAGGATGCTCCCAACAGGACAAGCTACTTGTAAAGTCAACAGGACTCATTCACCAACCATTCTTCTCAAAAACCCACTTATGTAGATTTCATGAAGATTCTGACATTCACCAATGTTTTCTTATTTGGGATTTGTTCTTGGGTAAGAACAGAATCTATGCATTTTCAAGAGCACAGAGATGCGAACAGTTCTGTGGTTTAAGAACATGTTGTAAATCTGTTGTAGATTTTTTCTTAGGACCTTTCTCAAGAACAAATTTAAGAAAAATCAATGAGGCCAATTGCTCTTAGATGTTTATTTGATAGAGACCATGATTTAGCATGAAGGGAAATAACTGGGAACTAGCTGATTGTTGTCAGAAGAGGAGGGAGGACTGGCTAGTTTCCAAAATTGCTAATAAAAGAACGTACACGGATGCCACTGAAGCACACTTGCATTTCCTCTGTTGGCAGTTTAGTTTGAAAGCCTTCATCGGAAATGTGCTTCTTTATAGATGCAGGTGTGAGATACCTGGTGGATGGCGCTCCAGACAAAGATGTAACAGATGATAATGATGGAGAGAGGAAGAGCGCAGCAGGTCAGAACTAGTGTGATCATGTAGGATGCCACTCCGGGATCCTCACTCCCACTAAACACATCAGGGCCACAAGATGTCTTTAGGCCATGAGGCCAGTACCTGAAAAAAAAGAAAAAGAAGAATACAGAGGAGTGAGAACTTATTACTTTATATTCTTAATATGTTTCTTCTGTGTGAATTTGCTTGCGTACGCTTGCATATCTACCTGCTCCAGCCGAAAATTGGAGGGGAGCACCAGATGATGGACCAAACCCAGGAGAAGATAATTCCTCCTGCTGCCCACTTCCCATCAAATTTTACATTACCAAATGGTTTGCACACCACCACCCAGCGCTCCCAGGAGATTATAGTCAAAGACCACAAAGCCGTGATACCTGCAATAGAGAGAGAGTTATGGTTACAGGTATATTGATTGATTAGAAGTTTGATTGAAGTCAGGTACTGCAGCCCATGGATCCATATGAAGGCAGTCTATTTCACCTGATATTGACACTACTTACTACGTCACCAACCAAGCAGGAAATGCTGCACCTCCCACTGACTGAGAATCACAATTGCTAACTAGCTTGCTAGCATGCTAACATTACAGTTCTCTTGTGTTGATGGGTCTTTTAAGCATTTCTTTCCATTGGCTGCCAGATTTAAAGAATCAGTTTATGTTAGCAAGCTGTTGAGATTCCCAGTTCTTAGGTAACACCTCTAGGCTTTGTTGCACTGTCACTATACATAGACAACAGGGTGACATTGATCCATGTTTGATTTTTTGGCCAAGGTTGAAATTTCTATGTCAACACTGTGTTAGATCAGCGTTAAACTATCAGTGAAAGACAGCAGCTCCTAACGTTGCCCACAGTGACAAAAAATATACTTTCATTTATAGTTAATTGTGAGATGAAAGTCAGGCAATAAAGATGTTGAATATAAACAGATTTATAGTAGGCCACAAGATCATGTGACAGAACTCAATAGAATTAACTCTCCATAGAAGAAGGGTTAAATCTAAAGTCCTCCTCACAACCTGCTGTTGTTTCTGTAAGAGGTAAAAAAAAATGTTCCTAACATGAAAGTTTCAGTGTTTGAGTGATAGACAGTACTGTCTTAGTCTTTGAAGTATTATCTGATTTAGCACTGTGCTATTGCAGCAGAAAATCCCACTCACAGCTGTTCATATTAGCTTTGCTAACTAGCGAAAATCAACTAATTAACAGCCATTTATTGAGCTGGTTGTCTGCTTTTGATATAACAGTGAGAAAAAGAGATATATACTTATATCTATGCTTCTTGTATAACAACGGGTCAAAGCACAGCTTATTTTCTTGCTTTTAATTTTCAGAGCACCCAAAGAAAAAGATCTTGTGGAGTAAACCAGTCATCTAATTAATTCAGGGTGCCAAAGTGATTAAGAATTAACATTACCCAGACAGCAGACAGTTTTGGGCCGATTCTGGCTTCTGGCAAGAGGATTAGTTGACTACTAGGCATATGGAGGCAGAATAGGGCCAGATCCCAGACAACAGTATGCAGTTTACCTCATGTCTATATGGGCCAATTCTGGTGTGCTTGTGTGGGCCCACAATGTAGTTGTGCCAATTTTGGGCCAAATCCATTAGTTCTGCTTACTTTACACTGTGCAGGCCAGATCTGGGCCAAGGACCCAGGCATACACTGGGCCAGAACAAACCCAAGGATGTGGTCCACAAGTGGGCCAGACAAATTTTGCTAACTAGGCAGATTAGAACGGTAATTCAGTGAAGTTAGCGACAACGTGTTAACGTTGATTTAACATGGATTCAGTGACTGCTATGTTTTTTCCTGAATCTGTAAATACTAACCATTTAGAAACAGTAATGTGGCTAAAACGCAATGAAGGAATGAAAGGTAGCAAGGATCAATTGCCATGACATTCCATGGTCTCTACTTGCATTCATTAAACACGGTCACTATGCCTGAGTCATACACTATCTACTTAACTTCACTAGCTGCATTCCCAGGATATTTTGTGGATTGACTGTGATCCCTGTAGGAGTCAGTCAATTACCAAAGGAGCTTGACACTTTCACACGTGTAGTGTGCTTGCAGTTACACTCTTGTTTCACTGGACTAAACCCAGCCAGGGAGGTGTCCAAATCCCATCCCACAATCTATCAGTGGATTAGCTTTAACCAGATTAACACAAGCTTGTTCTCTGACTCACACCAACAGGTTGTAGATATGTAAGCAGCATTGCTTGAAGGCTTGGCAAAGTATGCATTTCCTGATACTGATATGCATTGTCTTGTTCCAACACATTCACAGGGATAAATTCAAGTGACGAGCAAATACAGTTTTTGAATTCCAATTTTTGAATCCAACACACTTACCACAGACAGACACGGTCCACCCTTCAAAGATGCACATGGGGTGCCCAAGGATGAAGTAGCCGAAGATTTGGTTGATGACGCTGATTGTGCTGGCGAGAACCGTCTCTCCAAGATCTGCTATAGCCAGGTTTACCAGAATCCAGTTCAGAGGGTGTCTCAGCTTCTTAAACTTTGCTGTTGCTATGATTACCAGGCCGTTAGTGAAGACGGATGCAATGACAACGAAGATCATCCATATGGAAGCGACGTTGTAGACCCAGCGAGGGGCAATATGGTAGTTTGGACCCTCAAATGGATCTGCGAAGAGAAGGAAAAACCTGTCTTTTTGGCAACAATGTTGTAAAAAGAACTGAATTACACACTTTTTGATAAATATTTGTTCATATAACAGTTGCTAAATTTCAGCATTGGATATTAAAGGTATTGCATTGGAACAGTAAATTTTAGGTGATGTATAATACAGAACTCTATAATTACCTCTTGTATTGTTAGAATTAGTGTAAACAAACACAGCCTCTTTTGTGGTGTCTTCGTTGTAGCGTCGGGCAGCAAATACAGGTTCGTTCGCATGTGCTGCCATGCTGGCACTGAGAGGGGAACTCTGCAGAAGCCTGAGAGCAAGGACAGGCGGCCTGGGATGCTCTTGGTGTCTTCTGACCTTCTGAGGTGCTTTTAGTGGTCGTGTGTCTAGAGCCTTCTCGTCTCTGCCTCCTTTAGTGATCCTCTCAGTCGGGATGTCCCTCCTTGGTCTAGGTGTTGTGCCTTGACATGTGTCTGCATCTTGCTTTTATACTCACCCTTCCAGCTCTAACACCCAAAACCTGTTAGCCCTGAGAGTTTCACAGTGTCAGCCTCACAGGATACAGGTCACCTTCCGGGATTCCTGGATTACCCGCCAAAAACCTCCAATTGAATAAATGGCATGTTAGAAACAATTAAGAAAGCCAGCAGGAAGAATCCTGGCTTGAGTGAATGTGCCACTGGCTTAAAACAAAAATCTGTCAAAAACATTCTGCTAAGCTTTTCCCAAGTAGGCTGGGCTAAAAGCCTAACAAGCTAATGGGTTAGACTTCATTAGCCAATATTCCCATGTGGGCAACATGTGTGTTACAAATAAGATTATAAGATTTTTTTGCTAACATGGCTTGTAATGAGCAAAGGAACCGCACACCTTTTAGCATTATGTCATTTGGACACCTTTCTGGTAAAAAAAAATGCTAGGATTATTGGGTTCTTTTTAAATTTGTTTTTAGAAGCTTGAAATTTGAAATGATGTGACGGAATTATGGCCTTATAGGGGCATTGATTGCAACATAAACTACTTTATTGTGTGCTAACCCCTTTCACAGAGCAAGTTTTTGTAGCAACACATTACTGAAGGATGGCAACTTAAGGCTACATGACACATAAACCTTGCATGACAACTGACATAAATCTGCATATACGTTTATAAAGACTTATTCCAGCAAGTATCAGTAGTCATATAGGCTGCTTATGGCAATTTTGGTGAAATTTTATCTCAGCAAGTGTTGAGAAATAATGCTTTCTGGAAATAGCATTTATAAATGTTCATATATGTTTGTCATTTGTGATTAAAGGCTTCTATAGGTGTCGATAGTTTTCTGAATGCTGCTCTTGAGTAAAATGCTACTTTTAAAAACTTTTATGATCACTTATGACTGTTAGATAGTCTATAGCAGAGTTTCTCAACCTGTGGTAACACCCTGTAGTGGTCTGCGGGCCTGAAATCAGGGGAGGCAGTAGTTCGTAGTGGACCAGTAATGTCACTTTAATGTCATGAAAACATAAGTGGAACAAAGATTAACCTAATAATAAAGAACCGAGAAGCGATCGTTTTTAAATTATGACCAATATACATACAAATAAAAACACTGCACGTCATCAGTTTGAGACAACACAGCGTGCAATGCAGACAGTTAGCGAGCCAGAGATGGAGATGTTTCTCAAGGCGCTTTTACACTCACCTTGTTTGGTGTGGACATATCTGACTTTTTCTTTAGTTCACTCCATTTTGACAACTCCACCCACATTTGGGTCTGAACTGTGGTCGGCTTCCAAACAAACCCTGGCTGCTTGTGGGAACACAGTCTGTGATAAAACTGTTCATCAACAGAGCTTGCGTTCCTCTTCTAGCAGTTCTAACATCTCACTCTTTACAGACCCTCATTTGCTCTAGTTTCTGCACCACAACCTGCTGTAAAATAAAATCACGTGACGAGTGAAGATGTGCGTTTGATTTTGGCTCATGGATCAGAACGGATTTTTGGCCGAGCATCAGCGACATGAGGGGTTAAACTCAAATTGATAAACCAATAACAAAGAAGCAGATATAAAGTAAGGTTTATTATTATTGTTGATTGTTGGACACTAAACCAAAGGCCTGGTGAGTGGAGTGTGGTTTGAATATTTCAAATGAATCACAAATATCCTCAAAACTGAAGAGAAATCTCGAGACCAAAGGCAGTGTAGCATTTTCAGTGAAAACACAATGTACTGCAGCTCCAAATCACAGTCCACCTCCACCTTGTACATTCTTATTCTTTTTGCTTTTTCCCCTTTTACCGTCTCTGCAAATATCTGATCTGATTCTCAGGTTTTCAGTTTCAGCACTTAAGAAAAGAAAAAGAAAATTTGTATTTAAAAAAGTTGATTTTACATTTTCTGGGTGCCGCTATTCTTTGTGATTATAAACAGATGGGCCTTGGGAAAAGGTTGAGAACCCCTGGTCTATAGATGCTCGCAGATTAAAAAACAAGATTGTACTATACTTGAGGGGTTTGGATTATCACAAATAGCAAAATCCTAACAGGCTAGTCATAACCAGAGATTACAATAACCACAACACAAGGAGTATCAAGAGAGAATCCAGTAATCAACCCGACCTCGAAAACACAAGATCAGTAGAGCGCAACAATCCAACCACAATGGCAAACACGAAAAGACAAGTCAAAAAACACAAAAAATAGGTCATACACAGATAAGCTTTACAGATATGAAGCATTTAGTAGGCAATAGGAAATGTTGGCAGTACTTCGCAACGTTCTAAACTAAATCCCGGGCTTATGTACTAACTAACTAACTGAGTTTTCCAGACAGTCCATTGCCTCAAGTGAGCCGGCAGGAGAAAGGGAACAAGCAGAGGAGGTACCCCCCCACCCCCCCACCCCCTGACCCCCTAAGGAGTTTGGTGTGGCTGAGGGACGAGGGCAACCACAACAACCACCAACCACACCTCCACGGATGCCTTCGGACCCACTGGAGCTGACGAGTTGCTGAATGGACAAAGTAAGACGTCCACCAGTGCAACTCCCACAGTGTTCACCTGCTTGGCTCCTGAGACGTTCTCTGGAACGAGGGGCAGGCTTGTTAGGGTGTAAATGGTGGAAGTCTGCCACCAGACCAGACTCCAGGATGTCCTGGGCCACTACCCAGCTACGTTCCTTGAGATCGTACTCCTCCCAGTCTACCAGATACTGTGGACGACCTCCTCTCTGCCTGGAGTCCAGCAACCTGCGAACAGGTTCAAAAACACTGAACAGACCAACACATTTAGTTTTCTGCAGCCCTCAAACCTGAAATCCTGAGTCGACAGCCACACATGTCTCCAGGTTGTTAGAAGGCCTCAAGACCTGTTCAGTGCACTATGTACATTGATGTTTTGATGCCCAGAATTCTTTGCTCCTCTTCATCCACAGCTAGAACATCTGTGGTAGCCGCAGACCATGGCATGTGGAGGTTGGTATCCTAGGTGTGTTCTGTGCTATTTCCGCCCAAGGTAAGAATCAAGCCCAGTCAGGCTCGTCCTGTCCGTTTGACTGGGGACGATATCCAGAAGTGAGACTTACATTAACACCAATGTGTTCAAAGAAAGCAAACCATACACCTGAGGTAAATTGAGGACCATGGTCAGATGAAATGTCCTCTGGTATCCCAAATAATCTAAAAATATGGTGGAACAATGTTTCTGACATTTCAAAAGCTGTGGGTAATTTGTGATTACCCACAGCTTTTGTGTGAAGACTAAGACTTAAAAATTCGTATAGTGTACCCAAGGCTTGATAGAATAGCTCCCACTAGCTATTACTCACTTTTTATGTATAACTGATTGTCTAAAAGTCTCTTGAGAACTTGGCGAACATGGGTACTGAAATTGGGGGAATATACTAAGATTGCAAATTTTCCAAGCATGTCTCTGAGCACATCATTAATGACAGACTGAAAGACAGAGTCAGAATGGCATTACCAAGTATTCATAATGATGATTGTTATTAGAGAAAGCCGTTTTCCACTCATCACAATATTTTACACGAATAAGGTTGTAAGCACTATGGAGATCAAGTTTAGTGAAAATCGTATAGAACTGCTGGTTCCAAAGGCAACGGACTGGGGTAACATTTTTTGATCTTATTTAGTTTTCTGTAATCAATGCAAAGTCTGAGACCTTCATCCTTCATCCAAAAAAGAAGCCAACAGACTTTTTTGTACTATGTAGCATAATAAAATCAGACTGTAAAGCCACTTTTTCACTGTGGAGTACCGGCTTGACTCGTCTGAACTCTGCTTGCCTTTTTTTGGTTTTCCAGTAGGCAAATCTGGTACCTGGTACCAGATACTATTTTTGGTACCATCTCCATAGAGGTTCCAAGCAAGCTGAACCAATACCAAAAGGTGACGTAAAAATGCTACAGACTACTGATTGGTCGGGGAGAATTGCTAAACACATATCCTAACGTTGGCTACAAGGATAGCGTACCCTCTTGTGTCCTTTTTGAGCAACCGGAATCATCTCGTTGTCTGAACTCTGATGTATTGTTTCCCAAGCTCTTCTGTTTTTTTCACCAGTCTTTTGTCTTGCTGATGTCAGCCTTTTCTGAAAAAAAAGTGTCACCTTTACGTCACAGCAATTTCATTTGCCATTGCTATGATGACCAGCTACATTGAGGGGGAACTATATATGTAGTAGAAAACAAAGTAGCTGGTACCGAAAGCGAGTCAAGTCCACTTGAGTGGAGTCTAGCTGAGTAGAGTCGAGTCATACCAACATGGCCTAAGTTAGCAATTTTTTACAGTGTAGTTGAATATCATCACTTTCAGAACCTTTTCCAATCTCCAATATGGTAACTTTACAGGAGAAGGAAAAATATTATTAACTTTTAATGTAAGATTGATTTTGATTGTTTCTATTGGTCTATTCACCATGAAATCTACAGAAGGGAAGCTGGCATTCTCAAATGAAAAACAAAAATAGGCATGTGGGCCTGAATAGGGCCAGATGCTGAACAGCTTCATGTGATTTTACTTTGTTTCTATATTTGTGGGCCATTTCTGGTGTGAACGTTGTGGACCAATTCTGGACACATCTGAAGTTTTCCTCTACACACTTCTGAATTTGATCAAATTACTTTGGAGGCCTGCAGCAATTATTCATGCAACTTTCACTTAATCATGCAACTTCTCAAGGTTTTTGTTAATGATTTTCAATTACCACGTTGTACATCATCACTAAAGCTAGGCCACGGGTGGCCAAATATAATTATGCATCCTTCCTATTCACTTCTTTAGTGGCCCTCTTTAGCATTTGAGGGTGGAGAGTCAGTTTGGCTGGAGGCAGTCATGGGTGTAGAGTCAGTTTGGCTAGAGGCAGTCATAGGTGTAGAGTCAGTTTGGCTGGGGAGGTCACAGGTATAGAGTCAGTTTGGCTAGAGGCAGACATGGGTGTAGAGTCAGTTTGACTGGGGTGTTAACAGGTATGGAATCAGTTTCACCTGAAACATAGGTGTAGAGTTATCAGCTTGAGAGACCTCCCTTCTCATTAGCACTAGAGCTATCAATATTAGTTTTTTTTTAGCCTTATCAGCCTGTCAGTTTACAGTTTACAGGGTATTCTTATAAGCCTCCTAAGTATTTGTCAGTTGTTATCAGCCTGAGCAACTCTTTGCATCATTAACCACCCTTGAAGGCATATAAGTTCTTTACTAGAAGGAATCCATTTGTTTTTTTCCAGCCATGTAGCAATCTAGTTTTTATCTGCCTGTCAGATTTCACTCTATTGCCATCAGCCTTGAAGGCATTCATTTCATTCTTATCAGCCTCCTAAGTATTTGTCATTATTAGCCTCAGATACACTTTGCATTATTAACCAGGCTTGCAGGCCTTGCATAGAGGTTATCTACTAAAAAGTATCCATTTTGTTTATCAACCTTTGAGGCATCTGGCACAAATCAGCCTGAGAGACCTTCGATCTTATTAGCACTGGAGCCATCATTAGTTTTAAACAGCCTGTCAGATTTCAGTTTAATGCCATCAGCCTTGGAGGTGTTTAGTGCATTCTTGTCAAGCCTGTAAGTATTTGTCAATTGTTATCAGCAAGAGAGACAGTTTATATTATTAACCAGCCTTGCAGGAGGCATTTATTTCATTATGAAAGAAGATATCCATTTTGTTGTTTATCAGCCTTTGTAGCATCTGCCACTTCCTTCTTATTGGCACCACAGCCTTTTAGATTACAGTTTATTGTAATCAGACATTGAGACTTCTATGTGTGTATATTATTCTTGCAATATTTGTCAGTTATCAGCCTGGGAGAACCTGCATGTGCCAATTATCAGCTTTGCAGGATTTTGCACAAGAACTACCAGATTTAGAGATATATAGTTTTTTTTATCTAGAAGCTTATCTAGAGCTGTCTTTAGTTTTTAGTAGCCTTTTCTGCCTGTCAGATCAGCATCAGAGGCTTTTGCATGTGGTAAGAATTGTGTAACTGTACATTGTAGCAGGGTTGCCCAGCTGTGGTATTGAAGAGCCAAAGTCTACGGTGGTGCTTAAAAGATTGTGAACCCTTTAGAATTTTTTATATTTCTGCATACATTTGACCTAAAACTTCATCAGTCCTAATAGTAGATAAAGAGAACCAAATTAAACTAGACAAAATATTAGACTTGGTCATTTATTTATTGAGGAAACTGATCCAATATTACAGATCTGTGAGTGGCAAAAGTATGTGAACCTTCAGTATTAGCAGATAATTTGAAGGTAAAATAACAGTCAGGTGTTTTCAATCAATGGGATGGCAATCATGTGACCACCCTGTTTGGTTTATCTTCATAACTCCTGTTTGTGGAAGTGTATCATGGCACGAACAAAGGAGATTTCTGAGGACCTCAGAAAAAGAGTTGTTGATGCTCATCAGGCTGGAAAAGTTTACAAAATCATCTCTAAAGAGTTTGGACTCCCCCAATCCACAGTCAGACAGATTGTGTACAAATAGAAGAAATTCAAGACCCTTGGTATGCTCCCCAGGAGTGGCTGACTAACAAAGATCACACCAAGAGCAAGGCATGTAATAGTGTGAGGTCACAATGGAACCCAGGGTAACTTCTAAGCAACTAAAGTCCTGTCTGTAGTGGCTAATGTTAATGTTCATGAGTCCACCATCAGGATAACACTGAACGGCTTGTATGGTTGCAAGGACAAAGCCACTGCTCTCCAAAAAGAACATTGCTGCCCGCTTGCTGTTCGCTAAACATCACAGGGACAAGCCAGAAGGCTATTGGAACAATATTTGTAGATGGATGAGACCAAAATAGATCTTTTTGGTTTTAATGAGGAACATTATGTTTGGAGAAAGGAAAACACTACATTCCAGCATAAAAACCTTATCCCGTCTGTGAAACACAGTGGTGGTAGTATCATGGTTTGGGCCTGTTTTGCTGCATCTGGGCCAGGACGGTTTGATCGAACAATGAACTCTGAATTATACCAGCAAATTCTAAAGGAAAATGCCAGAACATCTGTCTGTGAGCTGAAATTCAAGAGAACGTGAGTCATGCAGCAAGACAACGACCCTAAGCACACAAGTCGTTCTACCAAAGAATGGTTAACGAAAAATAAATTTGTGGTTTGGAATGGCCAAGTTAAAGTCCTGACTGTAATCCTATAGAAATGTTGTGGCAGGACATGAAGTGAGCAGTTCAATTTATTTATTAGCCTTTAATTACTAGGTTTTGCACATCTGATGAGGCAGAAAATTCACCAAAACTTTTGGCAACTCTATAGTGAACAGTACCTAAAGCATAATTCCCTTGTGTAAATTGCTAGAACAAAATCAAAACAGAACACCAAATCAAGCTAACTTGTTGTGTACAACCTAGTTATGCAACAGTTCTTCAAACAATATGGAATCATTTTACCAAAAAATAAATAAATAAATAAATGTTAGGAAAGGCCTTCTATCAGACTCTGTGGTGTAGAGAGGCACATATGACTGGAAGGCCCTACTTACCTGTTCTTCAGTGGTCAGGACCCCCATGGACCCTCACAGAGCAGGTAGTATTTGGGTGGTGGATCATTCTCAGCACTGCAGTAACACTGATGTGGTGGTGGTGTGTTAGTGTGTGTTGTGCTGGTCTGAGTGGATCAGACACAGCAGTGCTGCTGGAGTTTTTAAACACCTCAGTGTCACTTCTGGACTGAGAATAGTCCACCAACCGAAAACATCCAGCCAACAGCGTCCTGTGGGCAGCGTCCTGTGGGCAGCGTCCTGTGACCACTGATGAAGGACTAGAGGATGACCAACACAAACTGTGCAGCAGCAGATGAGCTATCGTCTCTGACTTTACATCTACAAGGTGGACTGACAAGGTAGGAGTGTCTAATAGAGTGGACAGTGAGTGGACACAGTGTTTAAAAACTCCAGCAACACTGCTGTGTCTGATCCACTCGTACCAGCACAACACACACTAACACACCACCGCCACCATGTCAGTGTTACTGCAGTGCTGAGAATGATCCACCACCCAAATAGTACCTGCTCTGTGAGGGTCCATGAGGGTCCTGACCACTGAAGAACAGGGTAAAAGGGGGCTAACAAAGTATGCAGAGAAACAGATGGACTGCAGTCTGTAACTGTAGAACTACAAAGTGCACCTGTATAGTAAGTGGAGCTGATAAAATGGACAATGAGCGCAGAAACAAGGAGGTGGTCATAATGTTATGCCTGATCGGTGTAAATGACTGAATTGATTTTCACCTTCCAAACTCAAAGATCCTCCTGTGCAGTCAAGAGTGTTTTCAAAAACCCAGAAGTTATGTTAATTGGCTGTTGTGCGTGTTTGGCTCAGAGCTGAATGCAGCAGAGCAGTTGTTGGAAGTAGGGCCTTCCAGTCATCACTGAAGGAACAAAGTCCCTTGTCCACACAGCAAGCCAAGACTCTTCCTACCGGCTTTCTAAATCCTTGTTTAAATCCTTGATTTGCTTTCTTGTGGTTACTCGAGGAACAGATGGTTTTCTAATCAGAGTGATTCTAGGAAGTGATGTTGGTTTAGTCACTTATGATGAAGTTGCAAAAGTATTTCTGTTTAACAGAATTCTCTAGGTATATTTCAACGTAAAAGTTTTAAACTTGGTACATTTTGAACGCACTTCAAGACAGTACTCTTACTATGCTAACACGGCTGTGTACAGCCACTCGTAAGTTGCTTCAGCTGCAGTTTCATTTTTATAAAAGAAAAATCTTTTTCTAATTTAAAAATGTTACATTAGGTTAGTGAAGCTAATAAGTTTAGATGAATTTTTAAGTAATTGAATTTCTGTAAGCTGAGGATGATCCTTTTTCCTGTGTAAATGGCTAACGCAAGCCATTTTGAGCAAAAAGCGTCAGCATAAGAACAGTGCAGCTATGCTGACAGGAGCTGCAAGACAGCAGTGATGTGAGTCTGGGGCGAGACAAAGATCTGCTGGTGAGGTTAAGTTAGGGCAGGAATATTATAAGGCATTGCACAGATTTTGGTTCTCTAAAGGTTTGTAGGAGTCATGGTTGTACATGTAACTATGTCCCTGTAACAGAGCATTCAGTTCAATACCATTATGTCCTCTTCTGATGCTCAGCTGTTTTAGTTACTGTACATACCTCCCTTAAGTCAAATGGCCTGTCACTTGTATCCATTGTTCTGCTTGGCCTAATTAGCTTGGGCAGAGCATTAACCAAGCCTGGCTAGACAGAGCTTGGCAGAATGAACTCTTTTAGACAGGTTTGTGTTTTAAGCCAATGACACTTTCTTGCAAGCCAAGAACCTTCCTGCCGGCTTTCGTAATTGTTCGTAATTTTTCCACTTATTAAATAAGTTAAACAGCTAATCCTAACCTCAGGAATGGCTACGGATTACCCACACAGGTGATTGTTCTGGTGATCCTTGCGTCAAGGTGGCAGGTTTTGGATACAGGTGAGTATATAAGCAAGTTGCAGAGACAAGACAAGACTTTTACAGACTTCCAGAGTGCTCAGTGCACATCTGAGGCCATGACTGCTGTCCACAATCCTATGAGGAAACCATCAGAGTCTGTATTAGTTCATAGCACAAATGGTGAGTGTGTGGCTCTATGGACGAAAGATCAAAATATTGTCAAGTCTGTGGTAAAAACGTAGTTATAATAACATAGTTATTAATAACAGTTGGAATTAATAGCAATTATAAGAAACTTTGTTGTAGTTGATGCTCAAGGATGTTTTTATTTAATCTTTTCAGTACCATTTTTGTGAAGATATTGGCCAGTTGAGGGCTTTTTGGAAAGGACTAGCCTCCTTCACTTATCATCATTATATCATCCTCTGTTTTTTTTCTGTTCTTTTTCTCATTGTACTTTTACTGTTTGAAGGTCTTGACCAGGAGTGCCTTGTCAAAGGGGGCCAAATTGCAATGTTTGTTGGGTTCCAAAAAAGGCAAAGCAGTACACAAATAAATAAGGTAGGTAGTTTTTGGCAGTGTAATTTATAACATTGCACTTTGTTGCTAAAATACTTTAAAAATACACATTTAAAGGAAAATAATAATTTATTTTCCTTTAAAGGTTATGTATAGTATAGGAATATGTTCTCTCATTGGGTGAGGGGTGGGCCATGGAAATATGGTGGGCCAAATCAAATCTCCTTATGGGCTAATTTTAGGCAACCCTCGTCTAAAGAATTATGTCACTGCTTGCTGGGTCTCTAGGTCTTAAGTTCTGTGTCCTCATGCTTTTGCAGTGGTTTGTTAGTGATCTGGATAGGTAAGAGCTCACAAAACAAAACACAAAACTGAGGTCAGATCCCTCAGAATACTCAGTCGTTGCTTATGGACTCTTGAGCTCCCTCTACATGTTATGAGTGGAGTTTGGGTAAGGCTACTGGTAAGGCCATTGTAAATTATTTTTGTGGGTAATTTGGAGTAGATCTGGAGTATATTTGGAGTTGCAAAAGATCATCACATGGTAACCAATCCTATGAGGATTGGGTTCTTTACTTTACAACTATCCGTTTTGTTAATGGCACCTCAGTTTATAACAGCTATTACATTTTGTTATGTCTTCTTTGAAGACGAAGATCTTAACAATACCCCCACTCCTACCCCACCCTCAAAAAATGTTTTTGTTGAAACAATATCTTCCCCTCAACAACCTTTGGTTCTAGAAAATAAAATATAAGATAAAAAGTCAAAAACAAAACAAAAAGACTGTGTAAATAACATACAAAAAAACATTAATTTTTAAAATAAATTATAAAATATAACATGGCATTAGTAAAAATAAGTCATGTAGAAGTACATATATAAAATTTATAAATGTAAAAAGATAAATTAAATTTAATAAGTTAATTGTAAAATAAAGTTAAAAAAGGAAATAAAAGAGCATATCCATGTTTGGGGTTCTTGAAGATGAAGACAGATACATGTTAACATGCCCTCTGGCGGGGCTGGCGGCTCTAGGTTGCCCTCCGAGACACCAGGTGTTGCTATCAATGCTGGCCATGGCTCTGGAGTTCCCTCCAGGACAACAGGTGGTGCTGTTGTTGATGATGGCTCTGGGGTGCCCTCTGGAACACCTGGCGTGCTGTTGACGATGCTGTCGGTGGCCCTGGCATTGGCTCAGATGTGCTCTTTGGAGCCCCCAGCAGTGCCCTGGCATCAGGCCATTGCAACCATTCTGGCCAGGGAGAGTCCTCATCGTCCACCGTTGGCATGGCTTCTCCAGCCCCACCTCCCCACCCCTGCAAATTTGGCCCGCAGCCAGGAAAGAAACGACGGGGCTCGGGAGCAGTTGTTGGCCAGGGAAATGACGGGAGGGGGGGCAGGACGTTGACCTCCCCGGCTCGCCCAGCAGAACATAGAGGGGAGAGAGAGGGGGAGAAGCCATGTCCAAGCGGGAGGGAGGAGAGACACCAGGTTGAGGTCCACTGTGCCATGCTTCTTATCCTCCAGTGGGAGAATTGCTGCATCCATGAGGGTCGAGAGACAGTGGGTGGGCCATGACACATGGATGTCGACCTCCCCAGGCCCGAAGACCCACTTCACGCTGTCATCTTTCCCTCAGGTGTGTGTCAGTATGTGCCATCTGGCTGGAAAAGGTGGTCGTTCTGCCTCTCCAGTGTCACAGAGGTAAAGAGGTACGTGCTCCTCCACCAGCAAGACAACATAATTGAACATAATAATTCAGAAGTTGTTGGGGAGCCCCCTGGTGGCTGTGAGGTCCTAAGCAGCTACTTATGTACACTCTTTAAAGAAGATGGTGCTTCAAGGGCTCTTTAGTAAAGAAAATGGTTCTATATAGAACCATGAACACTCAAAGAACCTTTGCATGATTAAAGGGTTCTTTGCATCATGACAGGGTTCTTTGGATTGGTGGAAAATGTGCATGAATGTCCTACAGTCGGTTCTATATAGGACCTTTTTGAAAATTGTTCTATATAGCAACCATAAGGATTCTTCTATTGTTACTCTCAAGCTTGTAAAAATAGAAGAACCCTTTTTGGTGCTATATAGAACCATTTTCAAAATGGTTCTATGTAGTACCATCTTTAGCACATTCTCCATCAGTCTAAAGAATCCTTTAATCATGCAAGGGGTTCTTTGAGTGTTTATGGATCTTTTTTAAGAGTGTAACTTAATGATTGGATTCTGTGTTTGGGCAGCATATTACTAATCTGAACCCAGAATTATCCATTCCCTGGTTGAGTACCTGTGTCGGTTTCCCATCACAGAACTGATATTTTCTGGATGTTGTGTGGTGGATTCATGATTTCTCTCACAAATGTGGTGCTAACAGTAAATGCAAACAATAACACCAACAATATATGAGCTCCAAGTTCTGATTTACTGTTTACTCTGCATTTGGTTTTATTTGATGAGCCATGGACCAAGATCTTGGCTTGAGTTGTGCTTGGATAAGCATGTAGTTTGATAGTTCTCCAAAACTTCTCTCCAAAAAAAGGAAGATTCATACACAGTAAGTCTTTGCTGTGAAAGTGTCTAACTAACTTCTCACTTGTCTTCATCTTGAAGAACCTCAAAGAATGAGATTCCATTCTTTTCCACACTTTCAAGTACCACTTTTACCACTTCTTCCCTTACAGTAAGCTACACTGCTTCAATCTCACTCTATCTGCACGTGTTCAGACTAATTTTCAATGTGCACCAATGCACAACAGCAATACTGCAATATTAAAAATTGATGTGATTAAATGGACATTTCAGCTGTACAATGCTAATGTAGCGCAGCATTGCCAAAATTACCTGTCATTCATTGCTACTATTTTATTGACCTATTTTGATGAGAGTTGGAGAAGAGGAAAGATGCCAGATTTCAATTGCAAACATTTTCTTTATTTTGCTAGAGGAAAAAAAGAAATACACATTATTTTTTTGTCATTTTTTAAAAATGCATATCTAGTCTACAGAACCCAACAGGTGCAAAGACAATTACAGCACATCTCTCTGAACCTGATGGGGATCTTAGTCAGATGAAGGCTGCCTTGATACACACCGAGTGATACCATTAACTCTTTTGATATTTCAGATTAAGCAGCTTCGAAGATTAATGCTGTGGACTTCTCCTAAGCCTCTGCATTGAAATAGAAGGAAATCTTTTCTGTTGCCAGAAAATCATATTTTAGAGAAGGGGAAAAAACAGCTCTGTAGATTTATACTGTTAATACAAAATTTTACAGTTGGTATTGTACATTTAAAACACCTGCGAATAATACAGGGATAGTCTAAACGTAAAATGTTGTCTAGCAACAGCAATAAAAGAAAACTTAAGACCTTTTTTAATTCAGTGAAGTAAAAGTGTCTGTTTCTAGACGTCTACAGCTTTGCAGCAGCACTCAGGTTCCACCTCCAGTCAGACATTAACAGTAGATGACTGATACAGAGCTGTGATTGGCAGGAAGAACGTCTTTTTTGCGGATGGTAAGCGGGGGATGGGAGGGTGTGGGACCCCTTCCAGCCTTCATTTCTGGTTCAGCTGTTCAGTAGCAGAGGTCAGTGGTTTGAGAACATTGCATGCAGAATTCCAGCATATCGAGAAACAGTCCAGGTGCAAAGCGAACACACCAGGAGCACATTTGAGCATGTGTCAGAAATATCCTGCACATTCAATGATAAATGTCATCATAGCCACTATCATGGAGTCCTGATAAGAAATAAAAATATTCCTTTATGGTGCTGAGCTGTGCTAAGTGACCATAATGCATGTAGCATACAGTGCAGGCTGATAATGACTGCAGTCCATGTGTGATCCTGATATGTATCTGTGTATCCAGCAGACTGTTTACGAAGCTGTAGACACTTCTGTGGTAGAGCCAGAAACCTCTGATGCGTCCTCCACCTTCTTTCCAAACAGCTGCATGATACAGCTACGGAACTGAAAGAAAAAGACATGAGTCATTTAAATGGCTCTGCAAAAATGTCAAATGTTCCAACTGAAAAAGCATCCTTTAAAAATGGGATGGTTTCATTATCGTCAATCATATAGTTAGTGTGGAGATAGAACATGTGTGTGTTAACTTAGGGCCAGAACATTATTTTTTAACTACAGCAATAGATTGGGACACTATGCACAGCCTTTAGTTTGAATATAGTATATTTATGATGTTGAATACACTAATAAACTAAACATGGAAACTAATTTAAGGCACGTTTTATGCCACTGACTATCTTTGCCATATTGGATATTGAGACGCCACTTGATTACATGGATTTGGTGAATCATTACACCCCTAGTTTAGTGTAATCATTCCAATTACTTGAAAATCTGTGGATATTTGTGTACTGTGCCTTTGTCCCAGTTTGAACACCAAGCCTTTAGCAACTTCATGGATAATTATCTTCTCCTTCATGAGTGGGTTTAGGGGAAAACAAACCTATGCAGAGAGCACCTTCAAGAACCAGTATTGTGCACTCAAACGTAGACAAGTAACTCAAATACATGTAGTACCATCTTTCAAACTACTCTGAGGCATTGGACAAAGATTGTCTCGGGTACTTCCAGGTCTACTTTGAGTTCTGAGAAAGGCTTTAGGAGCACCCTAGACTGGGCAAATCCTTAAGCGTCAGAGATATCCTAAGCTCTCACCTGGCGGTTCATGAAGACGTAAATGATGGGATTGTAGATGGTGGCACTCTTGGCAAAGTAAGCGGGCATAGCTGCTGCCAGTGGGTGCCACGCATAACCAGGGTTCACGGCGGAGAAGGTGGCAAAGGAGGCGTATGGTCCCCAGCACACAATAAAGGCGAGGATCATCACTACAACCATGCGGGACACTTCCTTCTCTGCCTTTTGAGTGGATTCTGAGTCCTTCTGTTGCTGGGCAACCTATTTGAAAAGGACGAGTTAGAGATACTGTGGACTCTTTGATGGCCTAAAGAAGATATATGGATTCTGGGTTCATCAAAAATGTAGGTGTTTGCCTGCAAGGGAAAACCCCCTTCATGTTGACTCGCCTAAATGTGATGTATCTGAAAGTTCTTAAGTATGGCTTGCAAAGGTATGCAACTCCGGTCCTGTGCAGTTTGGTTATTTCCCTGCTCAAACAAGCTCTTCTGTTAATGTCAAGTTTAGTAAGTGTTACTGGGAGTTGAGTTGAAAACCCACTGGTCTACAGGGAATGGCGCTCCCAACAGGACAGAAGAAGATACTTGTAAAGTCAAAGGGCTTAGCTGTTTATTTGATAGAGAAATAACTGGGAACTAGCTGACTGTGGTCAGCAGAGGCGGGAGAATATGCTAGTTTACAAAATGTCTCATAAAAAAATCTACACAGTTGCCTCATACTGAAGCAAACTTGCATTTTCTCTGTTATCGGTTCTGTTTGAAAGCCTTCATTGTAAATGTATCTTCATAGATGCAGGTGTGAGATACCTGGTGGATGGCGCTCCAGACAAAGATGTAGCATATGATAATGATGGAGAGAGGAAGAGCGCAGCAAGTCAGCATCAGTGTGATCATGTAAGAGGCCACGCCGGGATCCTCACTCCCACTGAACACATCAGGACCGCAAGATGTCTTGAGCCCATGAGGCCAGTACCTGAAAAAAAAGATGAGAATGAAAAGAGGGGAATGAGAACTTATTATCTTCTATTCTTAAACAGTAATTTTTTGCTTGCATGTCTACCTGCTCCAGCCGAAGATTGGAGGGGTGCACCAGATGATGGACCAAATCCAGGAAAAGATAATTCCTCCTGCTGCCCACTTCCCATCAAATTTGACATTACCAAATGGTTTGCACACCACCACCCAGCGCTCCCATGAGATTATAGTCAAAGACCATAGAGCAGTGATGCCTGCAATAGTGAGAGAGCGATGGTTACAAATTGATTAGAAATTTGATTGAAGTCACATACTGCAGCCTACGGATCCATATGAAGGTAGCGTATTTGAACTACTTACTGCATCACCAACGAAACAGGAAATGTTGTACCTCTCACTGACAGAGAATCACAAGTGCTAACTATGCTGCTAACTGTTCGTGCAGTCAGGTCAGCTAATCTTACAGTTTATGAAATGCAAACTCAACTACAGAACGGGGTAGAAAAGACTCAACTGCAGCAGTCTACAGCTACTGATTTATATAATCAGGTAATATGGCAAGCTAGGGACACCCTAAATAGTTAGCTGATTGAGTTAGCATGCTAGCATGTTAAAATGTGTAAACATTACAGCCCCCTTGAGTTGATGGCTCTTCATGCATTGCTTTCCATGGCCTGCCAAATTTAAAGAATCGGTTTATGTTAGTAAGCTGTACAGATTCCCAGTTCATAGCTAACACCTGTAGGCTTTTGTTTCCCTGTGACCATACTGAGATAGCAGGGTAATGTTGATCCATGTTGATTGATCATCAGAATCATCATTTTGGTCAAGGTTGAAATTTCAGTGTCAACACTGTGTTAGATCAACGTTAACCTATCAGTGAAAGTCAGCAGCTCCTAACATTGACCACAGTAACATTAAATATACATTGCTTCTTGCACATCTGGTTAAAACACAGCTTGTTTTCAGGGAGATAGCAGACAGTTTTAGGCATATTCTTGCTTTCTGACACAAGTACTGGTTGACTACCAGACAGATGTTAGGCAGGCGAGCCATAATAGGGCCAGATACCGGACAGCTTCATGCGGTTTTACCTCGTGTCTATACTTATGGGCCAATTCTAGTGTGATTGTTGTGGACCCACAATGTAGTTGTACCAGAATTGGGCCACATCCATTAGCTCTACTCACTTGACACTGTATGGGCCAGATCTTTGCCGAAGATCCAGCCGTATACTAGGCAAGAACAAACCCAAGGATGTGGTCCACAAATGGGCCTGACAAATTTTGCTAACTAGGCAGATTAGAACTTTGATTCAATGAAGTTAGCGATGACGCTTTAACGTTGATTTAGCATGGATTCAGTGACTGGTATCTGGGAAGCAACTATCTGTCTCACAGTCTCTTTTTTCCTGAGTCTGTAAATTTTGACCATTCAGAAACAGTAATGTGGCTTAAACACAATGAAAGAATGAAAGGTACCTCAGGGGTTCTCAACCTTTTTCACCCCAAGGCCCACCTGTTTATAAATGTAAAGCATAGCAGGCCACAGAAAAACTGAAATCAACTTTTTTTTTTAAGTTTTCTTTTTTTCTTAATTGCTCACACTGAAAACTTGTGAATTAGGGCCTGAAAGAGATCAGATCGTCCATTTCAGCTCAATCGCAGAAACCAAAATTTGCAGTTATTTTAAACATCACAAAACAACAAAAACCTTTTGTTTGCAAAGAGGTCAAAAAAGGGGAAAATGAAAAAAGATAGATGTAGATGTGGACTGTGATTTGGAGCTGCAGTTCATCGCGATTTCACTGAAAATACTCTTGTGTCTTTTCCACAGGAGTAACTGTTTGGCCTGGAGATGTGTCTTTGGTTTTGAGGGTTTTAGCGCCTCATTTGAAATAAACCTCACTCCACTCATGCTTTTGGATCAGCGTCATCACAATCAACAATAATAATAAAACTTACTTAATATTTGCTTCTTTGTCATTAGTTTATTAAGTTGAGTTTAACTACTCAGGTCGCTGATGTTTGGCCAGAAATCAAACACAGATCTTCGCTATTATTTTATGGCTCGTCTGTCGTTTTTATCAACTGCAGCTCGAGCTGCAGGAACAACATTAGAGCAATAAGTCAGACGTTAAAACAGGCAGATTATACTGACGGTACAGCGCTGACGTGCTGCTAGAAGAAGAGAAAAGCCAGCTCTAATTATGAATTCCCTCATTTCATCATAAAATGCATCCCATCAGCAGTGAACTGAACAGGGTGACCGTTCAGCAGACCGAGACTCGTGGGTTTCAGCTGTTTGTTTCAGACCCAAATACAGGTGGAGTGTTCACACACGTCAGAACGAAGCGAACTAAAGAAAAAAGTTTGATAGATCCGCACCGAACAAGGTAGAAGAAACGCCGTGAGGAACCTATCTGTCTCTGGCTAACTCTGCACTGCGTGCTGGTGGCTGTGACTGCAGTGTTTTTGTTTATACATCTCTACCGGCCCACTACGAACTACTACCTCATCGTGAGTTCAAGGCCCGCGGACCACTAGAGAGTGCTTCACGGCCCACTGGTGGTCCGCTGACCACAGGTTGAGAAACCCTGATCTACTTAACTACACTAGCTGCACTTCCATCAGTGGATTAGCTTTAACCAGATTAACGCAAGCTTGTTCTCTGACTTCATTACATTACAGTGGATCAGGCTTAGTTCTGAATTTTTGACATGTCTTTCAAGGAAACTGACTGTATTACTCCAACAGGTTGTAGATATGTGTGCAGCATGGTTTGAAAGCTTTGCAAAGTATGTATTTCCTGATACTGAAATGCATTGTCTTGCTATGACACATTCACAGGAATAAATCAACGTGAAGAGCAAATACAATTTTCGAATCCAACACACTTACCACAGACAGACACGGTCCACCCTTCAAAGATGCACATGGGGTGCCCAAGGATGAAGTAGCCGAAGATCTGGTTGATGACGCTGATTGTGCTGGCGAGAACCGTCTCTCCAAGATCTGCTATAGCCAGGTTTACCAGAATCCAGTTTAGAGGGTGCCTCAGCTTCTTAAACTTTGCTGTTGCTACGATTACCAGGCCGTTAGTGAAGACAGACGCAATGACAACGAAGATCATCCATATGGAAGCGACGTTGTAGACCCAGCGAGGGGCAATGTGGTAGTTTGGACCCTCAAATGGATCTGCGAAGAGGAGGAAAAACCTGTCTTTTTCAGCAACAAGGTTGTAATAAGAATTGAATTACCCACTTTTTGATAAATATTTGTTCACACAACAGTTACTCAAGGCCAAAGTTTCTTTCAACATTGGATATCAAAGGATATTGCATTGGAACAATGAATATGGTGATGTATAACACAGAGCTCTCTACTCACCTCTTGTGTTGTTAGCATTTGTATAAACAAACGCAGACTCTCTCGTGGTGTCTTCATTGTAGCGGCGGGCGGCAAATACGGGTTCGTTCGCATGTACGGCCATGCTGGCACTGAGAGGGGAACTCTCTCGAAGCCTGAGAGCAAGGACAGGCGACCTGGGATTTTCTTGGTGTCTTCTGACCTTCTGAGGTGCTTTTGATGATTGTGTGTCTAGAGCCTTCCTTTATTTCGTCTCTGCCTCCTTTAGCAAACCTCTCAGTCCCGGTGTCTCTCCTTGGTCCAGGTGATGTGCCTCGACGTGTGTCTGCGTCTTGCTTTTATACTCACCCTTCCAGCTCTAACACCCAAAACCTGTTAGCACTGAGAGTGTCACAGTGTCAGCCACACAGGATACCGGCCACCTTCCGGGATTCCTGGATTATCCAGCAAAAACCTCCAATTGAATAAATGGCACGTTAGAAACAATTAAGAAAGCCAGCAGGAAGAGTCCTGGCTTGAGGGAATGTGCCACTGGCTTAAAACACAAATCTGTCAAAAACATTCAGCCAAGCTTTTTCCAAGTAGGCTGGGCTAAAAGCCTAACAAGCTAATGGGTTAGACTTCACTAGCCAGTATTCCCATGTGGGCAACATGTGCATTACAAATGAGCTTGTGAGATTTTTTTTTTTTGCTAACATGGCTTGTAATGAGCAAAGGAACCGCACATCATTTAGCATTATATTATTTGGACACCTTTCTGGTTGAAAATGCTAGGATGATTCGGTTCTTTTTTTAATTGGTTTTAGGAAACTTAGGAAATTAGAAATAGTGTTGCAGAATTATGGCCTTATGGGGCATTAATTGCAAAATAAAGTAGTAGAATACTTTATTATGTGCTAATTCGTTTTACAGAGCGAGGCTTTGTGGTGACCCTTTACTGAGGGGCAGCAACTTAAGGCTAATCAACACAGAAGCCTTTCATGACAGCTGACATAAACTTGCATATACATTTATAAAGGCTCATTCCAACAAGCATCAGTTGTCATATAGGCTGCTTTTGTCAATTTTGATGAAGTTTTATCTCAGCAAGTGTTGAACTAATGCTGTTTGGAAATAGCCTTTATAAATGTCTATATATGTTTGTGATTAAAAGGCTTACATAGGTGTCATATAGTCTTATGAATGCTGTCCTTTAGTAAAATGACTGTTGGATAGTCCACAGTAGTTATCAGAAAGCACAGTGATGCTCTTTGTTATTTTCTATAATAGAGGAAGAAATTAAACTCGCTTTTTACATCATGTGTTTTATGTCAGGGATAAACAGAACACTGAGGTTGGGAAATAGGTGTTGTAGCTTATTAGCTAGCTGACATATATTGGCTTTAGCTTATTTTACTGTTTTTTTAACTCATTCGAAGCACAAATAAAATGTGGGATTACACATTTAAAATTCATTTTACCATTGCCATTTAATATATTTGTACAGTTTATATGATTGCTTTCCTGTGACTGACTGTTCCCTTCAATCCTCCACCATGATGAAAATAACGTTGCTGTTAAACTTGACCAGTTAATGCTGCATTGAAAATTTCTATATATCCAACTTAATAATCACGTTTTGCCTCCTGGTGGGTTCTTCCTACACAACTGAGACCCCTTGAAAGCAACATAAGACTAATATAACAGCCTACGACAGAGTGATTACAATGTTGTTTCTCCATTAGCGTAATAGGCTAACCCTTAGGCCACTGAGTGGGTTGTCGCCCTGGTCACCCAGAGTCTTAACTCCACATAACCCATTATGCAGCTATGCTAATTTTGTAATGTTAATACAGTATGTAGAAAAACATTGTGAAAGCAGCTTACAAGTTCAGTTTCTACATTTCAACAAGTTACATTGACACATTTAGCAATTCATACGTTTTTACCTTATGTGTATATTTGTGGGCCAGTTCTAGCATGACTATTGTGGAGCAACAGTGTAGTTAGGCCAAGTTTGGGCCCATTAGTTCTGCAGTCAATGGTATAGAGTCAATTTAGCTGGAGGCAGTCATTGTTGTAGAGTCAATTTGGCTGGAGGTAGTCATGGGTGTAGAGTCGGTTTGGCTGGAGGCAGTCATGGGTATAGAGACAGTTTGGCTGGGGCAGTGGAGTTTGCGATGGGATTCATAGATTGAGAAGAGGTGGTACAGTGCAGTGAATGTCTTGTAATGATTGGTAAACAGGAGTGATTGCATTTTGGCATGCCAAAGGCCGTAGTGTGAAGGAAGTAGCTAAATTTGCAGGAAATTCTCGTCAGAATTGTTACTAAAAGACGAAACTGATGGACAGGTACCGCCAGCATGTTTCATGGCTTGTGAATAAAAATTGCTTCACTTCCAGGCAAGAAATGCTTCTAGAAGTCAATGCAGGTCCTTCACAACCAATTTCTGAAAGAACACTGCATACCATGAACATATGGAGCAGAGTGGCCTTTGCTCACTTCTGCTCACAGAGATGCCTGGGTACAGCGGGTGACGAGACACAAAAATCGGACTGTTCATGACTGGAAATGTGTTACCTGGTCAGATGAATCTCATTTCTGCCTGTATGCGAATGATGCTAGGCGTCATGTTCAGACCTCAGGAAGTGGGGACTGCATTCAAGGTGACATTGAGCTGCTGGACAACCAGGTTTTGCCGTTTGCTCATCATCTTACCAAGGAACATAACATTTCTATGCCTGTATTCCAAGATGACAATCTCGCATTCACAGGGCTGCAAATGAGACTGATTGGCAGGATGAACATTCAGGAGCATTCACACATCTGGACTGGCCTGCAAAATCCCCAGATTTTAATCCTCTTGAAAATCTGTGGGACTACCTGGAACAAGTAAGACGCCAGGGAAGGCATCCGCGAAATCTGGCCAAACTGCACGATTCTTTGATGTAAGAGTGGCTGAACATTGATGTCGCCTACATCAAGAAACTTGCCATGCCAAATTGAATTGCAGCTGTTATTCATGCTCATGGAGGTATGACACGCTATTAGGTACGTTTCAGTCACAGGTGATTCATTTTTTGTCCTGTGATCAGTTTTATTATTTATAAGCCTTTGAGACATCTGCCACCTATCGGTCTGAGAGAGCTTCATTCTTATTGCCATTACAGCCTGTCAGATTAGAGATCATTGCAATCAGCCATTCAGCCTTCCAAATATGTATAATAGCCTTGCAATATTTGGCAGTTGTTATCAGCCTGAGAGACCTTCATGTGCTAATTATCAGCCTTGTAGGCTTTTGCACAAGAATGTCCAGATTTAGAGATATATAGTTTCTTACCTAGAAGGTTTCCTTGTTCGCATACTGGCTTTGAAGGACCTGGGACTTACCAGCCTGAAGGACCTTCTTTCTTATTAGCGCTCTAGCTATCATTAGTTTTTATCAGCCTTTTCTATCTATCAGATTTTTTTTTTGCCATCGACTTTAGAGACTTTCAGTTAAAATAAATATTATAAATATTTATTAAATATATTAAAAATTATAAATATTTTTCAATTGCTGTCAGCCCGACAGACCCTTTGCATTGTTAACCAGCCTTTCAGGCATAAGATTTCTCTACTAGAAGGTATCCATTTCGAAGTTTATTAGTCTTTGAGGCACCTGACTCTTGATATTCGCTTGAGAGGCCTCCCCTCTTTTCTTAGCAGCTTTGAAGGTTGATGCCTATTGTTCTTTGCCTGGGATACCTATCTGTTTTACTAATCAGCGTCAGAGGCTTTTGCATACGTTAGAAGTTAGAAGTAAGTTTACATTCTAGAGGAGAATTACCCACAATTACTCTGGTATTGAAGAGCCAGAGTCTGGCAGAGTTTCATTAGTTAGCCATTAATTACCAGGTCTTGTACGTCTGATTCACCAAAAAGTTTGGCAACTCTGTAGTGAGCAGTACCTAAAGTATAATTCCCTTGCGTAAATTGTAAGAACAAAACTAAAACTGACAGTCTGTTGCTGTTTAAGCTAGCTAGGTTGGCTTGCACAGAACACAACGCCAAGCTAACTAGTCAAGTACAACCTAGTAGTAGCAACTGTTCTTTAAACCAAATTAAATCATTTCTTTACCAAAAAAAGAATATTAGGAAAGGCCTTCTACTAGACCCTTTAGTGTAGAGTGGTACATAAATGACTGAATTGATTTGAACCTTCCAAACTCGAAGATACTCCTATGCAGTCAAGAGTGTTTTCAAAAACCCAGAAGTTATGTTAATTGGCTGTTGTGTGTGTTTGGCTCAGAGCTAAATGCAGCAGAGCAGTTGTTGGAAGTAGTGCCTTCCAGTCATTACTGAAGGAACAAAGTCCCTTGTCCACACAGCAAGCCAAGACTCTTCCTGCTAGCTTTCTAAATCCCTGTTTTAATCCTTGATTTGCTTTCTTGTGGTACTCGTGGAACAGATGGTTTTCTAATCAGAGTGATTCTAGGATGTGATGTTGATTGTCATTTGTGATGAAGTTGCAAAAGAAAAAATACTTTTTGTTTGTGTTTGATTGAATCCTATAGGTATATTTCAACTTAAAAGTTTTAAATATAGTACATGTTAATCGCACTCTAAGACAATACTCTTACCTACCACGGCTGTGTATATGGCCACTCGTAAGTTCTTTTTTTCCTGCATAATTGACTAAAAGAATGAAAAGCATCAGCAAAACAACAATACAGCTTCACTGACAGAATCTGTGCAACAGCGGTGACGTAAATCTGGGGCAAGACAAAGATCTGCTGGTGAGGTTAAGTTAGGGCAGGAATATTATTGGGGATTACAACAGCTTCTGATTTTCTCAAGGTTTATAGGAGTCATGGATGTACATGCAACTACTTATCTGTAACAGAACATTCAATTCAATCACAATTTAAGCACAGTTGTAATAAAAGAACATTCAATTCAGTCACATTATTCCCTACTCTGATCCACTCAGCTGTTTTAGTTACTGTACATACCGACCTAAAGTCAAATGGCCTGTCACTTGTATCCATTCTTCTGCTTGGCCTAATTAGCTTGGGCAGAGCATTAACCGAACCTGTGTAGCCAAAGCTTGGCAGAATGAACTCTTTTGGACAGGTTTGTGTTTTAAGCCAATGACACTTTCTTGCAAGCCAAGAACCTTCCTGCCGGCTTTCTTAATTGTTCGTAATTTATTCCACTTATTAAATAAGTTTAACAGCTAATCCTAACCTCAGGAATGGTTACGGATTACCCACACAGGTGATTGTTCTGGTGATCCTTGCATCAAGGCGGCAGGTTTTGGATACAGGTGAGTATATAAGCAAGTTACAGAGACAAGACAAGACTCTTACAGACTTCCAGAGTGCTCAGTGCACATCTAAGGCCATGACTGCTGTCCACAGTCCTATGAGGAAACCATCAGAGTCTGTGTTTGTTCAAATGGTGAGTGTGAGGCTCTATGGACCAAAGCTCAAAATATTGTCAAGTCTATGATAAACATGTAGTTATAATAACAAACAGCTAATAACAATTATGGGAAGCTTTATTTATGTTGCCAATGCTCAAGGATGTATTTATTTAATCTTTTTTTGTACCATTTTTCTGAAGATATGGGCATTTTGGAGAAGACTAGCAAAAGAGCTCCAGTAAGAAATACTGATTCTGATTCTTTTAACTTTTTCATACTTTCTCAGCATCATTAAATTTCAAGGAAATACATCTTCCTCTGTTTTTTCTGTTCTTTTTCTCTTTGCACTTTCAGATCTGATTGAAAGTCTAGACCAGGAGTGGCTTGCCAAAGGGGGTCAAACTGCAATGTAGTGGGCCGAGAGCCAAAAAGGCAAAACAGTATACAAATAAACGAGGTAGGTAATTTATAACATTACATTATATTTTGTGCTAAAATACGTCAAAATACAAATCAAACAAAAGTAAGAATTTATTTGCCTGTAAAAGTTACGTATAGTAAAGTTATAAAAGTTATGTATGGTATAGAAATATGTCCTCTCATTAGATGAGGGAGTGGGGCTAGGGTAACACTATGGTGGGCCAAACCTAATGTCCTTAACCTAATTAATACCCTAACCTAACTTTGGGCAACCCTCATCTAGACCAGTGTTTCTCAACCCTTGTCCTGGAGGCCCACTGCCCTGCACATTTTAGTGCTTTTCCTGCTTTAACAAATCCACTTTAACTCAATAATAAGCTGTTAATGAGCTGATTAGTTGGATCAAGTGAGTAAGGTGGGGGTGGTCATGCTTTTGCAATGATATGTAATTGATCTGAATAGGTAAGAAAACACAACACACAAAACTATCACCAGATCCCTCAGAACACTCAGTCCTTGCTTATAGACTCTTGAGCTCCCTCTACAGGATAAGCGGAGTTTGGGTAAGGCCGCTGGTAAGGCAGTTGTAAATTATTTTTGTGTCTAATTTGGTGTGGATCTCGAGTACTTTTGGAGCTGCAAAATATCACCACGTCAACCAAACTAATGCGGATTGAGTTCTTTACTTTTTAAACATCCATATTATTTATGGCAACTCAGTTTATAACAGCTATTACATTTACATCTTCTTTGAAGATGAAGATCATAACAATACTCCCACTCAAAAAATGCCTCTGTTAAAAAAATTCCCTTAAACAGCCTCTGGATCTGGAAAATAAAATGTGAAATAAAACGTAAAAAAAGGATGTGTAAATAAAATACAAAAAATCTTTTTTTAAATAAATCATAAAATATATATATGCATCAATAAAAATAAGTAATGTAAAAGACCAAAATACATATATCAAATGGATAATGTATAAAAATAAATTAATTCTGAAAAGTTCATTTTAAAATAAAAGAAAATATTAATTATAGGAGAATATAACAGAGTCTTAGAAGTTTCTTAGAAGTGAAACTGTCATTTCTCATAACATACTAAGGCTGAGCTAACTACAGCAGTAGGACATTCTTTATGCTTAAGCCTTATTTATTAGGTGTACCTAATAAAAAGCTTACTGGCTTAGTGCTTTAACTATATTTGTATTCACAAAAAACAAGTTCACTACTGCTTTTATAAATTAAGATATGGCTGAAGACTTGATTGAGCAAATGGCAGATGGAAACGGTTACTAAGCAGTGATTGGAGGGCCAAGATGGGCAGTTGAACATGCTGGAATCATTAATGATACTAAAACTTTAAGACACATCATTTTAGCGCCGTTCTTGTGTTAAGTTATTAGTCATTAAGGGGTAAAGAGGCACATTCCCCACCATCCATACGACAACATAATGGTACAGTAATAATTCACAAGTTGATAGGGAGCCCTCTGGTGGCTGTGGGGCGCTAGGCTGCTGTTATATAGCTTAATAGTTGGACTGGGCAGCGTATTACTGATCCAGATCCAGAACTATTCATACCCTGGTCGAGTACCTGCGTCCATTTCCCATCACACAACTGATATTTGCTGGATGTGGTGGACGCATGATTTCTCTCATGAAGGTAGTGCTAACAGTAAACACAAACAATAATACCAGCGTTAGATGAGCTCCAAGTTCTGATTTACTGTTTACTCTGCATTTTGTTTTATTTGAAGAGCCACGCGCCATTTTTGGTGTTTTTGGTTAGAGTTTTTGGTTGGATAAGCATGTAATGTTGTTGTGCTTCATGCACAGCAAGTCTTTGCTAAGTACGTAACTGTCTCACCTGTCTTCATCTTGAAGAACCTCAAAGAATGAGATTCCCTTCTTTTCCACACTTTCAAGTACCACTTTTACCACTTTTTCCCTTACGGTGTCCTACACTGCTTCAATCTCACTCTATCTCCCCATGTGCAGACTAGTTTTCAGTGTGTGTCAATGCACAACAGCAATACTGTAATGTTAACAGTTGACACGGTTAAATAGACATTTTAACTGCACAATGATACTGTAGCACATCGCTGCGAAAATTAGCTTTCTGATGAGAGTTGGAGAGGAGGAAAGAAACCAGATTTGAATTGCAAACATTTTCTTTATTTCGCTAGAGAAAAAAAAAAGAAATGTACATTTGTTTTTTGTCATTTTTTTTTTGAAAATGCATACCTAGTCTACAGAACCCAACAGGTGCAAAGACAATTACAGCACATCTCTCTGAACCTGATGGGGATCTTGGTCAGATGTAGGCTGCCTTGATACAGACTGAGTGGTAGCGTGAACTCTTGTCATATTTCAGATTAAGCAGCTTCAAGATTTATGTGGTGGACTTCTCCAAAGCCTTTGCATTGAACTGGAATGGAAGTCTTTTCAATTGCAAGAAAATTGGGGAAAACAGCTCTGTAGATTTGTATTACTATTACAAAATTTTGTTATTTTATGTTTCAAACGACTGCGAATTAGCAGAATAGTCTAAACGTAAAAGTTTTTTAGTGACAGCCACAAAACAAAACTTAAGACATGTTTGTAAATTCAGTGATGTAAAATTGTCTGTTTCTAGAAGTTTACAGTTTTGCAGCATCACTCAGGTTCTACCTCCAGTCAGATATTAACAGTAGGTGTGATTGGCATAAAAAACATCTTTTTGTGGATAGTAAAAGGGGTGGGAGGGTGTGGGACCCCTTCCAGCCTTCATTTCTGGTTCAGCTCTTCAGTAGCAGAGGTCAGTGGTTTGAGAACATTGCATGCAGAATTCCAGCATATCAGTGCAAAGCAAACACACCAGGAGCACATTTGAGCATGTGTCAGAACACCCTGCACACTCAATGATAAATTACATCATAGCCACTATCGTGGAGTCCTGATATGAAATAAAAATATTCCTTTATGGTGCTGAGCTATGCTAAGTGACCATAATGCATGTAGCATACAGTGCAGGCTGATAATGACTGCAGTCCATGTGTGATCCTGATATGTATCCATGTATCCGGCATACGCTGTTCACGAAGCTGTAGACACTTCTGTGGTAGAGCCAGAAACCTCTGATGCGTCCTCCACCTTCTTTCCAAAGAGCTGCATGATACAGCTACGGAACTGCAGGGCAGAACAGATATGTGTCATTTAGATGCACAGTTACGGTGAAAACTTTCAATTGTAATATTTTAGAAATAAAACTGTGAAAAGTAAAATCTGCTGTTTCCAGCTAAGGCCAGACTAAAGCACAATTGTTGGCTATACATGGTTGACAGCTGATATCATGAGCAGTAATGTATGAATTGTAGGGATAGGGAAAACATTTTATTCTCATTAAAGATTGTAAAACATATTTATATATAAGTTCTGTGTTTCCCAACTGTAAAAACTCACATGAACCCAGAAACATTATAAAGTAGGATGCTTTGGTACAGCCCAGCTTGGAAGGGTAAAAAATACAGGTGAAAACCAAAGAAAACACTACCTTACTTACGAACACAACTTTAATAACCAGGTCAGTACGTTGCTAACAAGCTAATCCTCAGAATTAGGCTTTAAGAATTAACTAAAGGATGGACTAAACTACAGCATACAAAGTAAAACCCTTTGAGAATTATTTTATAATCCCTTCTTGGCACCCTAAATCGGGTTCGAATTGTGAGGTGTCTAGAGATTTCCACCAATGATGAGTTGTAGCACTTCACATATGTTCTTACCTGGCGGTTCATGAAGACGTAAATGATGGGATTGTAGATGGTGGCACTCTTGGCAAAGTAGGCAGGCATAGCTGCTGCCAGTGGGTGCCACGCATAACCAGGGTTGAGGGCGGAGAAGGTGGCAAAGGAGGCATATGGTCCCCAGCACAAGATAAAAGCCAGGATCATCACTACCACCATCCGTGACACTTCCTTTTCTGCCTTTTGAGTGGACTCTGAATCCTTCTGTTGCAGGGCAACCTATTGGGAAAAGAAGACTTAAAGGTTCTGCTGATTCTTTCATGGCATATGTGTCATCCATATGTCATCCACCAGCCAAATATTATGGAATATTCTTAAATCTGTGGCCTATTGGGATAAAAGTTGTATTTGTGAGATACCTGGTGGATGGCATTCCAGACAAAGATGTAGCAAATGATAATGATGGAGAGAGGAAGAATACAGCAGGTAAGCAACAGCGTGATCATGTAGGAGGCCACACCTGGATCTTCGCTGCCACTGAACACATCAGGGCCACAAGATGTCTTCAGGCCATGAGGCCAGTATCTGAAGCAGAGAAAAAGGGAATACTTGTGTTGAATCTCTGACCCAACCTTGGCTTTTGAAGTTATGGATCATGTGCAACTTCACTCTCCAAAGAAGTGTTTGGTAAAAGGCAGAGACAGTAGAAAAGTAAAACATTTTGTTCAAAATAGCATTTCTCCAATCAACAAGTATTGCTGTTTTTACTTTCTCTACAGTCTCTAACCTTGCCTATCCCCAGATCATTTGCAGGCATTTCTAGAAGCTTGTGTGTATCTACCTGCTCCAGCCGAAGATGGGAGGGGAGCACCAGATGATGGCCCAAACCCAGGAGAAGATAATGCCTCCTGCTGCCCACTTTCCATCAAATTTGACATTACCAAATGGCTTGCATACCACCACCCAGCGTTCCCATGAGATTATAGTCAAAGACCACAAAGCCGTGATACCTAAAAAAAGAGGGACAGAAAGTTACAGGTACATAAATAGTACGATAAAAAGTAGAGATACAAAGACATTTCAGAAAGCATGGCAAAAGTTTTGATTTGTAGTAAAGGTCTCTGTTGGATCCTGGGGCATTGCTAACAATATTCCAGCTTGTGAAGATTCCATAGAGTTCCCTGTATCGCTGTGATTGTGGCTACCTTAGCTGTACCAAGACTTGTGCTTGATTGCAGCTTCCAATCAAATGCAAGGCTCTAGGGTCCCTCTAAACTTGTATTAGGCATATTTGTGCACTGGTACTCTTATGCTAGTGGAGTGAAAGCAAAACTGACTAAAGTTTGAATCAATGTTGTGACAGACCAGTTATAGAAAGAGAAAGAGAAGGTGTCCAAATCCCATCACAGATCAATAGATTAGCTCTGATTATTGGATTAATGCACATTACAGAGGATCAGGCTTAGTGCTTATTTCACTTTGCTCAGAAGGTCTTAGACTGAATGTTTGGAAATGGTTTGTCCTGCAGTCGGCACTTTCACAAAAACGAGGCTGGCGGAGATCTAAGTAACCCAGCACACAACTTTTGATTCCAATCCACTTACCACATACGGACACGGTCCACCCTTCAAAAATGCACATGGGGTGCCCAAGGATGAAGTAGCCGAACATCTGGTTGACGACGCTAATTGTGCTGGCGAGAACCGTCTCTCCGAGATCTGCTATAGCCAGGTTTACCAGAATCCAGTTTAGAGGGTGCCTCAGCTTCTTAAACTTTGCTGTTGCTATGATTACCAGACTGTTAGTGAAGACGGATGCAATGACAACGAAGACCATCCATACAGAAGCTACATTGTAGACCCAGCGAGGAGCAATGTGGTAGTTTGGACCTTCAAATGGATCTGTGAAAACAGGAACAAATCTCATAGTTAAGAAAGGCTTATAAGGAATTTAATTAGACTTCCTTCTGTGCCTGCTGCTAAGTTCACTTGGAGTTTTGTTGATCACTGGATACAACATTGTATTTTAGGTGCTATTAAAAGGTGCTATTAAATACAACACTGATTACCCACCTCTTGTATTGTTGGCATTTGTGTAAACAAATGCAGTCTCCCTTGTGGTGTCTTCATTGTAGCGGCGGGCGGCAAATACAGGCTCATTTGCATGTGCAGCCATCCTGGCACTGAGAGAAGAACTCTCAAGAAGCCCAAGAGCAATGACAGGCAGCCTGGAATCAGAAGAGCGTTTCTGATGTCTTCTGACCTTCTGAGGAATACTGTGATTGTTTGCCTAGAATTGCCCTGCAGTCTTTCCCTCCTTTCCTTTTTTGATGTAACCTTCAGTTGATGCGTGTTCTCCTTGATCTGGGTGACATGTCTTGAACTTGTCCCTGTGTCTTGCTTTTATACTCACCCCACCCCATTTAATGCCCAAAGCCTGGCACCTCTGAGAGTGAAGCGCCATGTCAACCACACAGGATACAGGCTACTTTCCGGGATTTCTGGATTAACTGGATAAGCTCCAGTTGAAAAAATGATATGCTAGAAGCAATTTAAGAAAGCCAGCAGGAAGAGTCCTGGCTTGGATTAGTGTGTCAGTCGCTTAAAACACAAATATGTTTAAAGCATTTTTTTCAACCGAGCTTCAAAGATCCAGAATACCTTCATACTTTAATAAAGCTTAGGACGTCCACTTCAAAACCTCACACATCAGTGTTTAGCAGCTAATGTCTTACGTCCTTGGATGTCAGGAACCTTTATGTTGGGTACCTTTCGAAAGTCAGTGGACGTCTAAAATACATTTTTCAAAAGTCAGTTCATTGATGATTAGTTATTAAAGTTAATGGGTGACCAAAATTCAGTTCAGTTTCTAACCTGCCTATTTGATGAGCCCACTGTTTTTTCGACACCCCCACAATGTATTTAGCCAGCTTGTAAGCAATATTATAATATTGCTCATAACAATAACGGTAACAGTCCCACTAGTAAGCAGCTACATTTCCAAAGTCCAAAAACCACATTGACATAATCTACTGCAAGTGACCAGGTCACTCCATTGACCAATAGAGAACACAATGAAGAAATACAGCACATTTCCTGGCCTACTAGCAGAAATGACTTAAATTTGGATCTCTTTTTATAGATTTGTAACCAAAATACTACATATTTAATGTGACCTCAATGGGTACATTTGGACATTTTGAACTTTCATTTTCAACTATAATAAAGGGATGGTCATGTATGTGATTTCAACAATAATTTAATACCTGAATGTTCACTGAGTATGTGTTTTGGTGGAAAGGAAGTTACTGCTAGTAGGACCTATTTGCTAGGTCTTTCCAAGCCCAGGCCATTTCCTTCAGCATTAAGGGCACTAGATGCTATTAAAATCTTAGCCTTTCTTTCTTGTTTTTATGTTGTGTTGCTGATGCTCGTTCAGGGAGAAGACCCCATGGAGTAACTTTCAAGTGACGTGAGTTGGATAAGGATAATAGCAGCGGCACAGTGACATCAACTGGGGATCAAACCCAGGTCTAGGTCAACTCCAAATGTTCTCACTCCTGAGCTTTTGGGCTTTTGTAATAAAGCCTTGTGCAAGGTGATCAGCTGTCTAAGCTAGCAGGAACACCTTTGACTTGGGTGAATGTGACAGAGGCTTAAATCTCAGATCTGTCAGAAGTGTTTTGTTCTGCCATGCTAGGCTAACAGGTTAAGAGAAGATAAGTATTGAGGTTGAAGAAAAGTGGTAGGGGACTCAAGCGCTTACCCAAACAACTTCAGTCAGAGACATCTTACCCAACGCGCCACAGCAAGACAGCTACTCCTGTTCGCGGTGATGGTTGGCGAAGTCTGTGTGATTAAAGGTAGTCGTAATTCTGGGTTTGTGTGGGGGAAATCTATAAGAACTGCTCATTCATATTAATACCTGCTATTCGATTAAAATATATACAGTGTAGATTTAAAGTTACACATCAAAATATTAACTGATTATTCACAATTTAATGGATTTTGGAAACAACAAGAAAATATGTGGCTAAAATATTGTAAATATTATGAAATAAAAGCTGTAATCCTTTATTTGAACTCTTTGAATATTGTGCATTAAAATGTAAAATATGCAGTGTGTTCTCTGTAGAGGATGCATTCACTTATTTTCACTTAAAATAAGTAACAAAACGTCGTGACCAGCGGTGCCCAAACTTTTGCCTATGACTGTAAGTACATTCTCAAAGCTTTACAGCGTTCTCAGTCTTTAAAGAAGCATCTACAGCTCTGCTCACCAAAAAATCCTTTATTTTTGCAGATTCCTACCAATTGTTTGACATGTATAGAATAATAGCATCACATTAGAATCATTTTGTACATGTATCTGCAACAAAATTGGTTCTATATTACTAAAAAACTGTGATTTCAAACTTTTGAACTGGATAACTGTGTGGTATAACTACTTATGCATGTTACCGGTGATTTGTTGTAATCTTCCCCGAACCTGAAACTGCACTCTTAAAAACGGGATTCATCCAATGTTCTTCAGTAAGGGCAGTGGTTATAGAACCATAACAACCATAACAACTCCGTCTGAGCGCATAAAAAATCCTTTTTTGGTAAGTAAGTACCAAAATTGGTCATTTGACTTGCCACAACAGTTCTTGGTGCTATATAGAACCATCTACAACAGGTTTTCAGTACTTCATAGAGTCCGTTTTGCGAGTACTGCTAAATTCATAGTAGATATCTCCCTCATGGCACAGTCATAGTGCAGCATAATGTAATTACTGGCACAGTCTTAAGTGGTTTTTGTACAGCCATCTGAAGACACATGAGATTGTTCTCTCTTTGATTTCAGTCACAGCTTCTAATCATGACTAACTACGGCTTAGTCAACAACAAGAATGGGAAGCACCAGAGCCAGACAAAACAAAAACTGTCTGCACAGACAGTCTGAAACAGCAGGGGGCCAAATAGCAACATAAAAGCAAATGTGTTAAGCACCGTTGTATCAGTGGCTACAAGGCCCTTGGTTTCCCTATATCGCCTTGTCTGCAGTAACATGGTAACGTCATCTTATATTGCTGTTGCACATTTGTATATTTATGCTTACAAAGTACTCTGTTAGGTTGTCTTATCTTACTAATGAATTATTATTCGTTCTATTCTGTTTCTTATGGCAAAATGTATGTACTTTCCATTCTACTGCTTTTTAAGTTGTTGCTTAAAGCCAAGTTGAGCAGGGGCAATGACACAGTGAAAATTCTCTGCAGCTAATCCAGGATTGTCACACCTTCTGCTAATTGGCATAATGACCTGGGGGGGGGGGCTGGGTTCTAGTTGATCCAGGTCAGTCAGCCTGTAAATAGGCTTTTTTAAAGCTTATTATGCTCTGGCACAGTGGAATTTAAGTTGGAAGACACACCTTTGCCCCCTGACATAGTAAATCTCGAATTTAATTTCCTCCATTATTTCATTTATGTGTGGACACATCAATTATGCATTAATGTAAAAAAAAAATTATTAAATTTATTAACAGTTCTGGCCACAATTATTGGCACTATTTTCTTTACAATATCTTCATAAATAAATGGGAATTTACCAACTTGTAGGAAATGATTTTAAAGAAAACAAACAAAATATGACATGGACAGTATAAGTGGCAGCCTATTTTGTTGCACACTTTTAAGCAGCAATGACAGCCTCCAAACATTTGCGGTAGCCATGTACAAGATTTTTGCACCAGTCTGCTTGTAGCTTTTAACACTCCTCCACTGCAAACCTTTCAAGCTCTGGGATGTTTGCAGGGTGTCTCTTCCCTACAGCAGATTTCAGTCTCCGAAGATTTTCAGTGGGGTTGAGAGCAGGGCTCATTGCTGGCCAGTTTTGGTGTGTGCTTTGGGTCTTTATTATGCTGGAAGACCCATGATCTTCGACTCAAACCTAGCTTTCTCACAGTAGGCAGCACATTTCGCTCTGAAATGCTTTGTTAATCTTCTGATTTCATTGTTCCTTCGTTCCTTAATTTGTTTGAGTCCTCTAGTATCTGAGACAGCAAAGCAGCTTCACAACATTATAGATCCACCACCATGTTTGACTGTAGGTAGGTTGTTATTTGCTTATAAACTTAATTTCATCTCCTATGATCAAATCACTTGTCTGCATTTCCAAAGAGCTCTTTTTGTTTGGTCTGTTCACAAAACATTTGCCCAAAAGGATTGTGGTTTTCCAGGTAAATTGGCAAAGATCAGTCATAGATCAGTGAAAGATCATTGTGTCTTCTTATGTCTTTCTTTCAGCAATGGAGTCTTTCTTGGCCTTTACCCATGAAGTCATCTTGGTTTAGTGTGTGGCGCACAGTACGGGTTGAAACCATCACTCCAGATTGCCCCGGGTTTGCCTTTAGCTCTTTGGATGTTACACGTTTTTTTTTTGTTTTTTTTTCCACAGTTAACACCAACCTTCAAATCATTTTCTCACTGATTTTCCTCTTTGACCCACATGCTAGGAGGTTCTTGACAGTTCCATGAACAATAAACTTCTTAATTACATTATGCACTGTTGAAACAGGGATGTCAAGGACTTTGGAGATGGCCTTGTACCCTTTACCGTTTCTGTGTTTGGAGATAATAGCACTTCTGATGCTCTCAGACAGCTCTCTTATCTTCATCTTTGTGAAAAGGGGATCAGGGAAAGTAATTTGGCCTTTTTAAGCATTAAAACCATCATTCACTGGTTAATTCCAGCCATGTGGGCCCTCATTTATCACAGGCAAGCCAATAATTATGTTTACCCTTTGCTTTTGTGAACTGGACATGAGTGTATATTGACCAAAGATGTTTTACAACACATTTTTATTTTAGAAGATATTCATATATATATATAGTTTCTACGCTCATTGTCCATTTTATCAGCTCCACTTACTATATAGGTGCACTTTGTAGTTCTACAATTACTGCTGTGTCTGATCCACTCAGACCAGCACAACACACACTAACACACCACCATGTCAGTGTTACTGTAGTGCTGAGAATGATCCACCACCCAAATAGTACCTGCTCTGTGAGGGTCCATGGGGTCCTGACCACTGAAGAACAGGGAAAAAGGGGGCTAACAAAGTATGCAGAGAAACAGATGGACTACAGTCTGTAACTGTAGAACTACAAAGTGCACCTATATAGTAAGTGGAGCTGATAAAATGGACAATGAGCGCAGAAGCAAGGAGGTGGTCATAATGTTATGCCTGATCGGATACATTATATATATATATATATATATATATAGAGAGAGAGAGAGAGAGAGAGAGAGGTGCACTGCCTATGACATGAAAAAGCATCTTCTGATTACTCTTAATTTTAATAGTTTGACAGTGCTAGTTTGTGGAGAACTATGGGGGAAGCAATTAACCCAGATTCTTACAGCCCTATCTACCTTAGATGCCCTTGAGTTTTACTAGTTATCTAAACTTAAAGCCTACGCAAGCTGAGCTTATCCATGATTTGTGTTGGCTGTAGCATCTGGCATGTCACATAAACATGCTCACCCGCATGGAGACAGTGACTTTTAAATCCAATTGGAATGGATTAGCTCACGTTGAGGTGTTAAGGCCAATTTGGTTCCTTCGCAAAGTCAACTGAGAGAGCCAACACCGCTCCCAACAAACACTCTTAGTGGTGTGACCAGTGGATTTATGTGCTGAAAACTCTCTCACTCTCTTAGTAATTTGGCTTCCTGAATGAGAGAATTCACAAGATCTGGTCTTGACTGTCTTAGTAGCGTTACAGCCTTTTCACAGTGAACTGGGTCATAAACATAGTTCAGATGGGATTACATTTACAAGGGGTCCTCAGGTCATTTCCTCTTTAACGAGTGTGACGTGGTGATTTTATTTCTGTCTGGATTGGGCATGTCGGTGTCGTCACTGAGAAAACCTCGGCAGTGGTCGGTGTTAAACACCAAACAGACAGGTACATACATAGCACTGAACTCGCAGGGCAGGGGAGGTCACTATTTCAACTACTTCCACTCTGCGGTGACTAACCCTCAACACAAAACACCCCCAGCCCAACACAAAATAACACAATAAACATATACATACCTTTAACTGACAAACAACAAGAGAAACAACATTTAAGTCCCTTTTCTAGAGGTCACTTGTCTACCAGTAGTCTCTAGTGGCCAACATCTGCCCACACAGCAGGGTCCGAAAGTGCGAGACACACTGAAAACCTACCATTTTTCCTTTAAACCTAGAAATGAACAACAGGAAGTTTTAGAATCTTGAAAAATATAAACAAAGAAAAGTCATGGCAGTTAAAATGAAGAAATATTTGAAATATTTCTACAGTATTTGTAGGTCACTGTTCAAATTGAAGGAAATTTGTGACAGTGACCATGTTAAGACCTTTATACAAAAAGGTTATTTCAGTCTACTTTTTCATTAAAGCTAATGACCAGACGACTGTGGATTTGATCAGCTCATCAGAGGCCTTCGTTCAAGGCTGTCGTTGAAGCAAAGAGAAACCAACTAAATACTAAGAAATTTAAAGAACTGACCCTAAATGATTTTCAACAACAGCGATAGATAGATAGATAGATAGAGAGAGAGAGAGAGAAAAAAAACCTTGTATCGCCAAAATGGTAACGTCACAGTAGAAGGAAAAAACCTACTCTACTTTTACTGTAAGTCAATGGAACCAGACTTTTTTTTCCAAGTCATTTTGGGCCGTTTCTTTAAGTCCATTTATCATGAAATTTACATACAATGTAAATGGTAACAGGGATTTTCAAAATTTTGTCAAAACTGAAAAACATAAAAAGTGGAGATACAAGGTTTTCTTCAGACAACAGCGAGATATATATATCTGGTGTGTGTGTGCGTGTGTGTGTGTGTGCGTGTGTGTGTGTGTGTGTATAAACTGATTTGCAGCACCAGTTATAATGGCTGATGAGAAGGGTGTGGCTGTAAGGAGAGACAGAGAGAGAGAGAGAAAGAGAGAGCAATAAACAGATGACAGGCATCAGGAGGGAAGAGCAGCAATAAAATAAAGGGATTGAAATGGACAAATACAAGGACAGAAAACGGGAACAAAGAAAAGAGAAAGGAGAAAGGAAAAGAAAGAGGTTATGACTGTGATGTCGTTGTTTGTGCTGGGCTGTGCTGTCTCCTCCCACTCTGCATGACGTCATACCACTCACACGCACACACACACAGCCCGCCAGAGCGCTGAGAGGAGGACACACACACACACACACACAGCCCGCCAGAGCGCTGAGAGGAGGACACACACACACACACACACACACACAGCCCGGCAGAGCGCTGAGAGGAGGACACACACACTCGCACACACACACTCACACAAACACACTGGTGGAAGCAGGCAGGGGAGGGCAAAAACACACACACACACACATTCAGCATCTTCAGCTGAGCGTCAGATTTAGGCGCGTCTCACTTCGCTGTCAGGTAGGCCTTCTTTATCACACACACCACCGCAATCAGCACACACACTGAGAATGATTCTGTCTGATCACAGATAAGAGCTGCTCACGTGCAGTACTGCATAAATCTGCTTACCTGATCTGCTTTATATTATAGCACGTAGACTGTCTGTTTGTACAGGGGAACTCCACCAATTTTTCAGAATTTCTGTAGTATTGACTAGATAAGATGTAAACAAAGGCAGTCAGAGTGGTTTGTGTGAAATGCTTCATTCTAGAGAGACTGTTCACAGTGGTGGTGATGGGAACCAGACGTCTGAAGCGCTCAGTGCCTTTAACGGGTCCCTTACTAAAAGTTATTTCATGATACGCTGCCTGATGAAATGTACTTTTCAAAATCAAAATCCAAATATTGTTTCATGGCTAAATTTTGGCTGTATTTGGCCGCTGGTTTCTGTCACCACCACTAAAGAAATCGGAATCTGTTCTACAGTTAACCACTGACAATTAACAATTAACATCTCAACCACTGAATTATGCAAAAACATTTGGACAATCTCATGGATGCTTAAAATATACATTTTTGCATGTGTATGACTATTAAAACACATTTGTAAGCTTGCATATTCCTTGTGTTTTTATTTTAGTGTGTTATTATTATTATTTAGATCATTTTATGTTTTAAGAATTATGCTGTAGCCGTCAGTATAATTAGGTCCAGAGTAACAAAGAAATCAATGTAGAAATAAAGTAGTGAGATTATTTTTTCCAAGAGGTACTAAGTAAAATAAATGTGATTTTATTTGACTTTATTTGATTAATTTGAAGTAATAAAGTCCCATTACAGTTTTATAGAAGTAATTACCTCAACACTGGAGCTCTTTACACTAATAATAATGCTCAAAAAATCCTCCTCTCCATAACGTAGATCATCAGTTAATTGTGGTTTGTATGCAGTATGTAACAACATGGACTAGTCTTTTTTATAATAATATGATTTTATAATAATATGATTTAATAATAATATTATAATAACTGTTTATGTAGGGTTTGGGGCTGCATTGACATTACAGAACATAATCACTACAATCACAAATTATAGTTATATATATGCGGCAGCCTTTGGCGGACGCCACAATAAATTGGAATGAGTTGTTTGATATCAGCACAAACAGCATATCTAATTTGTATGTACATGGGCCTTCAGCTCATGTGGGCCCTGGGTGGCTGCCTACCTTTGTCTAGTGCAGGGGGTGACAACATGTGGCTTCAGAGCAGCTCTTTTACTGCCCTGTTGCGACTCCACAGCAGAATTTTCAAGTAAAAATAAATAATACTTCATGATAGCTGGTTTTCTGATACGTTTAATCTACAAAAAGTAACTGTCAAACACTAAAAAGTCACGTAGCTGAAGTCAGTTTCTCATTACAATTTTTCTGTTCCACCTTAAATGGTGCAGCAGTTGCATTCTTACACTCCAGGCACCATTTAAGGTGGAACGGGAAAATTTGAGCAAGAAGCTGGGGAAAGAGAAGCTGACTTTCATCCTCGTAAAAAATCAAACATTGAGAGATGTTTTACAAGAAACTATTCTACTTTTGTGGAAAGGTTTCCTGCCAGAGATGTGAGAAAAACATCTGTATCTGAGCCAAAGCTTAAAGCAGAGCAAAGTAAGTCTGTGTTTTCATTTATATATTTGTTAAGCCATGCTAACACATTATCACATACTGAGACATATTTGCAGCCAAGACGATAAAATGGACATAAAATGCTGTGGCTCCCAAGGTTGTTTGATTTTTGTTGAGAGGACAAAATGGCTCTTCTTAACATTTGGGTTGCCGCCCCCTGGTCGAGTGCAAAGACCACCTCAAATGCAACCACACTCAAGAATCTAATAACATCGACTTTCATCAATAATAGAATGAACCCACCACATACTCGACACTCGACTGATACAACTGCAGTGAAATGAAGCGAGCATGAGTGTCTGCACAGTGTATTCATTCATTAAGGAGGACAGAAAGCTTTTCTTGTCAAAACGAGGGAGCGGCTGACTCTGGTGGGGGTGCGTGCTGTGTTGAATGATGCTGTAAAAGCTGTGATCAGAAATTTCCTTTTTGTTTCATTTTTGTTCTTGAAGGTGTCAATTTCAATCAATGCTGCCATTCTTGATTTTTGAATCAGAGAATCGATTCTTGAAAATATGCATTCCAAATGTTCTTCAACTAGAAACAATATTGGTAACACTCTCTGTGATAGTCATGTCTATAACAACCTCATTTGTAACACATTATAATGCATTTATAAGGCATCACAAACATGGTTATAAATATAAAAATGCATTACACTTTATAGCTTTATAGCCATGCTCATGCATTATGAACCGTTAAAATAATGCATTATATATAGTGTTCATAACATGTTATAAGTGAGATGTACTGTACTAAAGTCTCCAATATTATGACTAAGGCTTCAAGTTAAAATATTTACTGAAGGATACAAACAACATACAAAGTAAAGCACATTACAAGCTTCAAATGTCAGATTTTGAACTATCAGTAGTGCCATCAGTAGCATTTTGCCCAGTTTAGATAAGTCAATGTACACCACCGTTAGCTTGGCACTAACTTAACACTGCATATCAAATAGAATGCTAGCAGAAATTAGCATTACTGTACTGTAGTGTAGTGATGTTACAAAGTAAAGATTTCTAGTGTTCAAAGTTAAAACCAGTGAGGGAGCAAATAACAGTGATAGCATTCTTTAGTGTCCATACCTTCACTCCACAGTAACTTCATGCCGAGTGTGATGTCAGAGGGGGTTTTAGGGGAGGGTCCTGATTGGTACTTGATTTGCTGTGATGTAATTTTTAAAGTGAGGACGCTGGTTAGAGAAAACGCATTGTAGTAATAACAACTTATTCAGTTATTCAATTCTAGGGCATTTAGGGCTGGACAACCTGTTTGGGGCATCTGAATATTCAGGATTTAAGCCCTAAATGTCATGGTGTAAATAAACTTGTCTCACTTTACCCTCTGAAAGCTGGGACTGACTTCCTTGGCACTGACAATATAACATGGTGTTAACACCACTTATAATGCATTGTGTTAATGATTCATAATGTATAATAAGCGTGGCTTTAAAGTGTAATTCATTTTTTAGAAATATTTATCGCCATGTTTATAATGCCTTATGAATGCATTATAAATAGTTATACATGTGTTTATAGATGATCATAGACTTGCTATTCATAGAAAGTGAATATCACAATATTTAATGCATTTTTAATGAAATTGATCTGATTTTAATGTGATTGATCTCATATTAAGGTTAGAGGCATTGCAGCATTAGACTGATGAATAGGCACATACAGATTTAGACTGAAGAGTTCAGTCTAGACTATTAAACATATTTATCTTTTCAACGTTTAGATTAACTATGAATGGAGCATTTTTATGTGCATTAAAGTATTAGTACTGATACTGTCATACTTGATTGAACAGCAGATCAATAGTTTAATGGAAACATTTTAATGCCAAATACAAGCAAATTCTACTCTGATGCGAGCAAAAATATTGTGTTTCTTATATCACTGCCTTTGGAACAAAACCTTGTATCTCAGAAATGAGAACTTTACAGGAGAAGGAAAAAACAAGATTTAATGTAAGTCAATGGAACCAGACTTTTTTCCAAGTCATTTTGGCAGTTTCTTCTTTCCATTCATGATGAAATTTGCACACAGTATCAAGGACAATGAGTCTTTTCAAATTATGACAATAACTGAAAAACGAAAAATGGAGGTTTTGTTCCGATAGCAGCAACAGATTTCTTATGAATACAATGTAATTGCCACATAGTCATTGCTTCTATATTTCTGTAAGCTTTATTGGCGAATTATTGGAAAATTGTAAGCTTTCAGCTGTTCAATGTTTATTGAAAAAGTAGACATTTGTGTATCTTTACAACATAGTGCTAATAATCCTGAAAGACACAGTACAAATATCAACAAATCGTTTAGAGCTTAGATGTTTTAATCTTTGTATTATGAACTATTAATGTTACATTCAAAACTATTATCATTTGCATTTAGAACTGTTTGAGTCACTACAGCTCCGATATTTTGCTCTGTTTTCTGAAGTTCAGTATCGCCCATGGTTCAGTCTTCATGGTTTAAGGTGCAGGCGTACAGGCGAAAAATTAAACAGAAAATATAAAATATGCCATGACTTCTGCACAGACCAGATTTTGTTCTGTTTCCCTCAGTATGTTTAATTCAGCGAAAAAAAAAAAGAAAAACTGTGCATCAAATATGCAGAAGCGTGTTCTCTGTAGGACTTATTTTCACTTAGTAATGCAACTAAACGTCGTTTGACCAGGGTGCACAAACTTTTGCACACAACTGTACATGTGGCAGAATATGTATAAATATGTGCAGCAATGCAGCAGTGTTGGGTTAAACAATACCCCTGACAAAAAAGCATGACTTGTGTAAACATATAAAGATGTAATTTGCACACACATATATATATATATATATATGTATATGTATATATATATATGCATATTCATATTCGCTGCTACATTATTTATTTGCTAAATATGTTTCCATTGTAATTTATCACATTTCTTTTTATCCACGCTCAATGTTTTAACCTCAAGTGAGGGTACAAAAGTTTTATATGAAGTTTTGTTTGCTGTTTCCACCAAGTCATTTTTATTCTGTATGTCAAAATTCGCATGAAAATATATGAATAAAAGAGTGGTGGTGGGGGGGGTGTCACACATATGATCCCCCTCTGCTGTAATGTAACAGGCTTTCTTACTGATGTGCACAAATTACATTTACTCAATTAGAATGCTTTTAGAGCGAGCACACTGTGAGAGAGAGAGAGAGAGAGGGTTTATTAGCTTGGTGTGGCAGTCAATCTCACTAATGGAGTAAATGAGCAAAGGCTCATGGGATAGCAAAGAGAGATGCTGAGTCATTGTTGTGTCTGACCACCACATAGTGTACATCACCATTAAAAAGTTTGGAATGATTTGCTGTAGTAATATTTTTTTGGTTATTTTACATACAATAATATGTATTATACATAACTTATACATACCTTATATATTTGGTTTTACATATTTAAAACTCTTCACCAAAAGGTATTTTGTGTCAACATTTTATTTAATATTTCAGGAATTACATGAGCAAAAAGTTAATAAAATTATGTAGAATTTACTGGACTTTTTGGATATTAATTTTACTGTAGCTTCTTTCTCAGTGTTCTACAGCTTTCTCAGTCATTTTGTAATCTTCTGCATCTCCGTTCATTATTCTTGACACATTTACATTTGGCAGATGTTCTTATCACGCAAAATGTTTTAAGTACATTACAGGTGTAGATGAATGCAGTGTTAGGAGTCCAGCCCAAGGACTCTTATTAGTGTAGTGTGGTGTGGTAGTCCAGGTGGGGAATCGAACCCCAGTCTGTTGCAGCATTTGAAAAAAAGAAAAACAACTTTCCATTTCCTACTTAGTCCAAATGCAGTCGATCAGCTAAGACATGTTGTTTTCCAAATTTTGCTTCTTTAGTTTCAAACTAGAGCTGCTAGGCTAACGGTGCTAACAAACACTGGAAGTAAATAGTCACCAAATCCCTTTCCACAAATACATGCCCAAAATTTTCATATATTTGCTTCAAATTACATCGGTAAACTTCGGAAATAAGAATTTGGTGGAATAAGCAGACCTTATTTAATAAAACCAAACAGTGCTCAGGAAAGAAGTGATTCCAGTTGTCCTAAATGCATCGTTTAGCTCTTGTTTTTATAGTTCATGGAGTCATGATGTGTTCTAAACAGTATCAACTTGTCCAGGCGACCTGAATGAAGATCTGGATGCAGTTTGACAGACACTTTGTTCATGTATTCTGTGGAATCAGTTTGGGTGACTATTTAATTCTAGTGTTTGTTAGCAACATTAGCCTTGTAACTCCAGTTCAAACAAAAAAAGAACCATTGGACACCAAACATGTCTTAGCTGACCGATTGCATTTGGGTTAAGAGGAGGAGCATGTAAATGTGATTTTTCGCTTTCGATTGAGAAGCCATCAGGACATGCAGCGAAAAAGAAAGAGCCAGTAAAATATTTTATTAGGTTAGCATTCTGTATATATACAGTTCTGTTGCTTGTAATAAGCTGCCTACTGTCCACTTTATCAGAAACAATTTGCTTGTAGCTTCACCTGGCTGATGTGTAGAGTGTAGCTCATCTGTTGATGCCCCAGCCAAGGGGTCGGCAGCTCTTACTGCCCTGTTGCTGCCCTCCACTCATATGATATCTGGACAGCTGTCCTGTGGTCAGAAGCTAACCACAAGCTAACCACTACAGTCTGTAATTGTAGTGGATATAAGGAGCTCATAAAGTGGCCAGTGAGTGGAGCTGTTTCTAATAAAGTGGACAGCATTCGTTTCTCCGTTCTTCTGATGCTTGTGGTTCCTTTGTTTTTGTGCTCTCGCAGGGTGTCTTGAAATTCCCAGCTCTACTCAATATTCCAGCATTTTTCCGGCAGCATGGCAGAAGGCTCTGGCTCAGCATCAGGAGCAGAGGTTGAGTCAGCGTTCCGGAAGTTTGCAGTTCATGGGGACACCAAAGCCACAGGGAAGGAGATGAACGGGAAGAACTTTGTCAAGCTGTGCAAAGACTGTAAGGTGATCGATGGCAAGAATGTCACCAGCACAGACGTGGACATCGTCTTCAGCAAAGTCAAGTACGTGCCTTGGGCAGATCTGGGGTCTCTTGTGGAGTCTTTGACTTTGGCTAGGCTAAACTATAATGCTCAGACATTAGTGAAAGCATTGTGCTCCTGAGTGGTCAACCAGCTAAGCATTGGTCATCTGGAGAGTGCAAGTTTGATCTCTATGTGTGTTTGTTTTAGAGCCAAGACAGCTCGCGTGATCACATTTGAGCAGTTCACTCAGGCCATGGCGGAGCTGGCTCCAAAGCGGTTTAAAGGGAAAGGCCAGGAGGAAGCGCTGCAGCAGCTTTACGGCCTCATCGCAGGAAAAGAGCCGGCCAACGTTGGGGTGACGGTGAGGAGCAGCCGGTCACTGCGGTCCACTTCCTCACTCACTGGTGGAGAGATCAGCAAAGATCATTAGATCTTATTACTATTCAAAAGATCTGAATCTCTCTCTCTCTCTCTCTCTCTCTGTCTCTCTCTCTCTTCAGAAAGTGGCGAAGGCGGCTGCGGTGGACCGTCTAACGGACAGCAGTAAATTCACCGGCTCTCATAAGGAGCGCTTTGACGAGTCCGGTAAAGGAAAAGGTAAAGTGGGGAGAGAGGACATCCCCGACACCAGCGGCTACGTCAGCGCATACAAGGGTCAGGGCACCTATGACAGCAAGGTGAAGGAGCAGGAGTGAAAGAGAGGAGGAACAGGAGGACAGAAGGGAGGAAAGGGAGGAGAAGAGAAGAGGAAAAATTCATGTTACCTTCATCTTGATGCATGTTTCATTGTGTTTTATGAACTTCAGCACCATTGGAGCTGGATTAGTTTTACCAGAGGAGGTCGTGTGTTGTGGATTCTGATTGGCCGTTATTTCCTCCGATAGGCCAGATTGAAAGGTCATAGCCCAACTTGTTCACTCATGCATATATGCAGATATAAAGCATGTATCAACCTACGAATAGTGAAATGCGCCTGTAAATGTGTACTTTGTGCTTTATTTTGATTTGGCCATGACCACAGAACAGGACCTCCATGCTTGTCCAGTCATGAGTAGCAACTTCAAGTAGTAAAATTCAGTAAAATAGCAACTAGCTAATCTAATGCAGTGGTGTACAAAGGAGACAAACACATCAAGCACATTTGCAAGCATGATTTACTGAAAAAAGTTTTCTGATGCCCACAAATTAGTTTTAACATCCATTTTTCTCTCATTTCTTAATACTTTAGATAATTTTTGATTTTCTCACTTTATAAATAAATTTATTCACTTCAGTGTAAAAAATAATGCATTATTTTCATGGTGTTATTTTACATTTTAAAATGACACTATTTTATTCAATAGCAATAGATGCAAGGTAGATTTAAACCACATATATGTTTTAAAAAGTGGGGAAATGTGTGTTAGCTGTCTCTTATATGTCTGTCTGTTTAGCTGCCACTTCACAACTTCATAGCCTGGACGAAGTCAGCGTTGCACCACAGGAAAAACTCAATAACAGTAACAACACACCACATGGCAAGTATGGCAGCAAAAAGAAACAGTGTTGTTATTGGTATTGAGCTTTTCCTGTGGTGCAACACTGACGTTGTCTGGGCTATGAAGTTGTGAAGTGGCTTCTAAATGGGTAGACATATTATAGATCGCTATCCCAATGTGACAACACACTACATGTTGTAGCTCATAGCCTTATTGACAACAAAAAAATTGTCATTGGGTGCCTATTTTTAGCGGTATACTCCTTGTCTTCCTCGCACCAAAAAGTGATGTGAGTGTTTACTACACGATGACACAAGCTAATATTAACACAGAAAACTAGCTAGGTAAGATTAGCTAGCACAGAAAGCTAGCTAGCTAGCTAACATTACCCTTCTGGTTGCTGTAGCTGTAGAGCTATAGATAGTATTTGATTGACTTCACACTTGTCACTGCCACCATATTGTTGAAATACCACCAGCCAACGTGGGCGATGACATCATGATCAACGCCTCCGATCAAACAGACTTTTCCTTGATATCTAGGTTTGGAAGCCATAGCTGATATTGACTGTTCATACACATTATGCAGGCATAATGTCAACAATATGGCCGCCGGACGCTTCACTTTTGTCGTATTCTTCTTCATTTCTGTAGTTCTTTCTTTTCTTTATTTCACATTGTGAACTGTAATAGGTTGTAGGGGTTGGCAATTTTAGTTCCACAAAAAATTAAGCAGCTCTCACAGTGGGGCTGCTTCAGGTTGTAGCTAGCAAGCTATAATGCTAAGCTAGGCTATGTGCAGCCTGAAGTAGAGGTGTCTCCCTGTCCTGACTGGCTAGATGTTTGTGGTCCACTTTGTTTGTTTTTTTCTCCCAGCCATGAAGAGTTGATCAGAATACTCTGACTTCAAAATTGACAACCCCACCTTTAACGTTCAGTACATCACCAGGTGAAACTAATCCAGCTCGAACAGGGCTTTTGTTTCTGTCGCATATTAGTGAAAAAATGCACTGAACCTCAAACCACACTAACCTCAACATCCAGGGTCATTTCTAGAAACCATTTGTACTCACTGTCTTTGGTTTCCCTGCCTATATGGACCTGTGTAATAACGCTTGAGCAAGCTTTGCGTAACGTTCCAGGCTTGTTTTCAGGAACACTTTCTCGCTACTTGTGCCTTATATATTAACTGTTATATTGGTGGTAGTGCAAGAGCTTCACCTGTAGCTGTCGGCCTTTCTGCCCGTCTGCCGCTCTGCCTGCGTGTGCTATATTTACAGCTGCACAGACTGCAATATATGAATATGAATACATTGAAACATAAAGTTGTGGATATACTTTTAAGTGATCATTAAATTATTGCAGTCATTATAACTTATTAATGTATGTTAATGAGTTTGATTCTATAAGCATTCCATGCAATATCTGTTCTCCAGGCACTAAATGCTGTTTTATGTGTAAACTGATGACACTTAGATTAAGACACACTAAACTACGTTGCAAAATTAGCCTGATCTCTCTCTCTCTCTCTGTCTCTCTCTCTATCTTTCTCTCTCTCTCTCTCTCTTTCTCTCTCTCTCTCTCTCTTTCTCTGTCTCTCTCAGAGAATGAGTGAGAATGTCACTCTTCCATGCTGGTTAAGCTCTATTATATCCACTTTGTGCCTCTGTTTTTGTGTCATGTTGTGAGCACCCAGAATACTCTTAAATAAAGCTGAGACTCAATGGCTCTTTTTTTTTGCTTCCACTCACTGGCCACTTTATTAGAAACACCTACCTTGTACTTCCACTTACTGGCCACTTTATTAGAAACACCTACATTGTTCTTCCACTCACTGGCCACTTTATTAGAAACACCTACCTTGTATTTCCACTCACTGGCCACTTTATTAGAAACACGTACATTGTTCTTCCACTCACTGGCCACTTTATTAGAAACACCTACCTTGTACTTCCACTTACTGGCCATTTTATTACAAACACCTACCTTATACTTCCACTCACTGGCCACTTTATTAGAAACACCTACCTTATACTTCCACTCACTGGCCACTTTATTAGAAACACCTACCTTGTATTTCCACTCACTGGCCACTTTATTAGAAACACCTACCTTGTATTTCCACTCACTGGCCACTTTATTAGAAACATCTACCTTGTATTTCAACTCACTGGCCACTTTATCAGAAACACCTACTTGTTCTTCCACTGACTGACCATTTTATAATTTCACCACATTTCTTTCTCATTACAAACTGCTTGCACACAATGCTTTGCAGAACACTACACATCTTTAACCTCAAACTGCATGATAATCCATCAGAAAATACATAAACTTTGCAAGAAATCAAGAAAAACTGCAAGATATTTGTGCTGTTTTCTGGATTGGGCCGAAGTGAACTTCAGATTTGTTTTATCAGCAGATCTGCTTCGGCCAGCCTTAGCCGGCACATTCTTTTGGAAATAGAATACCTGTTTGGTTGGTTCTCGTTAAAATCAGTGTTGTAATATGTTTGACTTTGGGTTGTTCACATTTGATTTTTCACTCAGTATCTTAATGCATTTACACTTTGAACCACATTGATTGTTGGTGAGATCTCACGCTGTTTTCAAATCTCTGTGTTCTTTTTCACCCTCACACACTGTGGTCACCATTAAGGAATCTTAGGCCCAATTCTTCTTTTTACGCTTATCCCTTGTTTTCGAGTGTCTCCTTGCCCTTTCTCCTACAAAATGGGACCCTCAGATTAAAAAGAGCATTACTTCATTAACAGCTACTAGCGCTGCTCTGTAGGTGACCCTGCCAGTCTGCAGTGACAGCAGAGGCGGGTAAAGTTCAGCTCCTCACTGCTGGGCTTTAGTTACATTTAGGGAATCATGCCTTCAAAGAGGGGGATGATAATTATTTATTATCGCCCACCCCTAATTCTTTGGTGATATGCTGAAGCTGAAGTCATTCATATTCACCAGCTTCTTGTTCTAATTTTCCCGTTCCACCTTAAATGGAGCAGCAGTTACATTCTGGTGCTTCAGGCATCAGAACTGCTGGACTATTTAAGGTGGAATGGGAAATTTAGCTAGCTAGCAACCTAGACATCAGCAAACTACTAGCGTTTTTTATGCTTGTTATGAAAAAAAGGACCAAAATACACTGAAACGACATTAAACTAAGACAATATGATGGTTCTAGTAACTTTTAACTGAGAAAATTCTCATATTTGTGGGTTTCTTTGGCCACTTGCACAGACATCTTCCCGTTTTTTTTTCCCTTATAACATTCTGTTTGGAGTGTGTCTCTCCATTTAGAGGGACATGTAGCCCCAACACTTTGCCCTACCCCCTGATCTCTACCAAAATCAGGACACCCTACCCCTAGACATGAACGCGCAAAACAGAGGGGTAAGGGCTAAGTGGTAGGGGCGAGGGGTGAAGTGGGATTAGGCCTTTTTTAGACACACACATGGAGTTAACCTGCAGTTGCTATTAAACTGCTTTAATACACATCATTCATCTCATAATAGGGTTGATTACTCAGCTGAGGTAATATGACATTATTAGACCTCCTCAATGACCGACTTGAGAAATCAGCTCTATTTTTATAAGTTACACATACTTTTAAAATGTTACTGCTCCTTTTTCTTAGCACCCTAAAGTTACAATATAAAGAACATAATGCATTGGAAATTTGGCATTATTATTATTATTATTATTATTATTATTATTAATATGCAGTGTCCTGTCTTGGACTGGAAGAAGTGCTCTATTGCAAATTATCTGACTCAGTTGTTTACACTATTGACACAGGAATAAAATATATCAACACATTTTTACTTTATTAATTTTGGCAATAATTGTGTTGATGCAATTTCTTTGATTTGGTTGAGATGTAAGCAGAGTCATTCTGAGTGGTTTGGTGTGGAACGGTTCATTACAGACTCAGATGTCTTTACAGAGGTGGTGATAGGAACCAGGGGTTGCCATGACTACAACACAAATATAGCCATTTTATTTACTATCCAAAGCCAGCAGTGAACCTACACCTCAGTTTTCATCAGAGGTCCTTCATTGAGGTCAGATATCTGGTTCCTATCAGCACCACTGGGAACAATTCTGTCTCTGTAAGTTTCTCTGGAACAGAGCGTTTCACAACAAACCACTCCGAATGACTCTGTTTATGTCTCGTTGATGTTGTTGATGCACATTTAACCTCCTCCACTTTAGCTTTAGACTGGAGTCTGACCACCAGATGGCGCTGATTTACCAACTGCACTCAGTCTGGGCCGATTACACACAGGAAGAGCAGCACAGCTGCTCACACAAACACGTTCTGTTAATATTAGCTATAGTATTACAGATGCACCTACACACACCCTCACACACCTACACACACCCTCACACACCTACACACACCCTCACACACCTACACACACCCTCACCCTACAATGCAAATATAGCCATTTTATCTACTATCCAAAACCACCAGTGAATCTACACGTGCCTTCTTTTTCTGTCTACTCCTGATAAAAAAAATAAAAAAAAAATGATTTTGCTCTATTTTACCTGGCCCTCCACCTCTCCACCATCACATCTTAAAACTATCATAAAAGAATGTCTGATACTGTAGGACATTCCTATCGGCACCACTGTGAACAATGTTTGACTCAGTAAGTTTCTCTAGAATGAAGCTCTGAATGATTCTGTTCAAAAAACAAAAATGTGGTGGAATTCCCCTTTAACTTTGGCGAATAGGAAGCAATGGAAATGTGCTGGTGTGTTTCATGTGTTTATTCAGCCCACACAGTCTAGCAAAAACACAGGCTAGTAAAAAAGTTCAAAGTCAACCGTCAGCCAATTAGTCTGTAAAGAAATCAGAATGATAGTAAAATTAATGATAAAATTCACAGTTGTGTGTTGGAGGAGGGACGACACCCCACCCCACCCCACCCACTGATTTATTAATCAATAATCAGTAAACAATACTAACTCAAACATTACGCACTGATAGACTGAGTGATAAATGGACATAAACTGGCCAGGCTTACAGTTTAAACACACACACACACACACTATCTATGACGCGGTGGGTGCTGGAGTCTATCCCAGCGGTCATCAGGCAGAAGGCAGGAAACATCCTGGACAGGTCATCATTAGAAAAATCTAATTCATGCTTTTTCCACTGCTCACCCTGGACGTAGCAGCCAAGACTGTTTGGCATCTGAAATTTGCGTCTTTAGTTTTACGCTATATAACAGTATGTCATTCGCTAAAACCACTTTAGCCTAACAACTAGATCAGGGCTGGACAAACAGGTTACTGCCCTGTTGCGGCTCCACAGCAGAATTAGATGATTGTAAACACTGAAGTTAATGTAGAACTGCTAATTCACCCTTTAATCCTGAAGGTTGGCATGCAGACTGCTGGTCACCATCAGCAATGACAACAATCTTGCCTAGCTAGTGGCTAACGAAACAGCAAAGAGAAAGATTTAAGATGGACATTGATAATTTGGAGACAAACAGACTTATTTGCATTTATAATCACTCCAGCTGGTTTCCTGATACATTTAATCTGCAATGAGAAACTGACAAACACTAAAAGGTCACGTAGCTGAAGTCAGGTCCTTGTTTGAATTTTCCTGTTCCACCTTAAATGGTGCAGCAGTTCTTTTCTGGCGCCCCAGGCACCTTTTAAGGTGGAACAGGAAAATTCGAACGAGAATGAAAATCTGACTTCAGCTTTCTAAAAAATCGAACGTTGAGAGACATTTTACAAGAAACTGTTCTACTTTTGGAAAAGTTTCCTGCCGGAGATGCGAGAAAAGCAGCTGTAGCTGAGCTAAAACTTTAAGCAGAGCAAAGTAAGTCCGTTTTCATTTAGATTATATTTTTTAGCCTATACTAGTGCATCAGCACATACTGAGACAGGTTTACAGCCCAGATGGTGAAATAGACATAAAATGTTGTGGCTACCAAGGTGGTTTGATTTTTGGTGAAAGAAAATGGGTCTTCTTAACATTTGGGTTCCAGACCCCTGAAGCAAGTTGTGGTAAACAGGTTTTGCACAGGGCTAATTTGTTAGCTACTTGTTAGCTACATTAGCCTTGTAGCTCCAGTACAAAACTACAGAAGCAAACTTCAGACACCAAACATGTTTCAGCTGCTTGACTACATTCTACATTTGGGGTTAGAAGAATTTGATATCTGGTGAAATTATTACTTTAGTATGATGCTGATTAAATGACTTTTTAGGGTTTTGCCCAAACCTTTAAAAGAGAGACAGAGAGAGAGAGAGAGAGAGAGAGAGAGAGAGAGAGAAACGGAAGCATAGTCAGTATCCAGTTAGCATTTCTGAGGGTCTGATGTGAACACCACTCAATCCCGTCCCAGGGGGGTCTGATGCGGCTGGCGCTCCGTCCTGTGTGGTGCTGTTGCTTCGTCTGCCATGATTGGATGGGCTGTTCGCGTGCATCGTAGAGCCTTGTGCTATGTGGATCCTTGTGTGGTCTTCACTGTACAAAGGACTCTTAACTCCATACCCAACACTGCCCAGAACTGTAAAACTGTATCCATTTATACTGTTTTGTGTCTGTGCTGGTATCCAGTGTCGACCAGAGGAGGATGGGTTCCCCTTTTGAGTCTGGTTCCTCTCAAGGTTTCTTCCTCCTTGAGGAGGTTTATCTTGCCACTGTCGCCAAGGCTTGCTCACTGGGGGCGTGGACCCGGATTCTCTGTAAAGCTGCTTTGTGACAACATCTGTTGTAAAAGGCGCTATATAAATAAATTTGACTGACTTGACATTTCATCAGCTGCATTTCTAAATCATCACTTATTTCCAGTGTAACATTATGACCCTCAGCATGAAGCCATAGTTTAATATGAAGAAACAGAAGGTTAAAGTATGAGTAATGGTGATGATGAAGAGGCGGTGATGATGAGCCTGCTCTGTAACCATGACAACCAGTGAGGTCAGACGATAATGTCATGAGTTTGTCGTAATGTCAAGCTTTGCCCTAATGATGTCATCACACATGTTGGAACGAGACCCGAGGGTGCCCGGAGGACTGATGGGAGTGGTGTGTATTGTAAGGTTGTCACACAGCAAAACTGTTGTTCATTATGGATTCTGATGAATCTGTAGCATTTACAAAATATTTCATAGTAGTTATGAATAATTTGTTGTATAGTTACAAGGCATTCATAGTGGTTAATGAACAATATGTAGCGGTTACAGCACATTCAAAATAGCTATTGAATGATCACAGTAGTTAATGGACAATGAAGTTGTAGTAGTTATTGAGTAATTAATTGCAGTTACTAAATAATTTATTTTACTTACAGAATAATTAATAGTAGTTACTGAATAATTCATAGTAGTTATAGAACAATTCAAAATAGACATATGGTAGATTTATAGTAGATACTGTAGATGTATAGTGGGTACTGAAGTAGTTACTGACTAATTTATAGTGGTTTATGAATAATTCATACTGATTACTGAATAGTCATAATAGTTACTGAATAATTCATAGCGGATATTGAATAATTTATAGTGGTTACTGAATACTTCATAGTGGTTACTGAATAATTCCCAGTAGTTCCTGAATAATTCATACTGGTTACTAAATAATTCATAGTAGTTACTGAATAATTCATAGTGGTTCATGAATAATTCATACTAATTACTGAATAATTCATAGTGGTTTATGAATAATTCATAGTGATTACTGAATAATTCACAGTAGTTACTGAATAATTCATAATGGACAAAGAATAATTCATAGTGGTTATTTAATAATAGTGATTTCTGAATAATTCATAGTGGTAACCGGAGAGTTCACTCAGGATAAACTGGGATAATCAGTGTAGTTATAAGTCTAGAGCTGAAGGAGTTAATGTTTTATAAACTCTGTAATTACAGTAGTCCCCCCCCAACCCCACCCCAAATACCATCCATCTCTCTCATTCATCCTCTAGCCCTCCCCCCATCTTTCTCTCTCCCTCTCTCTCTCTCTCCCTCTCTGTCTGGTAGAGGAGGTATTTGGAGAATTCCTCTCTTCTTCCCACTCCCAAAAAAGGAGGCGTGCATGAAAAAACAAAAAAGGCAGGAAAAATGACAAGAGGAAAAAGGAGGGGCGGACATGGAGAGGGAGCAAGAGAGACCAAAGGAAAGAGACAGAGAGAGAGAGAAAAGGACGTAACCACGACCATAAAAGGCCATGTACTTTATTCTCTGCCCTCCCTTTGTGCACTTCGGTGAAATCATTTTCTCCTGAAGTGGACACGCCCTCTGCAGTGGACTCTGAGACCCGCAATAAAGAGGAAGCACACAGCGCACACACACACACATACACACACACACACACACACTCGCACGGTGTGGAGGAGTACACGCCTGAGAAGCAGGAAGAGGCAGCAGCTGCAGACGCTGATTTTTCTACACTTTTCTGAACTGTGAGTATGTTCAGGTTACATTACTCTCATAGAGATACACAGTATGTATACATACATACACAGCCCATGTATACTGTACTGTAGAGTATGGAATACTGTAGAGTATAGTACATGTACAGTATCAGGTTTCTTGCCTTTGCACTATATTTCAGGTAATGAGGAAGTCAGTGTAGAATGTGAGAGTTAATTCCAGTTTCAGGATCAGAGATTAAGCCTAAATGTAAGAGTTTAATCTCTGCACAAACATCCATCTTCACAGTCAGGAGGGCTGTTAGATTAGTGTGAACTCCATTTCTCTTTCACACACTCGCTGCATTCCTCTGCTTGTTAGCGCACGTCCCGAGGCCTCGCCGACACGAGTGAGCGGCTGAGTGAGCGAGGGAGTGTGTAGGGTTTCATGGGGAAAGTTTTCATTGGCAGCTGATGTGTTACGGGAACCAGATTCCTCTCTTTATTCTCGTTCTCTCTTCCCCATCACAGCACCGCACACACCGTTTAACCTCCTGACTGCCTCTGCAGACCAGTCTGACCACGTGGTGTTCTGGATTAATTCACTCTACAAAATTCAATAAACTCGGACACTTTCCTCTTAAAAACAGCCTCTCGCCCTCCGTCTGTGTGTCTCTATGTCTCTCTCTCTCTGTCCCTTCCCTTTCTCCCTTTTTCTCTGTCTATCTATATTTTTATATCTCTCTTCTCTCTGTCTATCACTCTCTCTCTCTCTCTCTTCATATATATATATATATATATATATATATATATATATATATATATATATGCGAGTGTGTGTGTTTCTCTGTTTCTCTCTCAGGGCCTGAGACTACTTTAGATTCAGTGTGGGGATTGGGGTTTGGGGTGGGGTGGGGGGGTGGGGGGGTTTGGGGGGGGGGAGTGGGGTTTTGTTATTTTGAATTGCAAATTCAGTTGCATTATATTGAGCCTTGAAGATCCAGTGCAAAACTAAAGGAGTAAACATGTTTTGGCTGATAGACTGCATGCTGGGGAGGTTGGACACTTACAGAGTAAAGTAGATGCACAACGTTTTTGCTTTAAAACAATCAGTAGACAAATGTTTTAGTTTTACTGGGTGTAAAATGGAGCACACGGTTCTCTAAACCAGCAAATACTTCCACAAGCTCAGTTAAACCCGTATTTACTTTTATCAGCGCAGTCAATTGTGCTGCATTCTTACGCCTGCTGAGGCCTATCAGGACATTGTGTAATAGCTCTGTGTGTGTGTGTGTGTGTGTGTGTGTGTGTGCGCGTGTGTGCGTGTGTTGAGCAAAAGCGAGGTTGGGACATCATAACTCATGATACATGTTTTTAGATGTTCTTCAGTTCTGGCTGAGATTCAGCATCTGCGCAAAAGACAAACTTCAGACAACAAGCACACATGAACAGAGGAAACACCCAGTCAGACCACTTACAGAACAAAATACATAAATAAAATCACACACAGGACAGTTTACAGGATGGGACAGGCCTACAGAGAGGATACTGTGACATCTCCCTCTCTCTCTCTCTCTCTCTCTCTCTCTCTCTCTCTTTCTCTCTCTCTCTCTTTCCCAACTGTAAATGTAGAAGCCCAACCTCGCACTAAAACAATTTCATTACTTTCAAAGTAGTTAGTGAATCATTAGCAGTTATGACTGGATAATTCATACTGGTTACTGCATAATTTTTGGATAATTCATAGCAGTTACTGGATAATTCATAGTGGTTACTAAATAATTCATAGTGGTTACTGAATAATCCATAACAGTTACAGTATATTTAATACTGGTTCCTTAATAATTTAATAGAAAGAGGATGTTGCAACATCACTCTCTGTTTCTATCTCTCTCACTCATTCTCAGTTTGAACACTGTTAACTGTAAATGTAGAAACTTCTGTCACTTAACAAAATAACTACTGGCCTCACAGTCGAACAGCTTCTGTATGTTGTTGATAGAAAACACATGCAGGCTATGGAAGGCAGACAAGGCCAGCATCCTGACACACACTTTCACCAGTCCAGGTGTTCAAACACACACAGACACGCCCAGTGTCTCTCACAGACGCAGACAGGACCAGTAGAAACATGCCATTATACTACAGAAGATCAGCACATTAGCAGGAACAGTGATGTCATCCGAGTTCATCTCAGTTCAGAGTCAGTCACTGTGCAACATGTATTATAATCAAAATATGAAAAGAGAGAAAGGAGGAGACTATATTACATCCAGTTACCTGTAATATAAGCTCTCATTTGTTTAGAATACTTAAATTGTTGATAGGCCTCAGAGACTACAGTTAAAAATTAGCCAGTTGGCTAACACTGGAGCATTTATCTTAGAATTAATTAGTGTGTTTTGTCCCAAATAAATAGATAAATAAATAAATGAATAAATAAATAAAAAGTAGTATGCTACACATTTTAATGCATATTTACTTTTTCTTTTCTGAATTCAACATATTGGCAGAAAAAAAAAGCATAAAACGTGGCCTGTGCAAAAGTTATGGCACAATTTGTATTTCATGTTTTATTTTTTACCAATATGTTAAACTCAGGGGTGTTCAAACTTTGGCATACAGCTGCAAATGCATAAATAAATGAAAAGGGAGGAGGTTCACAGGAAACGGCAAAATCAAGCAGGAGCAGGAAGCCACCCCTGAGGCTCTGGTCAATGATTATATGGCCTCCGACTCCTAATAGGCCAGAGCTTAGCAGAGCAATGTGACCTTCTTTGGCTCTGTGACTGTCCTCCACTCTGTCTCAGTGCTTCCTTCTTTCACATGGATTTGGCAGAAGAGGGGGATTTGTTGCCTTGATGAGTTCAGTCTGTTCGGCCTGTCGGTTCCTCATCACCCTTTTGACATGTGATTCCAAGCTTTTTCAGAAAAACAGCACAGAGACGTAGCTAAGAGCGATGAAGGTGTCTTGACAAAATGGTTGCTTGTGTAGATTAACCCCTTAAAATCCCAGGTTTATTACATAATAAGTCTAATTATTCAGTAACTACAGGGATTCTTGGGCTATTCCTGGTTATAGAAGTGTGGAATAAACTTTGGGCCTGTCAGTGGACTCTGGCCTGTTAAAGGGTTCAAGTGATAGTTCAAAAAACTACATTTAAGTAATATTTATCTTACCCCAAATGCCGTTCATCAGATCATGTTTAGGGTCTTACATTTCGTCCTTAGTTTTGCACTGAAGCTACAAGGCTAATAAGGAAGGTTAAGGCTTGCTTCTTTGAATAACAGCCTGTCATGCAGTATCAGAAACCACACAAGCAAATCTAACAGAGATTACAAAACAACTTGATGCAATTTGAGGTAAGTACATGATGCAATTGTGCAGCCATCATCCATAACAAAGGACAGAAGTGCAGTCAAAACTCAAGCCTCAAGATGGCTACTGCTGTTTTTAGCTATGAGATGCACTTTTGTCTGTTTTTGTAGATAACAGTGTGTGATATAGTATCAGAAACCACGTAAGCAAGTCTGTCAGAGGTTGCCTAACAGGTTGACGCAATTTGAGGTAAATGTGTGGAGTGTAGAGCCACCACCTTCAACAACAGACAAAAGTGGAGTCAAAATTCAGGCTTAAAAATGGCTGCTACTATTGTTTTTAGCTATGCGATGCACTTCTGTCCTTGTTTGTAGATAAAACCGCGTCATACAGTGTCAGAAACCACCTTACTTAACAACTTGACAGTTTGAGGCAATTGTGTGATTGTGTAGTCATTCAGTTAGCACAAAGCTAATTGGGTTCCATTGTCCCATGGAACAATAGCACACATACCAGCCTGAATTCCATGTTCGTCTTAGCTGATTTATGCTACTCTGGTGCTGATTTAGCTGGTCACCCAGCATGGTTGTGCTGGTTGACCAGCATAAGAGCATCCAAAACACAACATATGCTGGTTTTTCTAGTAGGGTCAGTATAAGCTTTCATTGCCTGATAGCTAAGTAAGCCTCTTAGCTCCAGTGCAAATCTAAAGAAGTAAAGATTAGACATCAGTGGCTGCAACAATGTAAAGTATTTTTTAAAACTGTAGCCCTGTTGACACAAGCAGAGATTCAGTCAATGCAGAATGTAAATTAAATTTGTTATATAATTAATAATGACTTTTCAGTAATATAGCAAAACAGCAACAATAACTCTAAATTTCTAAGGGTTAACGCTACTGATGCTATTTTGACCTTGCCAGCTGGCCCAGCAGGTAGCCGAGGAAATATATTGTTACAAAAGGACCTCTGTTATCTGCTTGTAATGAATCACATGCTTATAAATCATTCTGTTGGTGTGGCTGTGAATGTTATGGTTGTTGAACAGAAGCTCCATCACTTCCACCCTGCGTTCAGTTCCACAGTCAGATTGTCTTGGCTCCAGATGGTCTATGGCTGAAACAGAGACTTCACACAGAGCAACAAACTCAGTCTAAATTGTGTTTGTTGACTGATTTTATTTCTCTCCCTTGGGGGTCACCCCCGAAACTCTCCCCACCCATGCAAGGGGCAGTTCCCTTTTGTTGTTGTGGGGAGTAAATGATGCTAAGAATGCGCCCTGCCCTCTAGATTTGATGTCTGTAAAGTGGCGTATCCAGGGCCCTACCTTAGGCCCAGTTATGTTTTGAGTATTCACTGTCTTCTACTTATTTTCAGGCAATATTCTTTAGAGCTTATGCATCGTCTACTTTGTATTTAACTCTTAGAAGTCACAACTATTATGGACAATCACAAAAGCATGTCATACTTTTTTAGAAATGATTTTATTATGATTTGAATTTGATGAAATGTTGATGTTGTACAGTCATTTGACAATGAAGAGAAAGGAAAGAAATTGGGTATAGACTCAAATCTGTCAAAAGAAATGTAAATGTAATTCATTATGTAAATATATAATTATGCAGTTATGCAATTGCTATTAATTACTCAGATTTAATTGCAGTTGATTACATTGTTTAGTGTGGTTGATCAAAGGTAATTGCATTTGTCATATTTGCTCAATTTTGAACCTGAAGAAAGATTTGTTGTAGTTTTGTGAGTGTTTAATATAAGCTTCATCAGAATGCATTACTTTTCTGCATGTGGCTGCATGTTCCAACATATTCATCACATACAGTTGCTGCAAAAGTTTGGGCGCCCCAGTCAAATGATGTTTTTGTTGATTATTAAGTTAACTAACTTACTATTTAAAAGCGATCTAGTGTTAGTATTTATTAACACTTGAATAAGAAGACTACAGTCATAGTCACAGCAACAGTGCATGAGCAGCTGGGCTTTGATTTGAAGGGTCACACTAGGAAAATGCATTTACAGTGTTAAAAAAATAGCGGCGTTGAACATTTATCATGTTAACATGCTATTACCTTTGACACAACTAGCAATTATGTTTAAATAGTGTAGCTAAATGACAATAATAGCTTGTAAATGTTAATTCTTTTAATAGTGTGAATGTTGTAAGCTGTAATTTACTTAATGTCTATTGACTGTTGGAGGTTTCATTTTTATTGTTTCACATGCTGAAGGAGCTCAGACTGCTCTCTCTCTCTCCCTCTCCCTCTCTCTCTCTCTTTCTCTCTCTCTCTGGCTTAAATGTGTTTGTGTTAGACGGAAAGTCACACCCATTTTTAAGCATAATTGATAACTAATAATTTGATAATATTTGAGAAAACTGATAATGTAATGGTCCAAATCCTGTTTTAACACCGTGAAAACACACACACACACACACACACACACACACACACACACACACAGAGAGATCAGCAGTTTGTGATTACAGAGTTTACTGACTGCGGGCCAGTTTAGAGGGTGTGTGCCGCATGCTCAGTCAACCAAAAGGCCTCTTGAGGGACACACACACACAGAAATGACTAACGCAGCTGACTTTTTCTCATGTACCTGAGTGGAGCAGTGGATAAACACTAAAGCTCAAACAAAACACTAAGATTATAATGTACAAGCCTAAACAAATTGACTTAGTTACAAATAAGGCCTTGGGGATCTGAGGCACATCATGTATAAATAAGTATAATGTGTGTGTGTGTCCCCATAAGGGTTCTTCATGTCCTCACATAGATAGCAAAACAAACACAGCTGTTTGTAAATGCACTACTGCTGCTTTTACATGCTTTTGTTTTAAAGGGCTCATATCATAGAAAACTAAATTCTCCCTTTTGCATGCAATTCTCACTTTTCTGAAACAAAGGAGTTTTGTTGTTGTTTTTGTGATGTCATGAGAACCAACTCAGTTTCATAGATTCGCCTTTTCAGCCTACAGCAGTTTAGCTCTGCCCATTACACTTAAGAATAGGCCTCATTTACCAACCGTTCTGAAGAAAAAAAATCTTTTTAAAACCCACTTACACAGTTTTCAAGATTCTGACGTTCACCAATGTTTTCTTATCTGGGATTTGTTCTTAGGTAAGAACCGAATCTACACACACTCAAGAGCACAATGGTGCGAACAATTCTGCAGTTTAAGAAAACGTCATAAATCTGACGTAGACTTTTTCTCAGGACCTTTCTCAAGAACTTATTTATTTTGGGAGGTATTGGTGAATGTGGCCCAGTTTTTCAGCCCAGGATGCTTTTTTAATAAGCTACAATACAGAACAACCAATCAGAATGGAGCTCATTTACATATGCAGCTATTAAAGGCAGAGTAAAAAAAAAAAGATGCTGTTTACATTTAAGGGCTAAAGAGAGGTTAGAAAATGGTCATGTAGAAATTAATTATGACTGTTTTTGGAGGATAAACATACACAAACATTGTACACGGAGCAGAAAAATACAGTTAAAGAAAGACGTAGGACATGTGTGTTTTTTTATATTGAGGTTCGCTTTGGGATTTTTTTCCTTTGCTCGATGGAGGAATAAACATATAGAGATGATTGTGATTGGCTGAGAGGTGCATAAATCCAACAAACAGCAAACGGTCAATTAGAGCTGCCCTATGTAATATTTGGGGATTTGGAGACCTCTCTGGTAGAAATGTGTAATTGCAACATGCAGAAGTGAGTTGTGTCTCAGACCCCTTCAATTCAAAAAGAACTCAGTCAGAACTTGGTGAAGGGCGTGTCTTCTGAGGATGTTAGTGAATTATATTGTCACTATTGTCATCATATCTTCATCAGTAATATTAATTCTGCATTTGAGACCTAAACATTGAGTCTGACCTTCTGATATTAAATGAAAATGGATTATTTTTACAGCTTAGCTTCTATATATGGACTATGGATCTATACTGATACTGAAGCCTTAACAATGTTTACATGTTACATCAATCTCTTATTTTAAAAAAGCACCTAAAATTAATTTTATATGATTATATGTTTTTGTGTGTGTGTGTTTGTGTTGCAGGCGTGATGGCGAACAAAGGCCCGTCTTACGGTTTGAGCCGCGAGGTGCAGAGCAAGATCGATAAGAAGTATGACCCAGAGTTGGAGGAGAGGCTAGTGGAGTGGATCGTCGCTCAGTGCGGACCCTCGGTGGGGAGACCACAGCCCGGCAAGCAGGGCTTCCAAACATGGCTCAAGGACGGATGTGTAAGTTAGCACAGCATGTGTGTGTGTGTTTGTTTGTTTGGCTCTTTGTGGGGACCATATGGCTCCAGAATGATGACAGCATGAACATTTTGACTTTTTCGTACATAAATTGCAGCTTTTCGTAAAAATAAAAGAGGGGAAGAGGCCAAAGGTGATGCTGAGGTTTCTGAGGTTGAGGTTAGGGTTGGGTTAGGTGTGTATGTTTGTGGTTAGATGGAGCTCAGCAGCACTGACAAACACTCATACAGAAACACATGGAAAAACCCCACACACCAGTACAAGATGTCCTAGAAATTTTAGTAATTAGTAATTTTTTATGTTAAACATTTAAGGGGAATTCTTTTGATTTTTCAAAATGTTTGTTCACTGAGATTTAAACTGTACTATACTTTAAACTGTACTGGACTGTGTGGTGTTTTCTGTCAATTTAAACAGCTAATCTGATTCCCTGCAGCTCTTCTGATTAACAGTAGTATTGTCAAATTTGATTTGTTGACATGGTGCACCACCCCTGCCTGTCCTTATTGGGGAAATATATCACTGATGTTGGAACAAAACCTCATATCTCTGAAATGATATCTTTACAGGAGAAGGACAAAAACATACTTTACTTTTAATGTAAGTCAAAGGAACCAGACTTTTTTCCAAGTCATCTTTGGTCATTTCCTTTGGTTCATTCATCATGGAATTTACACACAACGTAAAGGACATAAAGACAAGGTTTTGTTCCGACAGCAGCGATATACAGTTAAATTCATAGGTTTGAACACTGTAGGTAAAAAGTGCATTGATTTTCTAACCAAAAATAAGTTGAAAAATAACAACAAACAAAAATTGGAAATTTTTTCCGCAAATTTTAGTGCACAATTTCTATTTACTTGCTGAATTCTTTCCAACATAGTGTCTATATTGTTTCCCAATATTCTGTAGGAGGTACATGCAGGGCAGTGTTAGATAAACAGTTTCCAAATAAACCTGATTTTTTCAGACTTACACCCAGTTTGGTATGATAAGTTGTTTTTTTTTTTGCTGTCATTGTGTTGTAGAGGTTGTAACCCCCAGTTCCTGTTATTAACCCTGTAAAGAAACTACAGTCTGTAAATATCTCTAGAATAAACCCTTCTTTTTTAAAAGACTCTTCATGACTTTATTTACATCTTAATGCGCAAAGAAATTCTCCTTTAACAGATTTATGTCTCTCTCTTTTTTCCTTCTTTCTGCTTCTCGCTGTGTTTAGATTCTGTGTGAGCTGATTAACAGTCTGCACAGGGACGCAAAGCCAGTGAAGAAGATCCAAAACTCCACCATGGCCTTCAAACAGATGGAGCAGATCTCCCAGTTCCTCGCCGCTGCCGAGAAGTACGGCGTCACCAAATCTGACATGTTCCAGACTGTCGACCTCTGGGAGGGTGAGTCCCCCCTCACAGCCTTTCACTTGCTTTTAAGGGGAGAGTTTGGCCAAAAATCAGATGCACACAGTTACCTCAAATGTAGTCAGCCGACACGTTTGGTGTCTGAAATTTGCTTCGTTAGTTTTATACTGAAGCTACGAGGCTAATGTAGCTAACAAGTAGGCCTAATGGAAGCTTAGACAGCATCTAATTAGCAGGGTGCTAACTACATGCCCAAGTCATCACACACTTCTCTCAAACTGTGTTGAGTTGTTCAGTGATCTCTAATAGACTTGCTTATGTGGTTTTGACACTGTATGATATGCTGTCTATAAATGTGGACAAACACACCGACAACATTCAGACTCCTGCTACTGTTTTTAGCTATGCTAGCATAATTTTGTCCTTTTGTAACTTGATGGGATGGAATTCATGCTGGTCTAAAGTGGTCTAACCTGGTTTATGCTGATCTGCTGCTGGTTTAGCTGATCACCCAGCATGGTCATGCTGGTTGACCAGCATACCAGCATCTAAAACACAACATATGCCAGTTTATGCTGTATTTTCCAGCAGATCATTGATTCAAAACCACCACTATCCAGGTCAAAGGATCCAGGAAAAAAAAACTTATACAGTAATGCTAATTTCTGCTAGCACCCATATTTCTAATGGTTTCTTAGGGCTAAGCTACAACTGGTGCACGTGAACATTTTTCAGTAGTTCTAGATTAAACAGTCATTCGAAGCTTATATAAAAGTCATTCTATGTGCGTCACTTGAAGCTCAACACACATTAATGTACATATTTTACCGTGTATATAGCAGTTTTACAGGGACTCTGTCTGGCATGGAGCTGCCACTGTTGTCCATTTCTAAGAAACAACTGAAACCTGGTTAGACTGTGGCTTGCATTCATGGTCAGTGACGTATCTAGAACTTCCAGAAGGCCTGGAGTGAAGTTTTTTTCCTCAAGAAATCGGTCCCGCCCATTGTAAATAGAAAAGTGATTCCCCTGTCACTTAATTATGTTGGTAACTAGTAAGGCCTTCTGTTCAGCTCCTGAAGTCCTAACCAATGGGAGCGCTCTATGTAGACATAGTGGGACTAAAAATCTGATCGGAGACTTTTCTTTCAAGAATTTAACCCTTTTGTTTCCAACCAAAGCTTTTCAAGTTTTAAGAGCATCACTATGATACTTGCAGAGTTTAAATACAACATGCATGATGACTTTAGTAAAGAAAATAAATGAACTAAAAACCACAGATGTTTTTTTTTAGCTCCCAGAAATCAGCAGGCCTTCTAAACGATGCCTGTGCTTGTGTGCAGGTAAAGACCTGGCCGCTGTGCAGATGACCCTGATGGCACTGGGCAGCCTGGCCGTTACCAAGACTGACGGATGTTACCGTGGTGACCCCAACTGGTTCCACAGGTGAGCGCGGCTGCTTCCTGTTCCTTTTCCTGTTCTCGCTTTGACACGGCCAATGGGTCGCCATGGCGACTCGACAACAGAAGCAAATTGCAGCACGCTGGCAGGATGACAACACTAATTTTTTTAAGTTTTGCTGCCATAGAAACCAGAAAACAAGCACTTATCAGTCTGACTGTTGTGCACTATTGGCTGATTCATATACAGAAGCGTGAATGTAGACTGTGATATGAGCGCTAGACTCTAAATTCAAGGTCCAAAGTCTGTCATTTTAGTGAAGTTACATTAATATGCCGGCAACGATCGCTGTTTATAAAATCCTTAATAACACAAATGATACAAATACGTATAAATCTGCATCTGAAAACACATATCAGTAAATTGGTTACACCATAGAAGGAAAATCATTATCTATATAGGTGCAAAACAGGCCATTTTGAATCCATTGTCTTTGTGATGTCACAAAAACCAACACATTCACATATATCTACCCATTATGCCTATAGCAGTTCAGCCCCGCCCTTCACACTGAAGCTTAAGGCATGTTTCAGCCCGTATTGCTTTTTGAACCAGTTTTAATACAGGGCAGCCATTTGGAACAGGGCTGACCTGCATAAATCTTATAGTCTTAAAGGCACAGTAACAGAAACAGTAGTGATACACTGAAATGAAAATTCTTGGCGAAAACTTTTAGGACATTTAAAATACACTGGGCTGAAAGCCAAAACTGGAAAAAGTTGACAATAATTAAAAAATGACTGTTGTTATATTTTTGTTATATTTTGCGCTTTTTCTGTCATTTTCTGCTTCTGTGAATTGTGCAAGATGTTTCAGGTGGTATCAAACCTGTAGTGGAGAAGCTCTTGGTTATTCATCCCCTCGTTATATTTGACATGAACAGAGATTATAAATCATTGTTTAATTCTCGTAAAAACAGTGAAATAGAGGGGTAAAGAGATGTGAAAATTATTTATAAATGTCATGGTGGACTTCAAGAATAAAAAATTTAACAAATGCATAAAATTGGCCATTTAACTTTAATGTAAGGTAATGTAACAAGACTTAATTCTAAGTAATTTTGGAGCATTTCTATTTGTCCATTCGTCAGCAAATTTTCGTCTGTCGTGCTTTTTAGACAGTGATCTGATTGTTGTATGTGTATGTGTTTATTAGGAAAGCTCAGGAGAACAAGCGGGACTTTTCTGATGATCAGCTGAAAGAAGGTCAGAGTATCATTGGTCTGCAAATGGGCACCAACAAAGGAGCATCGCAGGCCGGAATGACCGGCTACGGACGACCCCGACAGATCATCAACTAAGGGTCGTGACCTTTTACCTTATCCTCCTGACTAATCAGTGAGGACTAAACAGGCACCAAGGCTCGTCCCATCAATGGAAACAAACTGGACAACCACCGGGACCAAAACACACCCACCCCCACATACACGTACACATACACCCACATTCATTAGAAAGCCACAGTTGACCGTTTGCAAAATTCTGAAAAGATTTCGCCTCCCTTAGTTATTGTTGTTACATCCGTCAAACTTTCAGCTCAGCCTGCCTGGTAGAATCTGTAACACTTGTGCTAACAGACTAAAATCGTTCAGTAGTGTGAAGGAAAGTGCAGACGAACAGAAGAACAGAGGAACAGAGGAACACGTCTGAAACACTTATTAAACTTTGAACACTTCGAACAGACAAACTGTGAATGTGGGCCAATCTAAAGCAAACAGTGTTTACATTAATCAGAAGCCTGTTTAGCTACTCAATGTTAAAGCAGCAAGTTTTCATGCCGAATAAGGAAGAGCTTTTAGTGACTGCCTCTTCAGATGAGGTAATGCTAAAGCTAACACTGGACCTAACCTGAGCAATGTTAAGGAATCTTTTAGCAAACTTTAATGAAACAATACAAAGCTCAGTACAGTTTACATTCAGCTGGTCTTCCACATAGTTTGATCCAAAATGTTTTCAGCTTCAATTAAATGAAAACAGCTCCACCCTCCAGATTATTAGACTAACGTGTCAGGCATTACACATTCCTCAGTAACACCTTTCCACCACTTCTAAGGCTACTAATTCTGACTAATTTACTGTCACTGCCGTTCTCACTGCAGATTTGTTGTGAGGGGTTCTGTCAAAGTTTTGATGGAGGAAGGAACTTTCAGAGAGACAGTTGTGACTGGCTGAAAGGCATGTCAATAATAATTTTGCAAACGGTCACTGGGGATGAGCTTTTTTAACCAATTTTGCTTTTTGCTTATCTACATTTTTAAATAAATCCAAATATTTGAATATTTCAAAGCAAACATTTTACACGGTTATGAATAAAACTGAAAATGGAATGGAAGGTTTGAAGTTTAAGGTTGTTTACTGTGTGTGTGCAGCTAGCATATGAGCTAATCTGTACCTGATGGTTGATTTAATGATTTAACTTGTGTTTTAGACATGATTAAGTAAGAAATATTTTTATGTAAAGATCTGTTAGATGTGGCCATTTAGTGTAACACAAGCTGGTTGTGTCAACCATTAAAAACTTACTTAAGAATTACATTATAATACGAAGAGTATTTCTTTTTTATTCCAAACCACACACGCCTTATTCGAGTACTCAGTTAAGTAAGTGAATGCTATGAAGAGTTCGCATGTCTATATAATATTCACACCTAATCGTAACCCACACAAAAACAGACCCACACAGATAATCTGTGCTTTTTTCCATTTTTATTGTCATATAAAAAAACTCATTGAATTACTCATGTTATTCTTTTATGTTTAACAACACTTTCTACTTCATTCTGGTAGAACGCAGTTTGTTCGCTGGAACTGGTTCAAGTATTGTTTTCTACAGAAACCATCTCAGATTAGCCTAATGCTAATGTCTTAATCTCAGCAAGTTTGTACATTGTATATTGATTTTCAATAGATGATTTTGAAAATAAAATTCAGCTCAACTGAACAAAACTCTGTGTTTTTATTGTGTTCAACAATTAAATGGGACGTATTTCGTTTTGCACTGGAGCTACGAGGCTAATGTGGCTAATAACCCTACTGAAAATAACAGGAACAATGTTTATGCTGGTCTAGTGCTGGCCTGGTGCTGGTTTATGATGGTTTATGATGGTCAACCAGCATAGCAGCATCCAAAACACAACATACGCTGGTTTTGGTGTTGTGTTGTGGATGCTGGTATGCTGGTCAAGCATCATCAACCGTAATAAACCAGCTATGCTGGTCTATGCTAGTTTTTCTAGCAAGCAAGTAGTAGAAACTTAGTTAGCATCCAGTTAGCACTGTGCAAAATTCATACCTAAATCATCCCACGCTTATCTTACACTATGTTGAGATGCTAAGTAATCTCTAATAGACTTGCTAATTTGGTTTCCAACGTTGTCTGACTACTATTATTTTTTAGATAAAAGTATGTAGCATAGCTAAGAACAGTAGCAGCAGCCAATCACCAGCACAGCTGGTCACCAGCAAAACTAGCATGTGTTGTGTTTTGGATGTTAGCATGCTGGTCAGCAGCAATGGAAGTTAATATAAGGTTGACCAGCTAAACCAGCACTAGACAGCACACACCAACATATCAGTTTAGACCAACATGGAGTGCAAGCAGGTCTGTGCTAGATTTTCCAGCAGGGATCTTGAAGCCAGTTTTATAGATCACAGTGTGTAATGATTTAACCCCTTAAACGGCCAACACCCACCGGCGGGCCCAAAGTTTTATTACACACTTCTATAACCTAAGAATAGCTCAGCTAAGTCCCTGTAGTTACTGAATAATACGCCTTAGTAAGTAATAAGCCTGGGATTTTAAGGGGGCAGTTTGTGCAGAAGCTAATTGGTGGTGTACAAGCTTCCATCACTTATTAGCCACGTGACCCTTGGAGGTAAATGTACACTGTGGTTAACCTGTGTAGTTTCTGATCTATATGACAAAATATTAGCTATAAAAATGGGCTAAAATGCAGGCCACATTCAGGCTTCAAGAAGGCCACTATTACTGTTTTCAGCTGGATGATGTTCTTTTTTCTTCTTTACTGGTGGCAATAAACTGGGTCATAAACCTGATCTCTGGGGAAACCAAGCTTTTTCACCAAGCTATCGCTTTAAAGAGGAATTTCACCAATTTTTCAAATGTTTGCATAATTAAATCATTAGGAAGTAAACAAAGTCATTCAGAGTGGTTTGGTGTGAAATGGTTTATTGTAGAGAAACTTACAGATTACTGATTACTGGTGGTGATAGGAACCAGGGGTCGCCATGACTACAACACAAATACAGCCCTTTTATTTACTCTCCAAAACCACCAGTGAACCTACACATGTTTAATATGTGATGTTGGTGGTGATAAAAAAGAAGTAAATCTTAAAAAAAAATAATTTTAAAAAGTTTTTGGGGAGATTTCATAGACTTTCAACTCTTCAGACATCTGGTTCCTATCACCACCACTGTAAAGAAGAATGGTGAAGTTTCTCTACAATTAACCATTTTTCATCAAAGCACTCTGACAGAACATTTGAAAAATTAGTTGAAGTCCCCTTTAAGCCTGGGAAATCATATCAGCAGGGATTCTCCTGTGAATTTCTTTCACATAGATAAGTAATTATGTGTTTATACTGGTGCCCATCATTACATAAGAACATAGGAACTTACAAGACATTACAATCATCAGATAAGAAACCAAAGCACCCTTCACTCCCAGCCTTTTCCCTTCTGAATAAACTAACCACTATCACTTCATCTAGGTTTGCCCTTCGGTGTGGCCTTTTGCCACAGCAGCACAGATAAGGGCAGGAGAGAGAGAGAGAAAGGGAGCGCGAGATAGAGAGAGAGAGAGAGAGAGAGAGAGAGGGAGAGAGAGAGAGAGAGGGGAATTAACAGCATGACTCATTTGTAAGCAAGAACCGAAAGCGTCTATAAATAAAATGTTTTAAGAATTTAAAAAAGTTACAGGATGTTTAGAAAGTGTCAAACATTTTGAGGCCTTTGCTCACTTTCTGCATCCTTATCTCACTCTGGTGTGTTTCCTAGCAACGTTATATGTGTTTGCACAACAGTACGTAACACCCCGCTCACGCACTGAAGACTCTAAAACAAGAGTAGACAAAAAAATAGATTTGCTTAAGAAGTTTCAGACACTGTGAAACACTATTTTCTACAAATGTACAAAAATACGACTAAAATTCAGGCTGCTACCGTTTTAGCTTTACGAGGTTGGAGAGTGCGGGGCACAACCTAACCTGGGGTAAACTGTAACACAGATATTTTGTGTAGTTAAACCCTTACTTCGGGCCAGGGACCGCTGACAGGCCCAAAGTTTTATTACATACTTCTGTAACTTAAGAATAGCTCAACCAGTTTGTGTTGCAGTCCCTGTAGTAACCGAATAATAAGCCTTAGTATGTAATAAGCCTGGGATTTTAAGGGGTTAAAGCTCTGGTTTACTCATTTTCATGAATTTCTTATATTATCTGTAGTTTTCGTGATGTTTTTGCAGACAACTGGCAGAGAAAGAATGCAGTTGGTCATTTCTGTTGACAGATTTTTGGTTTTTGGTTTAAGATAAGTGGGACTAAATTTGGTGCAGATGCTGTCAGATCTACCAAAGTACCAATCAGAGTTAGCAATTTATATACATCCCTCACTGATCTTCCGCTGCTCCGAGTCTCAGCCAAAACTCCAGGCAAGCAGGTTATTTAGGGTGTTTTAAATCTGCTAACAGGGCTTGTTATGAAGGTTTATTAGACCGTTGTTTGTAGCTTAGCTAGACGCTGCTTTCTACTTGCGTTAGCCACCTGCTGTAGGTGACTTAACTTCATTTTCGACGGCTGGATAGCTGGTCCACCTTAACTGTAGGGAAAAAATGATACATTGGCTTAGTATTATGTTAGCTTAGTATTACTTTAGCTAACTCCACAACATCAAGACTTGCAGTGTTTCCTCACAACTGTACTTTACAGACATGATGCACAAGAAAGAATGCAAGAAATTTCTCCACTGTGTCTGGAAACATGACAGTGCAGACTCATAACTGGTGGGACTTCAGTTTCAGAAGCACGGCCCACCAGTTAGCTAGCTAGCTATAGGTCATGGATATGAAGTTAGTGCTGAGTGGTCAAATATCAGACGTGATATGTTTGTGATCTGCCCGTCAAGATGAAAGCCTGAATTCTCGGACATCAGCTACAAAATGTAAGTAGATCTATGAACAGCTCGTTCTGCTTTTTGTACTTTTTACTGACCATTCAGAGAGTAAAGAGCGAAGGGGGGCTCGAACGTGTAGCACTGAACCACACCGATTGGTGGTGTCACTCACCACTGCCACCACCATGGGGTTGTCACATTGCCTGGGAGACACAACTGTCAATCATTTTACATTCTGACACACTCACACGATTCCAAACAGCAGCTTGGAATTTTTGGAGCATTTATTAACTATTAAATTGTATTAATTTGTATATTTCTTGAATAAAACACTGGCAAACGCTTATTCTGTGGCATATATTTACAATTTGTTTACATTTGAAACCATGTTGTCAGTGGTTTTAAACAGATTTGGGTCCTTTTGTGTGCTTTCGGTCACCTTCTTGTGCTCCCATAAATAATTCAGCCATCGTTTTTGGTCTGATCCACCAGTTTAAGTACATATTCTTTTCACTTTGTGTCTGTATGTACTGTTTCTTTCTTCTCCTCTTGTTTTGAGGCCACTACAGCACCCAGAAGATGACCATTCCTTGACAAAAGTGATAGTGACACATATAAGAGCCACCCAAGGCTTGTTGAGGCTTTGGGCCTGACCTAGAGTGACCATTGCAAACTTCATGGGATGGACCTCATTAAATTTAACCAGTGACATTATCCTCGCATGACTTAAAGGCCCATCTTACATTTTCAGTGCATTTTTTCTGACATTTGTGTGGGGTTTATGTACTAAAACCAGTCATAAGTCTTTTTTACATGAACATTTTTGCTCCTCTCTTCATCCCTGATTTTGTTACTGTTCCTTTAGGACTGATGTATGTAAATGAGCTCAGTTTTGATTGGCTGCCATGTATTGCGCTTCATTCAAAAAGCAGTCCAGACTCAAACACTTACAACTTCAGTGTGAATGGGTGGGTCTGAACTGCCGTGGGGTCAATAAGTGGATATCTATAAATATGTGTGACATCATAAAAAGTAGTGAATTTAGAACATGCTGGTTTTGCAGTTCAGGACTTTGAGGCCTAATATAATGTTTCTGTACTTTTAATTGTTTAACAATTATTACAACTTTAATATTTGTAATTATAAGCATATTCTGTATTAGTAATATATAATATATATATATAATTTATGGAGGGGTAAAGACTCTGCCTGCTCTTTATCTCTTTCTCTCTCTCGGATTTGTAACACTTTAGTAGTGACCACAAAAAATGTCTGCTGTATCCCTTACGCTCTGTACGTCATCCTCTCACCCTTCTTTTCTTCATCTTTCCTTCCTCCTCTATGCCTCATCTCTTTGTCTGGCCACAGCAGGAACCCTCAGGGATTCTTCTGGCCTGATTCAGGTTCCTTCCTGCTCTCATGCCGTTCATTGAGATCGGCTTCCTTCAATTCTCTGCGCCTTGTGTATTATAATCATGATTTAATGGTTCAATTCAATTCAAATTTGTTTGTGTAGTGCTTTTTACAGCAGACCCTGTAAAAACAGACGTTATGAAGAACAATAACTGCCACCATTGCACAACAAGACGTGAAGCAAATTCTCCTTCTTCTTCTTCTTATTATTATTAAATACTAAACACAATTTCTTCATCCAGTGAAACAATACATTTGTACAATCTGCAAAAAGTCAACCAATGGCCACAGAAAATTATGCTGCCATCTGCTGTTTGAATGTGGAAGTCCATAAATTTACCACTCCGGCCACTCGGTGGCACTGTGGAGCGGTGTTGGCTGCCTCTGCACAGTATACTGAAGAAATGTTTCATTGTGCATTTGGCCAGAGAACTTGTAGAGAGGAGAATTCCCACTCTGCAATGTCTTCAGGGTTTCTCAAACGCTAGAGGGCGCTCCCGAGCGAGTCCACAATGAATGGGTTGATATGGAGCCTTTGAGCAAAATCATAGTTTATAAGTGCTGAAACATTTTTAATGTAAAAGAATACAATCATTTCCTGAACACAGAGCAGCATAAAACATTTTAACACTGCTGTTATATTTTTAAGATCTTTTAAACTCGAGTTATAGGAGTTTAAAACAGTGCCTCATGTATATTCATGACGTCAGTGAGCATAAACAGCCAATGAGCTGCTCCGCTCGCCGATCAGTCGTCATGCTTTAGCAGTAATGTCAGCGTCCTGCTGCACAAAACCCGCTTGCTGTAGAAAAAAGGAAACATACAGGTGAGATTTCTTTGTTTTTTTTAGTGAAACACATCCTTCTACTTTCTAAACTTAAAGAAACGTTCTGGGCGACTGATTAGAAACTATTTTAACTTTTCGTTTTTATCCGTTGAGCGCCATTTACTCCCATTCATTGAGGACTCACTCGCGGGCGCCCTCTGCTGTTTAGCAGTCCTGTTTTTGATATAACGGGGGAAATAGGAAGAGGCCAGGCTCCTCATAAACCGACTCTGATTTGGCTGCATCTGAATAGTGAATGAAATTTTCTCTCTTATCATCTTTCTTTGAATTGGCCTGATCTGTAGCCATGTGGATCCACATGCTAGTCCGCTGAATATATTTAGTATGCTGGGTGAGGACATGGGCTACAGGCCAGGCAAAATCAAGGGAGACAAATACGAAAGAAAGTTTCCTAACTATTAGGACGTGGTCAGCGTAGCATTTACTACAGCGTGAACTGAATGGAAGCACTGCAGCAGGGGCCACCAATGCTTTATTCACAAGGGCCAGTGTAGATGCAGGCCTTCATTCCAATAAAGCAGATGTACACCTGATTCCACTTGTTTAATCAGTTAATCTCAGTCTTCAGACAATTGATTGATTGACTATTAGTTATTATAGGAGTTGTGCTCCTGCTTGGTTAGATTGACAACCTGTGCACTGGCCCTTTTGTGGGTAAGACTGGTGACTCCGGAGTTGCAATGTCAGAGGGTCAGTTGAGATCCCTATGAATAAGGCAGGACCAAACAAATCTCCACCACATGAAAATCTCTCCACATGAGAACCCAAAACTGCTTGACAAAGCTCACATGAGCATGCAGGCCCAGTAGGGTTTCATTTGATGTCATATGCCTTTAGAAGAACCTGGTGAGCGTGTGCTCTGTGCAAAATATGGAGCGCGGTGCTGAAACAGAGATTTAACAGTGCGACAGCAGCATGTTACAACTACGGTAGGCTTTGATTTGCAGGCTGGTGAACCTCCTTTGATATTTCAAACAGACTAAAAGTCTGATTTCTGCCAGAAAATAAAAGCTTAAGCGAAAGTGCATTAATCAAGTTCATTGATAAAAAATACAGGAGCAACTATTATTGCTGCTGTGGACCAACAGCTGGTCTATTTTCTCTGTTGTCCTGTGCTGAATGGACATATAGCTGTATATATTGTCCATCTGCACTGTCTGCTGCTATACTGTGCTAAATGTAGCACTGTGTCCTTAATAAACTACATTTAGTTTTTCTAGATTTTCACTGCATTTGGATTATTTTTAATGTTAATTTCTAAATCTGATTTGTATTTGTAATCAAGTTAACACCCCAAAAAAATATAAAAATAACAATAATTTCAGGAGGATTTCTTCCTGGCCTGCAGGCCACAGCTTAGAAAACCTGGCCACTAATTACATCAATGAAACAATCATTGTCCTGAGATTATTGTTATTTTGTGTTAACTTGATTACAAATACAAATCAGATTTAGAAATTAACATTAAGAATAATTCAAATGCAGTGGAATATATATATACATATATATATATATATATATATATATATATATATATATATATATGCAAATCAGATTTGGAAAAAAAATCACATACATATATATTTTTAGATTTTTTTTTCCAAATCTGAATTGTATTTGTAATCAGGTTAACATAATTATTAAAATTAAAATAATTTGTGTTATTTTTAAATATTTTATTTTATTTTTTTTTTTACCGAAAAAGCAAAAGAAGTTCCCCGGTTGGTAATATGACGTCATATACCGGAAAGACGAATCTACAAATAACACACAGTCCTTTCTGGGTTTCAGGCAGTATTAATTTAGATTCATTATTATTTATTTATTATTTAATATCAGGAAACTTTGACATACGGTCCTTCTCTGTTGGTAAGGAGTAAATAAACTTTTTTTTTAATTTATATGTTTAGTTTTAGCTTTCACTTTTGTTTCCCATGCGATGAATCCATCTGTCCTGGTCAGAAAAGAGGAAACGCGGCTGTTTTTACTGTATAAAATGAGCTGAATCCGAGTATGAATCGTTACTTTACCCGGCTGATTAATAAAACACTGCGTGTTTCTCAGCGGAACTAAAGGCGTCCAGTCCTGCACATGGAGAGCGACGCACAAACCGAGTGGAGCTCGGCATTAGAAGACGACTTAGCCGCGTAGGTATTTTTATCAGTAGTGAATTTCATATTTATGTACACATTTTAAACCAAAGCAAAAGTTTTATGTTGTTTTTTTTCGCGCATTGTTTCCAGCGGTGACATTCCTGTGTGCGCCTCTTTGTGGTCCGTCCCCGCTCCAGCCACTCTGTGGTCAGTTCCGGGTGTTGTAGGTGCTCCGGTAGCCGAGCAGGACGCTTCGTTAGGCTGCTACGAACTCGCCACTATGCCAGAAGCGAACGACCAGGACACCCAGGTGGGGGAAATGACACGACCTCCACAGGGGAGGTGGGGTTGTATCGTTAGGATGAGAGAAGGAGAGGCCAGCTTTCAGTACACAAACAAACAAGGCTAATGTTTCTGTCTCTTTCTGCCTGTTAGCTTTTCTCCTGTTCAGCCGAGCCTGTTTTTCCTTCTCCAGTCAGACTGTCCGAAACTTACTGGCTCTCTTTGTGAAATACCATCTTTTAGAACTGGATAGTGTCTTATTTCTCTGCTCTGACACACCCAACCTTAGTTCAGCTCTATCAAAAAGGACCGGGTCATCCGTTAAAGGGGCATTCCACTGATTCCCCCCAATCCTGCTACATAGTACAGGCATAAAATGACTTTATTAAAGGCGAATTCTACCATTTTTTCAAAATTGCTGAATAATTCAGTCCTTGAGATGTAAACAAAGTCATTCAGAGTGGTTTGCTCTAAAATGATTCATTGTAGAGAAACTTACACCTTCAGACTTATTCACAGTGGTTTTGATGGGAACCAGGGATCTCTATGACTACAACACTAATATAGCCATTTTATTCACTATCCAAAACCACCAGTGCACCTACACGACTCTTCTGAGTTATTATATGTGATGTTAATGAAGGTAAAAGGCATAAATCTGAAAAAATAAGTTCTCTTTGAAGAATATTTTGCCCTACAATGCCTTATAGCTATGTACACCAGGAATGGATTAAAATAACTGGGTTATTAAATGCTTTAAATGCTTCAGACGTCTGGTTCCTATCACCACCACTGAACAATTCTGACTCAGTAAGTTTATTGTATAATGTGGGTTAAATTTACCATAAGAATTTAAAAAAAGTAGAAATTTTCTGGTTTAAAATCCAGGGAAATCCTCTTTTTATGATTGTGAAGGTGGGAGGAACTTTTGGAACCAAAACCTCGACTGCTTTGGTGGATTTCTGTTGTAAAGTGTTTTCTCTGTTAATTGGTGAATACAGAAGGAAGGCAGATCACTAATGTTATTGCTAGGAAGCAGAATATCTTATTGCAGCCATATAACTACTGTAACTGTCTTGAAGTCATCTTTACTGTGGTGAGAATGGATCACTGAAACAACAGGAGTGACTCGGCCGATGAGGAGGACGACGAGCTAAAGTTAGCAGATGCCTCACAGTTTGCTGGCTGAAATGAGAATTAACTTGTCTCTCGTTTCTGCTGAATAAAGATAGAATCTCTGTTTTCTTTACAATTTTGTTCCACGACAGAGATTAGAGGTACAGCAGTGGTAGCTTAGTTGCGTTTATTAGCCTGTAGATCAGTGGATAGCAGACAAGATTGGTTGACACCACAGGGATGATTCTCAGTGATCGTATGACGTAATTCTGCATCACTCTAGAGCTTTTAACTCAGAATTTCTGACTCCCGACGAGGAAAAATCGACGAAAATACCCTGTTAGATGGGAATTCCTACCTGAAAGTCAGGATTGTGTTCTCAACTCCAGCTTCCCACTTCCAGGTTACATCAAAGGCAGCATATTTCTGTAATGCCGGCTGGGTTTTGTAGTGAGAAAACAGTGATAAACGATATAAAATGTTGAGTTTTGTCAAACCGATTTAAATAATTACGTTTTAGGCCAGAATCTTCCTTTAATGATGTGATTCAGGCAAAATATGTAACTGTACAGCTGGAGTGCAGGATCAGAGCTGGAAACACTGCTGTAGACCAAAGCTTCTACTAATCTGGTGAGTTTGTGTGCTGTTATCTCTCTGCAGACTGAAGACTGGACAGAGGAGAAGGGCTCCAACACTACCGATGACTGGGTCACTGTCATGGTAAAGTACTTCTGTTTGTTTGGGTGCTTGTAGTTTGGATGGAAGTGTTTTCTGAAAGCTTTGTAATGCTAAGCGCTTCATTAGCTTGATCTTAGGACTGAGTGTTTCCTGAAACCCCTCTCAACTAAAGCTCTATGTAAACCCGATCTATTACTCATGAAAGTGCTTCCTTATTTGGATTTTGAATGCAGTTCCGTATTAAAAAGCCAGAGGCCGCTAATGTGAGTGCAGAAAAGCATGAGTATGTAATCATTTTGTCTGTTGTCCTCCTCTCTCTCTCTCTCTCTCTCTCTCTGCAGCACTCTATAGATGAGTACAGCTCCAGGCTGGAGTTACAGTATGAGTCTCTGTTGAAGCAGGAAGATACTGACCAGGCTGAACACACACTCCTCCTCGAGAGTCTGAAGAAAACGAGGGATGAAACGAAACGGCAGCACCAGGTTCGCTTCCAAACCCACGCAGCAGGTCCACTCAGCAAGGGCCAGAGATGTTTGTTCCACTCCATCAAATGGGCTCTTCCTTTTAGAAGTGGTAGCATTGGAGTTTCCCTTTTAACTCGAATTTTAACATGCTAATTGAACCTTACCCCCCGGTTAGCATTGTGCTAACTGCTTGCCAAAAGAGCAGAGTTCCCTGGCTTTATTTACAGAGAGGCTGCGTGGGTTCATGATTTTGTCCTTCAGGAAATGGACACACTTTCACTCTTTCACTGCCCAAATTGTGGCACAGTCTAGACAGTGTATATTATGGGTGTAAGTTTCTGACCTGAGAATGATTTGTTTTGATTACAGTCTGTAACACTAATCAGTGCTTTTGGTTTGGTTTGATAAGATTGTTTAGGTGCGGTTTATGCTGCGTTCACAGGCTCACAGCAGACACATGCTGGAAAACCGGATATTCCATTGTTTTCTGTGGCGGAATATTCTGGCACTGCAAGTGTCACCGTACCACAGCGTTAAGTGGAACGCTCTGCCAAGAATTCAGTTTTTCCAACTTTTGCTGTTGTCTGCAGCGGTAGCATAAATCAGATGTTGGGTTTTTTTTTTTTGGGTTGGCCAGAGCGCCAGACGTCAAATATCCCTGCAGATTTCTAAAAAACTGAAAGCGAGACTCCTGAAAATAATGAAAGCTGTAATGAAGGCCAAGAGTTGGAAACACTAAATGTTGAGAATTTTATGTTAAATAAGAAGCTCCTGTGTAATTTCATTATAATTATCTGTAAAATATGTTTTCTGCTTTTTTTTTTTTCCTGACACTACAATAAATGTGGGCATATGACTGTATTTTATTGTTATGCAGAAATATGCTTTTCTAGATATATTGTGGATATGATCTGTACTTGTAGTGCTGAGAGCTGATTGGTTGTTTTTTTGTGTGCAGATTCTCCTTGATAAGATCGAGTCTCTGCAGGTGAAGCTGGAACTGAACAGCAGTAAGACCACCCGGAAAAACTTCTCCACTAAGCTAGAAGAATTGACCGCAGAGAGGGACCGACTGGCAGAGGGGAAGAGAAGGCAAAGACAAATAAAATATATACTTTGGATAAAAGAATTGGGTAATAATGTGTTAAATGTGTTGTTTATTCCTATTTTTCTGTTTTAGATTGACTCAGGAGTTGGAGGAGGCAGACAGGAAGCTGAAGCAGCTTACTGAGGAGCAAAACAACGAGAAGTAAGACCAAAGAAAGATCCCAGTAGTGCATAGTTTAGTATTTCCCTGCTCTAACAAGTGCGATTCAACTCACTGACTAATTCGGAAGCCAGACAGAATGCTTAGCTGTGCAGTGCGTTGGCCTCCACTGGGAGTTTCTTCGATGTTTTTTGTTCTACCGCAGGCTTTCATGGGAACAGGAGATAGCTGATCTGCAGGAGGAGAAAGAGAGACTTTCAAAACAAGTGGAAGAAGCCAATCAGATGGCTCTAAAAGACGAGGTGAGCCCAAATGTTAAAGGCAGATGTCTTCAAATCAGGAGCTTGAATCCAGCTTGTGGTTCTGTGTTAACTGAACTATTGATGGACCTGATTAATGGACCTGATCTAGTACCTGTGAACACAAAATCCAGGACCAGAAACTAAATTCAAGTTCCAGATTTGAAGATTGTTATAGAACTAAAGTCTGAAAGTGACTTGCTGGGATATCTTTATATTTTTGTCTATAACTTGGTGGCGTATTAAATACATACGTGATAATGTTTTGATTAACTCAGCTCTTGAGTAATATCATTTACTAACTACACACTTGATAGTCTTTCAAGGGTTCTGTACTAAAGAAAATGGTTCTGTCTAGAACCATGAACAGTCAACAACCCTTTGCATGACTAAATAGTTCTTTGCATCCTGAAATCGTTCTTCATATTGATGGAAAATTGATGGTGTTTTATATGATTCTATATAGCAACAAAAAGGGGTCCTCTATTGTTACATGCTTGACATCGTAACAATAGAAGCATCCTTTTGGTGCTGTATGGAACCCTTTTCAAATAGGTTTTATATAAACCATCTACAGCACATTCTCCATTAATCTGAAGAACTCTTTCATGATGCAAAGAGTCCTTTAAGCATGCAAGAGGTACTTTGACTGTTTGTGGTTCTGTGTAGAACCATTGCCTTTACTAAAGAACTTTTGAAGAACCATGTTTTTTTAAGAGTGTAGGGATGGTAATAATTAACCGATAACCAACAAATACATAAATGTTCGACCAGTGCTTGCAAAAGCATTAAAAAGTAATTTAATTTCTGATAAATAACTGACATTTGAATAGGTGGGTTTTTCATATGACATGAGAGACATTTTATGTATGTTTGTTAAATTGGGCTAATAATATGTAGTGTAAGTAGAAAACATTGTTATTGTCATATCTGTTACGATAGGCCGAATATTTTCATTCAGTAAAGCCTAAAGCCTTGTTTATATGAAACGCAGTGCTGTGTTTGATGTCTTCATGGGTCGTATACATGATTTTTAGATAGTTTGTTAAGAATTGATCACCCCTACAATTAACACACATCCGTGTTTAAACCCAATACCGCTGTGCCTGTGATTGGATCTGCTGGGTGGTGTATTGAATCCTCTGATTGGATACAAAGTGGTGACAACAACAACAAAAAAGTGTAGAAAAAAATGTCTGCTGGACATCAGCCTGTATGCACTGGTCTGATGAGCCAGCAACACAGCCGACTCTGAGGGTGCAGTGACGGTCAGGCTTGGGATTTCAGAGGGATTTTCGACACACAGTACCAAATGTGGTGGAAAGCTCTGCATATCTAGTTTAATGTGGATTTGGAAGGTTGTCTGAATCTCAAATGGTAATAGTAATAAAACAGCAAATCATGTGACGTGAACATTTCTCTGCTGAGTCTTGAAGGGTTCACATCCAACAACAACATCATTTGTTTTCTTGTTATGTATTAATAATAGTTTGAAAAGGGTTCAGGATCATTATGGCGTGCGCGCGTGCGTGTGTGTGTGTGTGTGTGCGTGTGTGTGTGTGTGCGTGTGTGTGTCCAGATAGAAGCTTTGGAATCTCAGAGATTGTTGGCGATTGCTCATGTAGAAGACTGGCAAGCAGAAGCTGAAAGATACCTGGGCAAGCTCAGGTAACGTTTCTGTGTATGTATCAATGCATTTGAAAGTATTTTTGTTTGTTTGTGTTTTAATTGATTGTTTGCTCTGTGGACAGGATGGAACATTCACCACAGCATGGCCGACAGCGGATGGAGTGGGAGAAAAATGTGGTGATGGTGCGAAACAGCCTGACTAAACTACAGGTGAGGAGGGAAGGGCTAGTCCACCTGGATTGCAGGTGGGGTCTAAGACTCGCCCACCTAGATTACAGGTGGAGGGGTAAAACTCGTCCACCTGGATTGCAGGTGGGGTCTAAGACTCGCCCACCTAGATTACAGGTGGGGTCTAAGACTCGTCCACCTCTATTACAGATGGGGGGTAAGACTCATCCACCTAGATTACAGGTGGGGTATAAAACTTGTCCACCAAGACTACAGGTGGGGTCTAAGACTCGTTCACCTTTATTACAGATGGGGGGTAAGACTCGTCCACCTAGATTACATGTGGGTGGTAAGACTCGTCCACGTAGATTACATGTGGGTGGTAAGACTCGTCCACCTAGATTACAGGTGGGGCCTAAGACCCCTCCACCAAGATTACAGGTGGAGGGGTAAGCCTCGTCCACCTAGATTACATGTGGGTGGTAAGCCTCGTCCACCTAGATTACAGGTGGGGGGTAAGACTCGTCCACCTAGATTACAAGTGAGGGGAGGGGCTGTTGCACATGGATTACAGGTTGGGGGTAAGGGGTGGAGAGGCGTAATACCATAATTTGTGGTGCTAAAATCGCTCTCTGTCTGCTTTTGTTTTATTTTCTTTTATTTTCAGAATATGTATAATGAAAACATTAAGCTTCTACAGAATGGTCAGCAGCTGGACAGTTTACCCCCAGTCTCCTTGCCATCACTACCTGTTGTCCCCACGGTAGGTGTCTTTATGGAGTGGATATCTGACTGTACATGCTGTGTTCGTGCATATTTTTCAAGCTATGTTATGTTTCCAAGTGATGAAGTAGGTTGGTTATTCGTTGTTTACACTCCTGTGCAAAATGACTTTTTCACTTTTCTTAGTCTTAAGGGGTGTAATTTTTTTGTGCAATAACGTACGTCAAATAACTTTAACTGTATTTTAGTTGTTTTATTCATAGTTTCAGTCTTAAAGGAACATCAAGGACTTATTAAATGATAAATAAGGCAATGTGTTTATCTATTTACACATTTTTGTGTCATTATCTCTCCCAAAGGCGTTGTGGATATTAATTTTAGTATAACTTCATTCTCGATGGTATACGGCTCGTTTTAGAGTCACTTACAGCTCTACATTCTCTCTCTGTCTCTAGATTGAGTTGTTTATGAGTCCGCTCAGAAACTCAGTGCAGATGCCGTATTATGGTGGTCCTATGGTTCGTATCCCTCCTCCCAGCGAGTTCCACCTCGGTGGTGCCCCGGCCCACAGAGTCACCCCTCCGCTCTCTCATTCCTCGTCCCAAAGTCATTCAGCTCCCATCATGACCTCATCATCACACGTAGTCAGGCCGAGGCCCCAGCTGACCATGCCCACAAGTTTACCCCCGCAGCCCTCCTTCCGCATGCCCGTCATGCCTTCAGCTCACCCCCCACCCTCCACACACACCTTACCACACACCATCACACCCGCTGGGTCCTACAGTGGCCCTGGACCTGCTCACGTTCCCCACAGCAGCAACTCACATTGCTGTTTCCACGGCAACAGCTCAGGCAGCAGGTTTGCCAGCCCAGGCAGCAGCAGGACGGCCGCATGCGACCCTCCCAGCTGCCCCCGCCCGAAACGCCTCCCCACACACCGTCCTGGAGAGACTGGAGAGACAGTTCCCACAGTGCACCAGGTACTGCTGACGAGGTCATATCCTGCTTTAAGACTCCTCCCACACCTGTTGAACATTCAGTACTAAATATTAAATACATACTACATTAAATAGTACATATTAATCCTTTCTTGCCCAAATGAAGTCTAGTTATTCTTGTCATTGTGCTATACGTTTGATTTACAGGAGAATTTGTGTAATTTATTTCTTAATTATATAATGAATAATTATTAATTATGTAATAAATTGCATTCAAATTACATTCTGTATGGACAGTTGAGTTTGAGTCGGCAGTTCTGATGTTTTTGTTTTAAAGGCACAACAGAAATGGAAATGGATGTTTTTCTTTCTGTTAAATAAGACTATACACATAGCAATAACTTTTAATCAAATTTAAATCATAATAAAATATCTACTCAAGAATAGGCCTGTCTCAATTTTTACATAATCTCCTGATGAGTTATTTGAGCTGATTGCAGTTATTACATATTATTAAATCTCTCTCTGTTTAGAACTCAGCTGATGAGTGTGCTGCAGCAGATTAAGAGTGAACGTGGCACTATGGCTGGCATGTCCATAGACGAGGTCATGCAACAGGTGTCCCAGAGACTGGCACAGAACGACCGCCCGGTGAGTACGAATCCACATCCATCCATTGCTCAGTGTTCTACCAATATAATTGCTTACTGTATTGATTTCCTTTATTTTGAGTGCAGGCTGTGTGTACATCACTCACTTTACAACAGAAGTCAGTGGTAATGCTTAATGAGAATTCATATCTAATATGATATTACTTGTAATTTGCAGCATTGATTATTTACCTTTGTATTTAAGGAAAAATGTAAAATGTTAATGTGCATCACCGTTAGCTTAGTGCTAGCATGGTATTAGAAACTTCATATGAGCGCTAACTGAAATTAGCACTACTGTAAAGCTGAGATTTTTTGTTGTCACTGAAGGTTGAATAGTCACGGTTTGCAACCCTTAAACAGACAGTTTAACGTTTGTGTGTGCAGTCTTGCATTTTTTTCATGTGATCTGTAACCCTAATGATGCTCCTTCAGCCTCCAGGCCCTATAGCTCCTCCGACTGGCTCTCGCGTCTTTGCCGGTCCTCCTGGTCTAGTCCAGAGGCCCTCTGTCCAACCTCTGGCCGTGCGTCCCCCTATCAGAGCCTCCAGTGCCCCTGTCTTCCAGCCAAGACCCTCACAGGTCAGAACTAAATCTAATACCCACTTTGTGTTTGCTGAATATATATCCACAGTCATCCCCCTTTACCTGAAATCATTCAGCCAGGACATGTTTGGTGTCTGAAGTTTGCTTAACAATTGTAAGTAAGTAAATAGAGTGTTGGGTAACTAAATGATTGTAAATAGATAAATAGATTGTTGGATAACTAAATGATTGTAAGTCAATATAGTGTTGTGTAACTAAACAATAAGTCAGTTTATTGTGGGGTAATAAAATGATTAAGTAAGCAAATATACAGGGTGATATATATTTTTACGACCGTGAGGTGCCTAGGAACCAATCACAATCCAGTTTAAAGAGGGGGTCATAGAGTTTCTGACTGTAACTGGAAGACGGTTCCCTTCAGTCTGCGAGGAGATGGAGACCCGATAAGAAACTTCAATAAGAGTGAATCCGTCATAACTGTGCAACGTGATTTTCGTGGGCAGTGAACCTCCAACAGCTCAGAGTGTTCGTCGTTGGTTTACAACACTGCAGCCGTGAGTGCAGCGACACCCGACATGCTCAATCCAGCATGGGATGAATCTGACTATGGCGTTGATGTTGTCTGTACAGCTGGAGGAGGAATTACATGATAAACTTTATTCTCACTTAAACCATTTACAGTTCACTGCATTGTTCTGTAATGATTTACAAGCGAAATGAATCATTTTGAAATCGGATGATTGTTTTTGAATCACCCTGTATTGTTGGTTAATTAAATGATTGTAAGTAAATACAGTGTTGGATAATTATATGGTTCTGAGTAAGTAAATAGAGTGGGATAACAAAGATTGTGAAGAAATATAGTTTTGGGTAATTAAATGACTGCAAATAGATAAATAGCATGTTTGGTAACTAAATGATTGTAGGTAAATATAATGTTGGGTAATTAAATTTTTGTGAATAAGTAGCGATGTGTAACCAAATGATTGTACGTAATAATATAAAGTGTTGGGTAACTAAATGATTGCAAGTAAACATTGTTGAGTAACTAAATGATTGTAAGTAAGCAAAAATAGTGTTGGGTAACTAAATGACTATAAATAGATAAACAGAGTATTGAGTCACTAAATGATAATAATTAGTAAATACAGTGTTGGGCAACTAAACCACTGTAAATAGGTAAATACAGTACTGCGTAACTAAACGATCAAAGAAGAGTAAGTACAGTTGTGCGTATTTAAGTGATTCCAAATGGATCATATCTCTCTCTCTCTTTCTCTCTTTCTCTCTCTCTCTCTCTCTCTCTCTCTCTCTCAGGCTCCACCGGTGCGTAAGCTGTGTTTGATGTGTCAGAACCATGTTGAACCTGGAACCCAGTACAACACAAACTGCCTTCACACTCTACACAAAGAGGTGAGTGTGTAGAAGCAGCTGAATGATCAGAGCACAGTGGTCTGTGTGTTTGTATGTGTTTGTATGAGAATGTGATGAGTTTTAGGATGTGACTCCAGTAATAACTGAGCCAGCCTGTTTTTGTTTGTGTGGTTTCACTTTGTTTGATGATTTGTTTTTGTTTCAGTGCATCAGTGTGTGGCTGAAGTCCAGCAAGGACCACTCCTGCCCGTTCTGCCCCAGCAAATGAGTGACTGTGAGACTTGATGTTGAAATCTCTGAATAACTACAAAGAGCATTTCATTAACAGAAACTGATAAACTGGTGGCTGGTTCTGAATAATGTGATGTTACCAAAGTGGTAAATTTAAGTTGCTTTAAGATGGGATGATACTTTTAATCCTAAAGGTTAAAGAAGACTTGAAGGGGTTTGATTTCAGTAAGGAAGACTCGGTTTCTAAAAATGTAATAATAGTAATAATGACTTTATCTTTTATAATAATGTTTTCTATTACACGTTTGTTATTTTTTAAATTAATGACAATAAATATCATTTAAAAGTTGTGTTGAGTGACTTTACAAGGTACGCTACTCGTTCTAAATCCCAGTACTGGTGACCCCATAGACTGCAAACAAGCTTTGCTGCTGCTATCTACATGATTTATTCTACTCATCAGCTCGTTACCAAACCTTTAATAAGCTGTGGAAGGTGTGCTGGAGCAGGGAAAACACCACCTGGTTCCCATGGCTGAGATCGAGAGATGCTGTGATAATTTGAATATTTTCGTGAGCTGCCTGAAACCACACTCAGTTAAAAGCCCTGTTACTTTAATGGAATAATGACTTTTAGAGGTGTTTTTATATTTAGAATTCTAGTGTATGTGTGTGTATATGTGTTATATATATATACACACACAGCACTGCTGTGTCTGATCCACTCACTAACACACCACCACCACGTCAGTGTTACTGCAGTGCTGAGAATGATCCACCACCCAAATAGTACCTGCTCTGTGGGGGTCCTGACCACTGAAGAACAGGGTAAAAGGGGGCTAACAAAGTACGCAGAGAAACAGATGGACTACAGTCTGTAATTGTAGAACTACAAAGTGCTCCTATATAATAAGTGGCGCTGATAAAATGGACGATGAGCTGATCGGTGTGTGTGTGTATATATATGATATATATATATATATATATATATATATATGTATCGATATATATATATATATATATATTGCATTGTATCATAGAGATATATATGCTGGTATTGCTTATTGATACAATACTTATCAATATTCTTATTGATACTGTTCTCCATAATTTGGTGCAAAAAACAAAGACATACTATGAAAAGATGTCAAAATGTGTTCATCCCCCTACAGTTGAAAATATTAACAACCATAAGCAATACAAATTTACTTAGCCCTGGTGTTTAGGACAGCTCACACTAAGCTCAAACTTAGGGTACCTAGCAGTTAGCGATTTATGCTATGCTAGCTACCGAATGTTAATTTAGTACAGACTCATATTTATATTACTACTTTCCTCCTGATAAACTCATTTAGGCTCTCAAAAATGTCCTAATTATTCTTTTAATGCTGGAAACATTTTCTGTTAAGGACAGTTAGACTACCACACTGTCCTACCTGTAGTTTTAATACGAGGTTGAAGTTGGCTTCTTATTCACATTTTCCCGTTCCACCTTAAATGGTGAAGGCACCAGCATGTAACTACTGCACCATTTAAGGTGAAACAGGGAAATTTGAACAAGAAGCTGGCTGCCTTTCAAGCTTTCATGTATCCAGATCCAAAGATTTATAGAATACTGGATATGGTAAGTGTTTCGTGTGGTTGCTGGTGTTACTCCCTTTACATGCATCTACTACTTAACATATTGTGGCGTAGCGACGCTGTGGTGCAAGCATTTCAGTCGGAAAAGAAAAATGTTTAGTTTTGGCTGCCTGAGTTTCAAATTCACTGGGACTTTCAGGTTGAAAAGCCTGAATACTGGTCGGGTGGTGGGGTCTGGGAGAAGGAAAAAAGCTAGCAAGTGCTTTTGTTTTTAGCCTTTAGCTATGGTAGGATGGTTGTTTTCCTGGCTGTCCCTGCTGATTTGTAGAGTTGGAATAAAAGCTTCGGTTATGGACCACAACCTCTGACTCCACCAACTTTCTTAGAGAGAACCAGAACATCACAATTTATTGCCTTTGGCTGTGTTATCATTAAATTTAAAGTGGGCCCACACTTTTGAACATCTTACCCTTTCAGCTATGACCAGAGAGCACAGAATGATGCTGACATTCGAAAATGGTTAAGGTACTCAGAGGCATGCGAGAGCGCCACCCCCAATCCAATCTTGCACCAACCGTTGCCTGCTATGTAGAATGAATGAACATTTGTCCAGAAGCCTATTGATATTTTGGTACTAACCAGATACCAATCCCTAGTGAGTTGCCTATAGAACCGCACTGGAACTTCATAGTTCAGTCTTATGCTGATGTTAATGTTTTATAATATGGAAATGTGATGATTGATAGATTTACATCGATAGAGATTTATAAGGTATTTTTTAATAAAGTAACGATGGACCACTTTTTTGAGGTGTTTCACAAAGCAGGATTACTCAGTTAGCTAGATAACTCAAGCCTGTCCAATAGTAGCAGAGATCAGGGGCATTCATGTTAAATATCCCTCAACTAAGGCTTCAGTTATGCAGCTTTCCCGATAAATCCAGGCTGGAGTGACCAGTGATCTACTGGTGTGAAGGAGACACTTGGAGATTTTTGGTGTTTTATGTTCGTTTTTTTATTTATTTTGCATCGTCACATTATAAGTGAATGTTGTGGCCGACATACAGTGTTAATCCCAAGCATATGAATCTGAGGTGTGGATTCGGTGTGCATATGAATGAAAATGCAGTTCTTCTAGATGTATTTTGATAGCATGTCATCAATAGCATGGGCAAGGTAGACATAGTAGGATATCAGCTGGCACTTCCTGGCCTTCAGGAAGGGCTCCACATGTCCATGCAGCTCAGCGGTGTGGGAGGCCAGATTCTCCTTCACGTCCTCCACAGCCTTCAGTACATGCTCCTTGTACTCATTGGCAATGGGCACCAGTTTGGAATGCAGATTCTCCAGCTCAGACACAATGTGCTCATGCACCTGCTTGGCACTGTCCATGAGATGGGTGGTGTATGGGCTCAGGGAGTGGGAGGTGGTCTCAGCGTACTGCTGGAGTTTGTCCAGGCTCTCGGTCAGCTTCTGTCTAGGATGGTTGGAAAAATAGGGAGTTTAGCTGTATCTCCTCGAGCAGAGGTCACGAAACCTCCACCTGGAGATCTGCTTTCTTGTAGAGTTTAGTTCTAACCTGCATCTAAGATGCTGCCCCCCTTTACCTAACACTGATGTGATGTGCCTGATCCAACCAAACAAGGAAGTAAATTAGCTGGAGCAGATGTGGCACATTTGTGGTTGGAACTACAGTCAGTAGCCAAGTGGATTTCCAGGACCAGGGTTGGTCACCATTGTTCAAGAGCAAGGGTTCTTAAGTTTAGTTCCCTGTCTCAACACATCTGAACCAGCTCCTTGATTAACTATCAAGCCCTTCATGACTTGGTATGTTTAGGACAGGAAACTAGACTTAAGAACCCTTGCTTTTTATCAATAGCCACCAACTTTGGTCCTAGAAATCTACCTGGCTACTGACTGTACTTCCAACCATAAATGTGCCATTGATGAGCAAGAGTTCTTAAGTCTAGGTCCCTGTCCCAACATCTGATCCAACTCTTAGACTAGTTATCAAGCCCTTCATTAGCTGGATCAGGTATGTTTAGGACAGGCATGCATGGCTCAGGGCTGGTGTTGGGATCCAGTGCTCTAGATCAATGGTCACTAATCTTCCAGCAGAGCTCAGCTCTCACCCCTAACATAACACCCTGATCCAGGACTGGCGTTGAGAACCACCACATTGGACCGGATTAAGACATAATTAACCAGTTTAAGTTGCTGGGAACTGGGATACAGGAGGTTTGTGAGAGGGCTTTGGGATTTCCTGCAGAGTTTAGTTTGATCCCTAATCTTGTACACCTGATCCAAGAAATCAATCTATTCAGCTGGATCAGGTGTGTTACATCATGATATTAGCCAAACGGTAGATTTTCAGGGCCGCGGTTACTGATCACTGCTCTAAGTAAGTGTTTCCCAAGCCAGTCCTCAGGATCACAGCTCCTGGCACAACTGAATCTTATATTTATGATTGCTTGGTCCATTTGAGAGAAAGCACAAATGTCAACAATTTGGGGATACCCAGAGGGCTGGGTTGGTAAATAAAGCCAAACAAAGCCAAATCCTAGACATTTTAGGCAATTTAGAAATCCCATCTGGTTTTTAGGTCCCAAATAGAGGACAGGTCCTTTTAAAAAGAGGACGTATTGCTACCCTACCAGCTCTCATTCAGTTGATCAACTAGTTCAACTCATGACGTAATTACCATTGATTAGCAAGAAAGGTGTTCATATTTACTACTGACAGAAGGTTAAAATCAGATGTGATTGTCTGTGTCTCTTACTTGTACTGGTCATACTCAGTTCCTTCCAGGTGCTCCAGGGCTTTGGAGGCGTGGGCTTTCACCTGGTCCAGGTAAACCATAGCAGCTGCCTTGTAGTACTCCAGTTGAGAGGGAGCATCTGCCTGCAAGGTACGAGCATGGGAGCCTGGGAACAAACAGAGAGGAAAGACTCAGGCTTCAGAGTGTGCTAGGCCTCAAACAGCTCCAGAGAGGTACAGTGGGTAAAATCTACTAAAGCTAATAGCAACAAAACTAAGAACAGTACAGTAAACCTGATGTACATTCTTATGACTCTAACTGAGCCAAATTGTCCCCCTTTTGATAATCAACTAATTGAAATCACTGTGTTGAGTAAAACACTAAAGCGTAGTGAACTATGACATTATGGAATATTGCGTCTTGTAAATCTTAGTAAATCAGGCCTGATAGATGCAGTTTGTCATTTGCCATTAATCTCATTCAGATTTGAGGCGACTGTTTCCAGTCAAAACAAAAGCAATTAAAGCGACTCACCCAAGGCCAAGAGGAGGGTCAGTGCAAGAGCCACAAGTTTCATGGCTGAGGTCTACAGAAGGAGAGAGAACATTGCTTTTATGTAGTTACAGCAATGCAGTCATGAAATAAGAAGGGATGCATCGATGTGGGAATTCTGGGCCAATGCTGATATATTTGATATTTTTCATGCACATATCTGCTGATGCTGATAAATAGACATTTCTAGAATGTAGAAATTGGGACTATATTTTTTTCTAGCTGGATGTAACCATGTTTGCGATAATTCAGCACTGGGAATTTTTAGTTGCGAAGCACTTCATGGAACTGGCATGTAATTCACTCACTCACATTTAGCAGGCAAAAAATTCTTCACAAGGGGGCGCCAAATAGCTTTTGATGCTTGTTAGGAAAACTGCTTTGCCTAAGTAACACTGTGTCCTAATTTTGTTTAGCACTGAAATTGTTAAACCAGAAAAAGCAAATTAATAGGTACTGTTTTTTGGGAAAAGAGCGAATTAAAACAGATTGTTCATCAGTCATTTTTCCTCTTTTTTCCCAAATCGTCCTCCTCACTAATGCAGATGATCTGATTATTAAACCTTCTTTCCTCTTGGCTCTTTTCATGTTCTGTATTCTGTCGTTTAGGCTGACTCTGCATTACTCTTTGGTTCTCCTATTTCTTTCATTCTCTTTTCTGCCCATTTCTTCTTTTTCTTTCTTTCTCCATAGATCAGAAGTGTTCTTACCTTGGAGGTGGTGCTCTGGTGAGTGACGCTAAACTCCAGGGGTGGTGGGTTTACATAGGCCGGCCACTGTGAGCTGGAGTTGGACTCCAGCCCTCCTGCATGGAAGAGTGAAGTTCAAAGGTTAGGAGCGTGAAGGAGAATGGTATCGGCTGTGAACTAATCAGTGTAGGACACCCCTTTACCACCACCAGCAACTGCATGACCACCTTTACACATTTTACCTTTTAAACTAATGAAAAAGTGAAGTTTAGGTTTAAAATCAGTCACAACAAACACACACATACGGCATCCTTGTCCCTTGTGTCTATATTGGGTAACAAAATGATTATAAGTAAATACAGTGTTGGATAACTAACTGATACATACATACATACATCATCTAAACCACTTATCCTTCTGGGTCGCGGTGGGGTGCTGGAGCCTATCCCAGCTGTCATTGGGCGGAAGGCAGGGTACACCCTGGACAGGTCACTAACTGATAGTAATTACATAAATACGATATTGGGTAACTGAATGATCATAAATAGATAAAAATAGTATTGGGTAACTAAATGATTGTAAATAGATAAATACAATATAGTGTATCTAAGTGATCGTAGCTTAGAAAATACAGTTTTGGGTATCTAAATTATTGTAAATAGCTAAATCTCTCCAGGGTTTACTAAAATTAAAGTGTGTATTTGCTGTTATTCTATCGCTTGTCTTCTGATATTGCCAGCAGCTTGTGCTGCCAGGCCTATATAACAGTCTTTAAAAAGAGTTAAATGTTAAAACAGGCAGATTATGCGGACAGTAAAGCGCTGATGTGCACTGAGAAAAGCAGCCTCTGGTGTTGAATTCTGTCCTTTGTTGAGGACCTTCATAAAGACTCAGCTGAGTAATCAGTGGTCTGTGTGTGTTTGCATATGTTTGTATGTGCATAAGTGCACAGTATGGGAATGCGATGAGTTTTAGGAAGTTAGTCCAGTAATAACTGAACCAGCCTGTTTTTGTTTATGAGGTTTCACTTGTTTCTGTTTTAGGGCAGCAAGAGCCACTCCTGCCTGTTCTGCCCCAGCAAATAAATAAACACTCCCAGCGTCTCTTCTGACTTTAAGACTTGATGTTTAGCCTCTTCAACTCCTTGAGACCACCGGTGGTTCCAAAACACACTTTGTCATATTCTTCATAGAACTTTCATATTTCATAAGCTACATTCAAAAGGTAGGGGGTCGTATGAGGCTGTAACTGTCTTCTTTCCAGTCAAATAGATGGGTGATGTCATTTTAAACCCTTATAATAAAAGAAGCTGAACTCACATTTTTTTGTCTACTGAAAGTCGACCCATTTTTCCACAAATCTGGGCTGTAAACTATAAACAGACGGCGTCTCTTCAGTGATCTGCTCTGTAAAAATGATTTATATAAAATAATACAAACAGCGTCTAAGATTTTTGGCTTTCAGCAGTAAATTGTAAGCATACAGCAATATGTGTATCATAAAACACATGTTCTGTTAATTTGAGGGGAGCTTTTACAAAATAAATAAATAAATAAATAAAAAAAATAATATTTCATGCAGTTACTGAATAATTTGCCTTACTATTTGGTCACATAAATTCAGATGGACAAACCAAAATATACCCTGGAGAATAAGAGGTTAGTTGATGTTTAGAAAGGCAGGACAGTCAAAGACAAGGGATATTAAAGATTCATTTTGTTGTTTGTTTTCTTTTAAGCCCTTACAACTGGCCATAGACTCCCAGTCCTGCTCATATTTATCGTGTTTCTTTTTTTATTCATCATATCATTCATTTTTATTCATTTATAACGTTTTGAAAAAAAATAAATAAATACAAAATGTGGCCTGTGCAGAAGTTATGGCGCATGACATAGAAAAGAACTGCTTTCAAAGAGCCTGAAACCACACTCAATTAAATGTCTTGTTACTTTAATGGAGTAATGACTACTAGAAGTATTTTCATATTTAGAATCCTGGTAAAAGTATATATAAGCATATATAAAAGAAAGTAGTTACCAAAACCAACCGGAGTGAAAAATCTCCAAAAATGTAAAATGTAATGAGTGAATTGCCCACAGAACTGCAGTGGATTGTCATAGTTGAGTCTTGCACTGATGTTTTATAATATAGACACTTAATAATTGACCAACTTATGTATAAATATATTTATAAATGTATACCTAAGATATGCTTTATGAAGTTTTTATTCATAAAGCTGCTTGTACTACAAGTACATCTTACTGTCATTTCCAGTGTTTATGATGTAATTGTTTAGTGCTCTTTTCCTCTAAGGGTCTTTCACAAAGCAGGATTTCTCAGTTAGCTAGAAAACTCAAGCCTGTCCAATAGTAATAGAGACCAGGGACAGTCCTGTCAAACAACCCTCACTTTTGGCTTAAGTTATGCAGCTTTCCTAAAACGTCCAGGCTGGTGTGACCAGTGATCTACTAGTGTGAAGGAGACACGCAGATTTTAGTGTTTTCTTTAACGTTTCATTTATTTTGCATCATCACATCATAGGCGAATGTTGTAGCCGACAGACAAGCATATGAACATGTTAATCTAAAGTGTTGACTTTGTATATATGTGACTAAGTCCTGGACAGAGCCGTTTAGGCATTGATAGCTTGGGCCACAGAGTCATAGATGGATGTAAGTCTGGCCTTCACGGTCTCCAGGTAAGGCTCCAGATGTCCATGCAGCTCAGCAGTGTGGGGGGCCAGCTTCTCCTTCACATCCTCCACGGCCTTCAGCACATGCTCCTTGTACTCCTCGGCGTAGGGAGTGGCCAGATTCCTGAGGTTAAGCAGCTGCTTGGTCAGCTTGGCGCGGACGGCCTCCACAATGGGCACCAGCTTGGACTTGGTCTCCTCGAAGTTGGTCTCCACCTTCTGCCTCAGATCGTCCAGGGCAGGCTGCAGCTTGAGACGCAGTGCCTCCAGCTCCTCCTGGTTGCTGGCGAGGTACTCCTGGAGGATGGGGCCCGAGCTTCTCGCGGTACTCCTCTACGTGCTTTTCAATGACCTGGCGCAGCTCAACACCGTGAGGCTCCACCTGAGAACGCAGGTTCTCCAGCTCAGACAGAATGTGCTCACGCACCTGCTTGGTGCTGTCAATGAGATGGGTGGTGTATGGGCTCAGCGAGTGGGAGGCGGTCTCAGCATACTGCTGGAGCTTGTCCAGGCTCTCGGTCAGCTTCTGCCTAGGAGGGTTGGAAAAATAGGGAAGAAGTTTAGCTGTACTGCATAGAGCAGAGGTCACAAAACCCCTCCTGGAGATCTGCTTTCCTGTAGAATTTAGTTCTAATCTGCGTATAAGATGCTGCACACAGGGTGTTTTGGAGGGTCCCAAGGCCCTGCTCTGGGACAGTAGTCACCAGCCCCCCTCCTCGAGATCCTGTGGAGTTTAGTTTGAACTCTAATACTGAACACCTGATCCAACCAATCAATCTAATCAAAGACTTTGATCAGCTGGATAGGTTCTGGAAAAAGAGGACGTAGGAAACAGCTCCCATTCAATTGATCAGCTTGTTCAATTCATGAGGCAATTATCATTGATTAGCGAGAATGAAATGTAGCGATCAGGTGTTCATATTTACTACTGACAGAAGGTTAAAAGCAGATGTGATTTGCTGTCTCTTACTTGTATTGGTCATACTCAGTTCCTTCCAGGTGCTCCAGGGCTTTGGAGGCGTGGGCTTTCACCTGGTCCAGGTAGACCATAGCAGCTGCCTTGTAGTGCTCCAGCTGAGAGGGAGCGTCGGCCTGCAGGGTACGGGCATGGGAGCCTGGGAACAAGCAGAGAGGAAAGACTCAGGCTTCAGAGTGTGCTAGGCCTCAAACAGCTCCAGAGAGGTACAGTGGGTAAAATCTACTAAAGCTAATAGCAACAAAACTAAGCAAAGAACAGTATCCAAAGTCCTGAACTGCACTTTTACAAATATGAGCCGAATCAACCCATAAAGGCTTTGACAAGCAACTGATATGAATGTTGAAGTCTCATTTAGATTTGAAGTGACTGTTTCTAGTCAAAACAAAAGCAGCTGTCTGCACTGCAGAGAGGTCTAAAATTAAAGCAAACTGGGACAAAATGGTAAATAAGTAGGGCAAAGAGGACCAGATAAAGGACAAACAATAAAGGGACTCACCCAAGGCCAAGAGGAGGGTCAGTGCAAGAGCTACAGCTTTCATGGCTGAGGTCTACAGAAGGGAGAGAGAACATTGTTATTATGTATCGCAGTCATGAAATAAGTAGGAATGCACTGATGAGGGAATTCTCAATTCTTATATTGGATACTTTTACATCTGCTGTACATTTCTGCTGATGCTGATAAACAGACATTTCTAAAATGTAGAAATGGGGACTAGATCTACCTAGAGCCACAAAATAGAAAAATCTAACCTTTATCTGTTAATTATAAACATATATATTCCGATATCACCATGCATCTCTAGAAATAACCAATTATTAAATATCAGACTCAGACAGAAATTCTGTTTAGGCAGATTTGAATAAACATATGTCTCTTATAATTTAAATAGAGGTTTTTAATAAGTGTCCCGATCTCAATTTATGCCTCGATCACAAACCTTGGGAACACTTACGAAATAAAGAACATTTACCAAGTTACATTTTGAAAAGAATTTTCCAGTGAAGATACACAACAAAATCCCCAGTGTTGAATTCACTCTTACGGGCATCTCTTTCTGGAACTGTCCGTATCCCTGTATCACTGGGAATTTTTAGTTGCGAAGCACTTCATAGAACTGTCCAGTCATTTTCTTACTCACATTTAGCAGGCTAACATTTCCTCACAAGGGGGCGCCAAATAGCAGCCAATTAGCTTTTGATGCTTCATAAGAAAGTGCTTTGCCTAAGTAATGCGTGTCCTTAATCTGTATAGCATTGGAAATTGTTTAACCCAGAAAAGCAAAGTAACAGTTACTATTTGATGAGAAAAGAATAAATAAAGTTTTCTTTATCTCCCTCCTCACTAATGCAGATCATCTGATTGTTAAACCTTCTTTCCTCTTGGCTGTTTTCCTGTTCCACATTCTGCCTTTAAGGCTGACTCTGAGTTATCCTGCTTCTTTCTCTTATTCTCCCTTCTTTTCCTCTCTTTCTCCATAGATCAGAAGTGTTCTTACCTTGGAGGTGGTGCTCTGGTGAGTGACACTAAACCCCAGGGTCTGTGGGTTTATATAGGCCGGCCACTGTGTGTGAGATGGAGTTGGACTCCAGACCTCCTGCATGGAAGGGTAAAGTTCAAAGGTTAGGAGCGTGAAGGGGCATGATATCAGTGAACTAATCAATGCTGGACCTACACCCCTCCACCACCAGGAGCAACTGCATGACCACCTTTACTTCACTTCACACTTCAAACTAACAAAAAAGTGAAGTTTAGGTTTAAAATCAGTTCATCAAACACACACATACTGGATCCTGGTCCCTTTGTCTATAATGTTATATTGCATCACTGATTGGCCTGAACCACAATCTAGTCAATATAACTAACATTTCTCATTATGAGAGCTGTAAAAATATTCTAAGATTACTTAACCTATTTTTGGACATTGTCTCCATCTTTTTAAACCCTTAAAATCCCAGCTCATCACATACTAAGGCTTATCATTGTGTTATTACAGGGACTTCAATGAGCTATTCTTAGGTTATAGAAAGTGTGTAATAAAACTTTGGGCCTGCTGGTGGGCCCTGGCCTTTTAAGGGGTTAAGTAGTTGTGTCTAGTGAGGTTTTCTCATTTAAGTGACAGGTAACTTTGCTTGTTTTGGGCATCATTTCTTTATCCAAGCAAATTATCTGCAACTTTACTAGATAAAATGACTTACAATGTACAAAAACTAGTAAGAAATCCATAAATAAGTTTGTTATAATGTTCTTACAACAATGTCATAATGAGAAATATTACATATATTGACTAGATTTTTCATTACCACAACCCCTAAGACCTCTCCATCACTTTGAGAGCTTTTAAACCTCTCTTAACTGTTGATTATTCAGTTACTACTCTTTAGACTTATTATTCTGTAACTACTGTAACTAAAAGTAAACTATGAAAGTAATTTATATTTTATGTGGGTATGAGAGTGAGGATCTGAAGTGTTGGAGCGAGGAAGTGGGATTTTGAGGGAGTTTACATTAGAAAAGATATTATTTACTTCTTACACTCTGTGGGCTTTGAAAGACGTATAAGCTCTACGTTATGATGCTTGTTTTTATAAATTACATGATTACATAAAGCAGATACTATTTAGACCTATCTTTGAGCACTGCATAATAACAGTTGTTATTGTTATTATTTTTTATTATTATTTACATTACTATTTCATATCGTTTGCAAATGATTCACCTTCCACGCTTTTTATGGCATTTTAATGGCCTAATTAAGTTTTATGATGTCAGGCGATCACTATCAGTCGGTGCTTTAACAGCTACTGGTTGGAACTAGACAGGGTGATCAGAAATACAGCAAGTTAAACTAGAAAGCAGAAAGTTTGTAAACAAACTTTAGGTTGGCTCAGCAAAGCCAACTAACGCTTTAAATGTTTTGCAGTTGCAAAACACTGTTGATTGTTTTTAATAACATAACTGTGCTTATGTAATTCCAGGGAGTTGCTATGGTGTTGCTATGAGATTGCTATGGTATTCCAGCTTGTCATTAGGACAATGTTTGGTGGTTGTTAGGTGGTTGCTAAGGCCATTACTATGGTATCCCAGGCGGTTATTAATGTGTTGCTGTGTTGTTCCAGGTGTTTGCTAAGGTATTGTTTGGCCTTTGCTATTGTATCCCAGGTAGTTGCTACTATAGTGGTTGCTGCAGTGTTGCTATGCTATCCTAAGTGCTTGCTAAGGTGCTGCTAAGCTGTTGCTATCATATCCCAGTTTGTTGCTAAGGTGTTGCTCTGTCTCTGAACATTCCACTATTCATTTTCTATGGAAAAATATTATCTTTGAACAAACACAATAATAATAAGATTACAAAGACTTTGTGAAGCCAACATAATAAAGATACTGTTCACATTACTGGTGCATTTCTCTGTGCTTTTCTTTGTGCTCAAACCATTTTTTTAATCATTATGCTTTAAGTAAGGCTCCACCTTATTTTGTTAGCAACTTGCATGAAGACTCTATACCATAGGCTAACGTACAACATAGCTCTGATAAAATGTGAGAGTTTATGAGATTAATTAACAGATTCTGCTTGTAAAATGTAAAACCCACTAACTTGTTTTTTATTTGGACCACGTAATGTTGCTAACTAAATTAGCATGCTTTAGTGCTCCAGCAGCTACTCGGTTGAGGCTACAGGCTCTGTAGTTGCTGTATTTGCGTTTAGAAGAGAAATTAATAGTAGTTCCAAGTTGCATTGTATTATATCACTGTTGTTGCGAGAAAACCTTGTATCTCCAAAATGATAACTTTACAGGAGAAGGAAAAAACCTACATCACTTTTAATGTAAGTCAATGGAACCAGAATTTTTTCCAAGTCATTTTGGGCTGTTTCGTTTGGTCCATTCATCATAAAATTTACATGCGATATAAAGAGCCACATGCATTTTCAAATTCTGTTAAAAACTGAAAAACGACAAATATGGAGATACAAGGTTTTCTTCTGACAGCAGCGATATACTCATACAACAACCAGCAAGAGAAAGCTCACTGTTAACTAGCATACCGATGGCACAGTATTAGGTAATATAATTCAGAATTCAGCAGGTCCATTTGGCTGTCTGGTTAACTGTACGAGTATCTTCCTTCCTGTTATCCAGGGTTTGGCAGAGACAGACTAGTATTTTAATGCATGCTTTTTCAGTAATCTGCAGGCACAGAAACTGAGAGGCAGAGGTAAGTGTAATAAAATCAATGTAACCATCCACTGATTTAGGTTTGCATGTATTTTCAGCTGAAATAACGGGTAAATAATAGTTGAATGATTAATTAAATTCAGCAGGGTCACTAGAGTTTATAGAACAGTAATAGCAGTTAAGGGAAAGCTATATGCTATACATTCTGCAATAATTAGGTTACAGCAATGGGTGACCCTTGGTCAATTTCTCCACCATTTCGTTCCACTCATTCAATGATGAGCTTTTCTTGCAGCAGTTGATTTGATCAGTCTCTTTAATCTGATTGGCTGCCTGACCGATGCTCTGGACCAGTGGAAACGCAGCTCAGCTCTTTCACTCTGATGTCAAAGTGCACTGAACGTCATCCACTCAGCAGCGATAAGTTATCTGAGAGTCTGGATTGTCTCCAGGTATCGCTCAGAGACGCGCTTCGCTAGCACTGTTAACAGTGTTGTGTGCGTGAGATACAGAGACAGAGATAATAACATCATTTTAGATGTTCCATGGTAATACAGTGATGACGGATTGATGACACGTAGATCCCTGACCATGTGAGGTTAAAGGGGAACTCCACACTTTGTTTATTTCTATGCATGATTTAATCACTGAGATGTAAACAGAGTCGTTCAGAGTGGTTTGGTGTGAAACGCTCGGTTTTAGAGAAACTTACCGAGTCAGAATTGTTCACAGTGGTGGTGATAGGAACCAGACGTCCACCTCTAAAAGCGCCCTCACAGAAAGTTATTACATTGTAATAAATACTCAGCCTGATGTCTGAGACACTGTTTCATGATAGTTTTGACATCATATTTTGGCCTAAAAGCCATGCAGGGTGTTCTGTGTTAGTACCCACAATATTATGATGTCATAATATCATCACACTTAAAAAAGACGGCTGTTCAAAGGTTCTTTAGTAAAGAAAGTGGTTCTGTGTAGAACCATGAACACTCATGTTCATCCTCACTCACTGAAGCGTTCTTCAGATTGATAGAGAGCGTGTTGTAGGTGGTTCTATATAGAACCTTTTTGAAAGGGGTTCCATATGTCACCAAAAGGGTTCTTTTGTTGTTACAAGCTCATCTTAACAACACAAAAACCATTTGTGGTGCTATATGGAACCCTATACAAAAAGGTTCTGTATAGAACCACCTACAACACACTTCCATCAGTCTAAAGAACCCTTTAATTATGCAAAGAACCCTTTAATCAGGCAGATGGTTCTTTGAGTGTTCATGGCTCTATATAGAACCATTTTTTTTATTTAAAGAACTTGAAAGAAGTGTGAAGTGTTAAGAACCATTTTTGGTTCTTTAGCAAAGAAAATGGTTCTACAAATTACCATGAACACTCAAAGAACCCTTTGCATGTTTAACGGTTCTTTACATCATGAAAGCGTTCATCAGATTGATGGAGAATGTGCTGTAGATGGTTCTCTATAGCACCCAAAAGGGTTCTTCTATTGTTACAAGATTGACATCATAATGATAGAAGAACCCTTTTGGGTGCTATAGAGAACCTTTTCAGAACCTTTTCAAAAATGACCTTTCCTATTTTACCCTAATCATAAACATAATGTTAGAAGTTTATTTTGATTTTGAGACATTTAGGAGGTTGAAGATGATAACTAGGAAGTCCTGGACCCCCCAGGACCCCCTGTGTTTCACACCTTATTACTGAAATGGAGTTTTAGATGTTAGAGCCACAAATCTGATCAGAACTAGAGCTGAAAGTTAAACTGAAGTGTTGAAACTTTATTTATTGAGACAGAACTGTCGCCATCTGCTGGTGAAACAGTTACTACAAGGAAACCCTGACTTTCAAGTCATTGGATTAAGCCTGATCTTGGGCTAAACTGCAATGCCAACTGTGGTTTGTCACTTTTAAATCCCTCTTAGTCTAGACTTCATCTGTGAAAGTGGCCCAAACTCTTGTCCTCGTGTTAAACTAGTCAGTTCTTGGAATAAACAGTAAAGGCTGGTTCCCTGGTCAGGGATTAAGCTTTAGTCCTGTATTAGACTTTCCTTTCAGTGGAGAATCTCCATTTAGAATGCTGTGTAGTCCAGAGCTAGGCTTAAACCTTGTCCTGGAAACCGACAGTGTGACTCTTAGCCAAGTCAAATGGGCTGAAGTCGTGGTGCAACGGGTCACCTGGATTTACTACGACTAAAATGTTCAATGACTTAAATGAGAGCAAAAAGTAATGAGTTTTAGTTTTGTTGTTAATTTGGAGAATTAATGACTGATGTAAAAGTCCGTATGATTTTTCATATGGAAATGGCATAATTAATAGAAATTTTAAAATAACTTTTTTGCAGCTGTGCTTTGTATTTTGTTGCCATATGGCAACAGTATGTAACAGTGGGACTGCAATCTGCAATGCATACAATGGGAGTAAACCAATAAACCACCACATAGATATTCATCACCCAGGCACGAAAAAATGTGCATAACAGCAAAAGATATTTACAGATATCCATGTTTTGAGAATGACCACTGATGAAGGACTAGAGGATGACCAACACAAACTGTCCAGCAGCAGATGAGCTATCGTCTCTGACTTTATATCTACAAGGTGGACTGACAAGGTAGGAGTGTCTAATAGAGTGGACAGTGAGTGTTTAAAAACTCCAGCAACACTGCTGTGTCTGATCCACTCAGTACCAGCGCAACACACACTAACACACCACCACCGCGTCAGTGTTACTGCAGTGCTGAGAATGATCCACCACCCTAATAGTACCTGCTCTATGAGGGTCCATGGGGGTCCTAACCACTGAAGAACAGGGTAAAAGGGGGCTAATAAAGTATGCAGTATGAGAATATAGAAAGAAATATTAAAACAGTTGTACTTGATTGTAAAAAAACAATGAGAAAATAGCAGCGTCCAGTGGTCGTGTGATCATTTGTTCCCATTGTACGCATCACAGATTGCATTGTCTCATGCTGTTGCCATATGGAAACAACTATATTTTAGAATTTTATGTGAAGTATAATGATTAAAAATGAAACTGTAACCCTCCACATATTGTGCTATAAGTTATACACACATTGTGAAGGGGCTTCAGAATCTGGGCCTCACCATGTGATGTGTGTGATAAAGAGGTCTAGACTGCGACAGGAAGGCATGTGATCAGTTAAAAATATACCATGTGACTCACAAAGTCTTCAGTTTCCCAAAAGAAAAGGAAAAGACTGACTTATATTGCAGTCATGAAAAAAAAGAAATTGTTGCCTTATGGCAACACCATGCATTAAACCTATAGAAGTGCAGTGGAACTTCTTAGTGTATTCAGTGTCTATCAGTATAAAACTATGTTTGTTGGACTCTTTTGGATCCTTTTGGTCTGAAATAAAGTGATAAAACTCTTACCGAGTCAGAATTGTTCACAGTGGTGGTGATAGGAACCAGACGTCCACCTCTAAAAGCTCCCTCACAGAAAGTTATTACATTGTAATAAATACTCAGCCTGATGTCTGAGACACTGTTTTACGGCAGTTTTGACATCATATTTTGGCCTAAAAGCCATGCAGGGTGTTCTGTGTTAGTACCCACAATATTATGATGTCATAATATCATCACACTTAAAAAAGATGGTTGTTCAAAGGTTCTTTAGTAAAGAAAGTGGTTCTGTGCAGAACCATGAACACTCATCCTCACTCACTGAAGCGTTCTTCAGATTGATAGTGTGTTGTGGCTAGTTCTATATAGAACCTTTTTGAAAGGGGTTCCATATGTCACCAAAAGGGTTCTTTTGTTGTTACAAGCTCATCTTAACAACATAAAAACCATTTGTGGTGCTATATGGAACCCTTTTCAAAAAGGTTCTGCTTAGAACCAACTACAGCACTTTCCATTATTTAAAGAACTTAAAGAAGTGTTAAGAACGATTTATGGTGCTATAAATAACCCTCAAAATACTTATATGTTCACTCTTAAAATGGTTCTTCAAGGGTTCTTTAGCAAAGAAAATCATTCTACAAAGAACCATGAGCACTCAAAGAAACCCTTTGCATGATTAACGGTTCTTTACATCATAAAAGTGTTCATCAGATTGATGGAGAATGTGCTGTAGATGGTTCTCTATAGCACTCAAAACGGTTCTTCTATTGTTACTATTGTAACCTTTTCAAAAAGGTTCTGTGTAAAACCACCTACAACACACTTTCCATCAGTCTAAAGAACCCTTTAATTATGCAAAGAACCCTTTAATCAGGCAGATGGTTCGTTGAGTACTCATAGCTCTATATAGAACCATTTGCTTTATTTAAAGAACCATTTTTGGTGCTATATACAACCATTTTCAAAAAGGTTATATGTTCACTCTTAAAATGGTTCTTCAAGGGTTCTTTAGCAAAGAAAATGGTCTCATAAAGAGACACGAGGCCAATCGCAAAGCAGTAAAGACGATAGTCACTACATCAGTTAATGACCGATATGCCAACATTACTTTTCTCACAAATATACTTGTAGTAGAAGTTGTCATTTGAAAATACTCCACAAGTTTACTTACATGTACATGTGACTGCATCAATGGAGCTACCTGCCTCTGCCTACCACCATTAGATGATATGAATATAACGACACAAACAAAGGCCAATCACAACGTCGGCTTGAGGTAACATCCCTGCATCTTTAATGGAATGTCTCTTCACTGTGTGGCAGTGCAGCTAAACTAAACAGTGCAAGCTCAGTGGCTAAAGTGAACACATACATACGCCCAGCCGCACAAACTAAAACCCAAACACAAGCAGTTTCATTTATCACGTCACCAGCTACACAAGCTTTTACACAGACTATTAATATATACAGACATGGAGTTTCCACACACACACTTAGGCATGTTCAGACACGCCTACACACACGGACTCACACTCACAGACCCGTTTACACCTCGACGTTTCATGCGTTTCGAATATCGGGATTTTATATGGATAGTAGAGCTAAACCAAACTGCATTTTACAGACTGCAAACGATCGTCAGTGGATTAACCATCATTTTAAGTCTGCTTGCTACTGCGGTTCAAAATACAGCCAGTAGGTGGCGACAGGGTGTTAATAATCAGGCTGAAGCCCGGCTGCTTGTGTGCTTTATGTTGCTGTGATGGCTTCAGTTGCAGATTCCATCTTACTGACACAGCTTTCTAAGTCACCTTTATTACTTACATATCATATATTATTTATATTGTTTATAAGTCATTTTTATTTTCTTTACAATTTCTTTTATGTGGCTAATTCGCCCTTTTTTATCATAGAAAAGACCACTCAGAGCAGGTCCAACGTACCGTATAGTGTGCAGAAAACATCGTCTTAAAAACCATGTCAGTGGTGGAGTAATGAAGGTTTTTAAGCCTTTAAAAAGTGCTTTACATCAGACATCGTACTAAACCTAAGCTAGCTAGCTAGCAATCCAGATAAGCAGGAAACGTATTTGGAGTTAAAACCGATACTGTCGCCTGGAAAAGTCTCGCAAACTGTGCACAAGGAGCCCCCCGTTGAGCCCGGCAGTGAAAAGCTCATACTTGGCTTGATAAACATTTCTTTCTCCACAGAAGTGCCCGGATTTAAAGCGGTACGTTTCTGTTATTCGGATGGATTTTTCCGTTTTCCATTTCACGTGAAACGACCAGGTGTAAACAGGGTTTTTTTACACCCACTCTTCATAATATGAATACACAGTTTTAAGACAGCATGGTCTTACATTAGATGGTCTCTCACACGCACACAGTGTGACCTTAGCTGATGATGTGGTGCGTCCCAGTGCTAAGCAGTTTCAAACACAGATCAAAGGTCAGCTGGAACAGAGAAACCACTGTACACAGTAAACAATAAAAATGGTGAGTGATGGGGAGAGAGAGCGAGAGAGCATCAGAGAGACTGTAACTATTGTTTGGAGAGAGAGAGAATAAACAAGTGTAGGTCAGAGAGAAACACTAAAGATACATTACTAGAGACAGTTATTCTATTTCAGCGTCTTCCAACACTGAAAACTACCAAACCCATCAGATTAGATCTACAGATCTTCTTGGAAAAGTGTAAGTGTGCGAATATCAACAATCTCTTTGTGAGTGAAGGCACAGAGAAGCTGGCAGTATCAGTGCTACGTTCAAGCCTCAGTCAGCTAATGTGTGTGTTAGTGTCACAGTAATCAGTAACGGAGGCTGTTCAGTGCTGCACTGTACTTTTGAGGACTTAATTAATAAATTAAAGCGTTTAACAGGAATAAACAGACCCCAGAGATCAACTTAAGGGTCGAAAAGCAAATACATAAATATATATAAATGCACACAAATTAGTGAGAATCAGCAAAAAGGAATTCACATTTTTTTTTCTTCACATTTTTCTGAGGACCATCTTTGTGAGGACTTTTACACACTCAGGTCCTCACAAATACACATATACATCTGGCACCAATGAATCCCTCTTTCTCAGTGTTCTGAATGTGAGTGTTTATGACCAAAATACAAATATACGGCTCTGCTGGTGACGTCCGGTATAAATAAAAATAATGCCGTCCACGCCTTAATTAAGGCGGGTCCACACCTTAGTAAGGCATGGGAACAACATCATGCTTTATTAAGCTGTGGTCAAGGCTTAATCATCTCATTCCCACGCCTCATTAAGTTGTGCCCATACATTAGGATCTTGTCCCCACGCCTTACTAAGTTGTGGCCACAGATTTATTTGATTTATACGGGATGTCACCAGCAGGACTCCATACAAATAGGCATGTTTTCTTTGTCAGTTTGCAAAAGGTTCTTTCTGTGAGTTGTTGGTTCTTTCTGTGAGTTGTGGGTCTACAATTGTGTCTGAATCCATATAAGGTGCCTAAAAGGCCCCCCTTTGCGATGGGTCCAGGTGCGACTGCCCCCTTCGCCTGCCCCCCAGCTGTTACGCCACAGTGCTTAGGCTGTAATATGCTGTTATTACAAACCTACGAAGAAAACGCACTCGTTTACATTAAAAACGTTGAAAATGAAAGTGTCCCCAAACTTTTTGATGGGCAGTGTGAACACTTTGAAGTTCAAATCAAAACCTCCTGAAACGCCACTCAAAACCATCAGATTCTTCATTTGGGTTCATAATTTATTAATTTCTCTCTCTTTTTTAATCATGTATAGATCTAACTGATCTCTCTCTCTCTCTCTCTCTCTCTCTCTCTCTCAGTGCACTACTCATACAGTATGTGATGTTATTATGGTAGTTTCCCCTTAAGAAAGTGACTCTTTTTTTTGCTCCGCCCCTCCAAAGTAAGATGCCTCATCCAATCGATTCCTTTCAGACGAGGGAAGCCCGCCTCTCCTGGGGCGTTTCCTCCAATAGCTGAAGAAGCAGCTCATGGAGGGGAGTGGCTATGACGCTGTAACCGCTGGCCGTCAGGTGCAGGAAGTCAAACATATCCCGACAGGAAACGGTGCCGTCCGAGTGCACGAAGCCGCCGCCCACGTCCAGGAACTGCACGGGTCCCAGACGAGGGAGAGAAGCCCGAAGATAATTATTCACCGCCGAATTTTTCTCCCTCAGAGGGTTCGGGAACTCCCCCCTCGGCAGGAGGCCCTGAGTGACAGGAACAGGACAGATCAGGTTCAAAGCCATAATCTACACAATTTTCCCTCTTAGTGCAAATGTGCTCAATCTATCAAGACACTGGGTGCCTGAAGTTTGTTTACTGCACTGAAGCTTATAGGCTAATGTAGCTAACAAGTCACAGAAGCTTGTAGTCCAATACAGGCATCGATACTGGCACTTAAACGCAGTATCGGTATCAGAGATGGGGCAACCGAGACCTATGACTGACACCACAAACCGTTCATGTGCGGCAGCAGACAGAGCTTAACAATATGTCGGCAGTGTGGGATGACAAGCAGCCGTAAAAATGCTCATGGCAGAATCTGTAACGGCAGTTCTTGGTGTGAACAACAAGCTAACAGAGCCGCTTACCTGAACGGCTGAGCTGCTTCTGTCAGTTATCACTCGTCTGCCGCTGTGTGGTCACTTACAGTCTGAGTTAATGTTATTGAGAAAGCGGAATGAACCGTTGGACTTTTGACATAATAATAGCCTTTAGCCTCGATTTAGCCTTTAGGATAGCAGCCCACTAGCCAGACATGTGCGTCCACAACTACCTCTGTCAGTCAGCTGTGTCACTCAGCAGTGGGGTCTTGTGGCCCATTGCTTCAATCAAGCCAGAAAAACACTGTCGCTGATACTGACAGTGTGAACGACAGTGATATTTACTGAACTGATGCTCAGAGATGCAGCGCGAGTGAACAAGACGCACGTCTGAGACAAACAGAACAACATTCAGCTCCGTTTTTGAGCCAGAGAAGCTGCTGTGTGCTGATGTGTCGACACCACAGGTTTATCTGTAGACTGTTCAGTTCTGTTTTTACTGTTTTGCACAATAAAGATATTTTACATTTACTTAAGTTGTTAAACATGGTTCTTATTACTAATTATATAATAGTAAATACTAAATATATATAGTAAATAATCAAAAATAGGTCTTCTTTAGAGTCTAACAAACATAATCCAACAAGTAAATCCCATCTAGCCAAGCTGAGTGTTTTATTTGTGATGCAGAACATAGATTTAACCAAAATATTTCTAAAATGTAATTGTACAAATATCAGGACTTGTATGTGAGTTGGGTTAGATAGTGTTAGTTTCAGTATCGGTACTCAGTATCGGCCACTACTTAAGGATCAGGTATCAGTATCGTAACGGAAAAAGTGGTATTGGTGCATCTCTACTTGTAGTCATACACCATATGGCTAAATGTGTGTTTACACACCTCCTAAATCATTAAATTCAGGTGCTTCAGCCACACCCATTGCAAACAGGTGGATAGAAATACAAACACAGTCATGCAATCTCCGTAGACAAACACTGGCAGCAGAACGGGTCGTGCAGATGAGCTTAGTGGCTTTAAACTATGGACTATGCTGAACTACTAGCCTGCATTTTGAAAGGCTAGTAGTTCAGGATAAAGCAGTTTTTGAGCTGTGCACATGTTTGTTTTGTAATCGGATGTTTAGTCAAATGGTTAAGTCACTCGCTCTCCATGCCACAAAGCAGGGTTTGAATACTTATCAGTATTAAAATACTTATTCAGTTAAATTCCTCTGGCGTTTGAGGTAATTTGATCCATTCTGTCACTTAACTATTTGTTTATGACTGATAACAATAAAAAATGATGTCCTTCTGTTATCTATACATGTGTACAACAGCACCCCACACAGCTAAAACAGTAAAATCGTGTGATTTTTTGCTTTAATGCTAACTGGTGGGGTATAAACTTCTATTACCTGTTAGCCGCATTAGCCTCGAGGCTCCAGAGCAAAAGTAAAGAAGCAAACTTCACACAGCAAACATGTCTTGGCTGATTGAGCACATTTGTGGCCAGGAGAAAATTGTGATGTTGGATTTTTGGCCACATCGTTACTTTAGCAGGCAAATAAATGAAAACACAGCTTAACACACAAACACAAGCACATGTTCTCTTGTCTCTCTCTCTCTTATAGACACACACAGTCTCCCCTTACCAGAACGACGATTTTGGCCTTGGGCAGGCGTGAGTGGAGCAGCTGGACGATGGCCACGATTCCCCCTGCAACCTGCTCCGCTGTGTGCTCATGATTATTGGTTCCAACCCACAGCACCACCACCTGAGGGGAACCAGAACACTCAGTCACTCACCAGTAACACCTTCATAAGGACTGGTTGGGATCAAAACTCTTATACTTTATTATAATGTAGCAATAATATTAAATGCAAAAGAATCACTTCTGCTCCAATAATGATACCAATATTGAAGCCTTGAAAGTCGGCCAACTCTACTCTCCCTAAAAACTGCTAAATTTAAAATTAATGCGTGCATTAACGCATGGGAACAAGATCCTAAAGCACGGCCACGAGTTAGTAAGGCGTGGGAATGAGATAAGTCGTGGCCACACCTTAGTAAGGCATGGGAACTGCTCAACAGCTACAGGGATGGGTGGAGTTAACTCTGGATCTCTACTCTTAATCTGACATGAATAATACTGTCCCTGAGTTCACCATGATGAGCATCTCTTGCGCTCTTTCTATGGCATTTCTCTTTTTTCTTTCTTTGGTGGGTTGAGTTTGCGGTCTAAGACCACCTAACCAAACGATAATGACACAATAAAATGATCTTATACTACATTTGTTTATCAGATTACATATAATTAAAGCTGGCTAGGTAGCTAGTTCACCAGCCAGCCTACACCACACACACCCCAAACTAACTAGGTAGATATGTGCATAGTACAGGCCAGTGGTCACCAACCCTGGAGATCATCTTTCCTGCTGCCTGATTGGCTGGATCAGATACATTAGTGCAGGTAAGGGGATTTGAAAGTAGATCTCCAGGCGCAGGTTTGGGACCAATGGTGTAGGCTAACTTGTGGCTTAGGGATTAGCTAGCTAAGTCAACCTCTGTAGCCTAGCTAGCTATGTTAGCTAACTTTACATTTACATTTATGCTTTTATCCAGAAAGACTGCTTTGTTGTCCACTAGAAAAAGTGTTTGCTAGTTACACGTAGGTTAGAGAGAAAGCTGGTCCTGAGCTCAGAAACTACTAGAAACAAAAGCCCAACTTTAGCAAACGGTATGTTCAAAATTCCAATTTAACTCTTGCTAGTACTGTATTTTGGACATGTCAATGCAAAACGATCTCCTGCTCACACGTGGCCTGATGTTCTCCAGTTCTCCGTTCTGCAGTCTCCACAGAACGTTACACGTGGTGTCTCCTCCAATACCGAAGTTCAGCGCATGAAGAGGTGAAAACAGCTCCCGCCACACCTGGACCAATCAAAGCACAGGCTGTTAACAGTATCCCACCCACCCGAAACGCAGCTACCAATCAAGTACTAGCTTTTATGGCCCAACTGATACAGAAGTCATGTGACCGACACCCATTTTAGGGAACTAAAAATTCTCGCTGCGTCCCAATTGTGCACCTAATACTAATACTAACTGGTGTTTGAGTATGCAGTATGTAGTATAGTCACAAGTGTCAAAGTTGAGTATACTCAAAGATCCACAATGCGGACTTAGAACCAGTCGATTTTTGAGTATAGTAATGATGGACACTATTGTCCCACAATCCAACAGGAAACGAAAAGGGAGGAGCTTCTCGCGTCTGGAAAATTCTGAAAAAATGGCGGACAGCGATGCGAGAGCAGCAAGCGGGACCAGAAATGGTGTATAAATGTGAGTTCATCCCAAATTTGTAAAACATTCTGTAAAAGTTTTCATTTGTTAGCGTTTCTGTGAGAAATCTGTTTGTGAACGCACTGATTTGTTAGCTAGCCTTCAGAGTCTACCTTGCTATGATGTGCGTTGTCATAGCAACGGTTCGTCACTTCCCGTTAGTAAGAATGGCGTAGTATGTTAATATTTTTTTAGTGCACTAACCTGTCGAGCTCATACTATTAAGATTAGTACGCAGTATATCCTGTATAGTATTAGTGTGTAGTACACAATTGGGACGCAGCCTCTGTTAACTAATAATACTGGTTGAAATAATTTAATTTGGTCAAAAACTAAACAGTGGACGGATGCTTGGTGATGTGTTTAAGGTACTCTGGAAGAGTAAAGTGTTTAGCTGACATTATACTGGATTTGTACACTGCTAGAAATGAAGGTTCTGTGCAGCATTCTTCATTCATCAAGGTACAAACAGTGGTTTTAAGGTCCAACTGAGTACCTTAAATAAGCTTTTCCAGGTGAAAAGTTCGTATTTGTACCTTTACATAACCGAATGTTTTAAAACAGAACAGTAAAATAAAACCTGGAGACGAGACGGGGTGTGTGGAGTCAGTACAGCTTAGAACATATCATTTCAGTGGATTATGGCTCAGTTATGTTCCCAGGTACATCTCAGTAAGATAATCCAGCTAATCCAGGTAGATGTACATTAGAAATGTCTATGTATCGGCATCAGCAGATATGTAAGGGAAAAATATCAGATATCAGCATCACCCCACAGGTCCCATATCGCTGCATCCCTAGTTGTCAGTTTTCAACTGTTTTATTTGTGAAACTCAAATAACTGGAAGAAAGTCTTACAAGACACTAGTCCTGTAGTGTTGGGGTAGAATTTTCCAGCTTTCTTAGTGTTTTGTTAGTTTCTATGAATTCATTTTTCTATATATAGTTTTCATCACTTCTCTTCATAGAAGGATTTTGTTGTCATATATACAAGTTCCACTAGATTCCTTCTCATTATCATGATTATGAAGGTGTTTGCTGTTCAGATGTACCAGTTTGGTCTGTATTGCTCATAATGAATGTGATCAGTGTTTACTATCAGCTTAACAGTCTCTTTAAGACAAACTGTTTTAACTGTAGGTGGGATTTTTCAGATAAACCTGCAGCACCTTAATACTGGTCGTCATACTGGTTAAACCTGTTAACATCAGACACGTTCAGACGCAGCCACCCATCAAAGAGCTAATTATCATTATTCCACTCATCTATTAACCAGGATTACATACCACTGAACTGCTAACCGCGAGACCTCAAATTACAAAACAATGCAGCAGTAGCCTTCTGTCCTTTCCAGCACAAAATCCCATTACAAAACAGCTCAGTCACAGACGTTACACAATGGAGCTTTCTGCTTTGTTCTTTATAGCACTGTGATGGCAAAAGGGCCCGACTGGCAATGAGACTTCAGACCCAGCTGAGTTTCTCCATACAGTTAACTTTTAATGATGAATAATATTAAAATAACAAGGATAGAAACAGAAATAGCATAAGTGTTCATTAGTAGTAGCTGACAGTGCAGCCAAAATGTTTGTGTGTGTGGTGTGTATATATATATGATTAGTAATATTAGTAGTAGTAAAATAATATATATATAGTGGATTATTATGGGATGTCCCTTCACTTTTTAAACCATTTTTAACAACTAAAACGCAAATCTACAACATTTTTACTTGGCAGCTTTCTGTTCAAGCAGCAGTCACATTCTGCCACCTGTACAGGTGACTAAATGCTATTGCTGAGTCAGGAACAGGACACTTGAATAACATGCTAACTTCAGGTTTGGTAAATTTCTCAAGCCATTGGTTTCATATCGCTGCTGTCGGAACAAAACCTCTTATCTCCAAATTGAGAAATTTACAGGAGAAGGGAAAAACATCTTCTACGTTTAATGTAAGTCAATGGAACCAAACATTTTTCCAAGTCATTTTAGGCTGTTTCCTTTTGGTCCATTCTTCATGAAATTTACAGAAAACATAAAGGACCACAGACATTCTCAAATGATGTCATAACTGAAAAACAAAAAAAAATGGAGATACGAGGTTTTGTTCTGACAGCAGGGATGTGTGCGTCCCATATACAAGTGCCTCCAACCTTCAGACACTGCTGGAATTTAGAAATATATTACAGCCATTCACGATCGTTAGAGTCATTACAGTTTTGTGCCTAATGCCACAACTGCCCTGGCAACATCCCTGACTCAGTCATTCAGCTAACTGGGAAAACGTTTGTTTCGCACTGTTTGTTTGTTGCATTATCTGCGCTTATTTGTGGTGGACTGGGATGTTTATAATACAGCTGACAACCGAGGAAGAATATCAACTGTTGTACTGGATGAACCGACATTCTGGCCACTACTGCTGATTCCTGATACACCAAAATGAAAATTCAGACACACCGAAAAAGCCCCATTTCAAAACCTACGGCTGCAGATGGGTGAAGGTGTGCTCCCAGGGACTTCCCTTTCTGCTTCAGCTGTTTCGCCATATTTCGTGTATCGAGCAAGATGCAACACTGTTGTTTAACATTCCTTGTAGAAACTGATATTAGTTGCACACAGCTGACATTTTCACTGTTGATCAGCTGCTGTTCAAACTGTTTGAACGCATCTGTGTTGACGGCGCAAGAGAGTGAATGAAAAAACATCACTAGCCTATTTTAAGCAACTCTGACTATTTTCGGTTCGTGAAATTTCAGTGCATCCCCAGTGCTGACCATTTTGTGTGTGATCGTCATTGGAGGTCATGAACAAACTGTAAGGAAACTGACTGGGCAGAAAAATCAGCCGTAAGCTGAAACACAAACCTCATACTGCTGCATCAGCTGCACCATGGAGTCACCTACAAACAAGACGTCAGGTTCTGCATCCTTACACTCCTGAACGAAGCGATTATGCTGTACACACAAACACACAGAGGTCACATTATCAGAGTGTCTGACCTGCGCGGTCAAGTTAACGTAGCTAAATTCCTTCTGGTTCAGAAAATGCCGAAGCAGCTGTTATTAATAGTGATAATCAGAGTGAAGTGAACAAAAACATGCAAAGACACTTTCCTTAAATAAACACACACCTCTATACAAATATATAGAGTGAAACAAACATTTGGACACTTTAATAACAGGTAAACTTTCGGTTCTCTAGGTAACTTTATAAAATGTTTGATAAAATAATATCTGTTCCAGAGAAAAACACTTCAGCACAACTTCAAACTGATTGTAGACTTTTTGTGTGGAGACAAAACAGAGAAGAATTCAAATTATCCAGTCTATAACAGCTCATGAATGGACATCTGGTTAACCTCAAGAAAGGAAGGGCAAAAAAAAACAAGAAAAAAGAAAAAAAAAGTGTATTTTCTACTCCAACATCTGCCGACACGATGTTTGTCATAGAAATACATTTTCATTCCAGACCAAGCCAACATCAGCTAGAGTAGTGAAAATTAATTAAGGCTAATTAATTACACAGCTGCACTAACTCAGCTGCCTTCTCAGTCACATCCTTAACAATGTCTCTGGCAACATGCTAACGTTTAGGCACTCGTGTTTCAGACTAGCGACAGGTGTATAAAATCAAGCACATAGCTATGCAGTCTCCACAGACCAGCACTGGCAGTAGAATGCGTCCTACAGGAAAGCTCAAACGTGGTGCGCCACCTTCGCAACAAGTCAGTTTGTGAAATGTCTGTCCTGCTAGATCTGCCCCAGACAACCGTAAGTGCTATTATTTTGAAATGGAAGCATCTAGGAGCAACAGCTCAGCTACAAAGTGGTAGACCTCACTAACTCACAGACTGGGGCTGCTGAGGGCTGAAGCATGCAGCATGTAAAAATCACCCATTTTCTGTTGCATCAAGTCCCAAACAGCCTCTAGAAGCAACATCAGCTCAAGAGTTGTGTGTCAAGAGCTCCATGAAACGGGTTTCCATGGCTGAGCAGCTACAAACAAGCCTAAGATCACTATGCGCAATGCTAAGCGCTGGCTGGAGTGGTCGCCACTGGACTCAGTGAAGCAGTGTTTACATGTTTATATGTTCTCTAGAGTGAAGAATCACTTCCCTATCTGGCAGTCCGATCTGAACTTGGCGGGTGCCAGGAGAGCGCTACCTACTGGAATGCATAGCAACTCCATATTAATGCCCATGGTTTTAGAATGGGACGTCCAACAAGATCATATGCGTGTGATGGTCAGGTGTCCACATACTTTTAGCCATACAGCGTATATACATACACATCATGAGTAAAAATAAAAACATATATAACTTCCCTGTTCCTTACGTTGCTTTGCATAAGAAGTGTCTGCTGGGTAAATATATACGTTCCAAAACACACCTTCGTTACTTATATTCAACACCTTCTGTATACATGCACATCTACATAAACCTGCTCCAAACACCACAGACAGACAGGAAAACAGACAGACCTGTGACATCCAGCGCCCATCACCCTGGACGTCCTGCACTGGTAAAGGCTCAGCGGCAGGGTTCTCCTCTTCACTCATCCTCTAAAACGAATATTTCCAAAAGAAATGAAAGGTCATGGTTATTACACACTTCATATGTCATGTTGATGTAAAACAGTGATAAACCTGAAAAATATGTTTTATTTAGGCACTAGTTTTGCCTTACAATGCCATCAAAACACAATGTGTCAGGCATCAGGCAGAGTATTCATCACCATTTCATATAGTAATATTCAGTGAGGGAGCTTTCGGAGGTGGATGTCTGGTTCCTATCACCACCACTGTGAACAATTCTGACTAGGTTTCTCTAGAAAGGACCATTTCACATCGAACTACTCTGAATGACTTTGTTTACATCTTAGTAATTGAATTATAAAGTAATTTTGAAAAATTGGTGGAGTTCCCCTTTCATGCATTTCTTTCCAGGCCCCACCTCTAGTCCACCTGTGTTTTTGAAGGGAAATTCCACTAATTTTTCAAAATTTCTGTGTAATTAAATGGCTACATGTCAACAAAGTCATTAAGAGCAGTTTGGTGTGAAACGCTCCGTTCCAGACAAACTTACAGAGTCAGAAGTGTTCACAGTGGTGGTGATGGGAACCAGACGTCCACCTCTAAAAGCTGCCTCACAGAACGTTACTTCAAAAAATGGTTATGAATTCACTGCCGGATGTCTGAGACCTTGTTTCACAGTAGTTGTGCCCAACAGTGCCCAAATACAACTAAGACCCGTGTGGGTTCACTGGTGGTATTGGATAGTAACTATAACGGCTATATTTGTGCTGTAACCATTAGGACCTCTGGTTCCCATCACCACCACTGTAAATCTGAGTCTCTACGTTTCTCTACACATGACTTATTTTACATCAAACCACTCTGAATGACTCTGTTTACAGCTTAGTGATTGAAATATAAAGACATTTTGAAAAACTGGTGGTGTTACCCTTTCATGCATTTCCAGCATTACTTTCCAGGCCCAACTCTAGTCCACCTGTCTTTTTAAAGTGGAAATCCACCAATTTTTCAAAATTTCCTCGCGATTAAATGGTTAACGTGTCAAAGTCATGAAGAGCAGTTTGGTGTGAAATGCTTTATTCTAGAGAAACTTCCAGAAACTTCACAGTGGTGATGATGGGAACCAGACGTCTGATGCGTTTAATGTCTCTAAAAGCTCCCTCACAGTAAGATACTTCAAAAAATAGTTATGAACACACTGCCTGATGTCTGAGACATTGTTTTACGGTAGTTGAGTGACAAAGTTTTGGTCTAAAACGTATTTTCATCAATTTATTTGAATCCGTTCATGGTGGAGGAACACTGAAGGGTGTTCTCAGGCAAAATGGTCCCCAAAGATAACTTACTTTTTCAGACTTTTGATTATTTTACCATCATTAACATATATAAACTCAGAAAACACGTGTAGGTTCACTGTTGATTCTGGATAGCAAACAAAAAGGCTATATTTGCACTGTATACATTGGGCCCTCTGGTTCCCATCACCACCACTGTAAAGCAGTCTGAGTCTGTACGTTTCTCTGCACATGAATTACTTGATATCAAACCACTCTGAATGACTCTGTTTACATCTCAACCACTGAATTGCCTAGAAATTTTGAAAAATGGGTGGAATTCCCCTTTAAGGGCAAGAGAAAGGCTCTGGCTTCAGCCTTAATCCTCTGCTCAGTCTGTCAACACAGACAAGCAGAACAGTGTGCAAGTGATACAGGGCCAAAACACCTCACCTCAACCTTCCTCCTCACCCTCCTCATCACTCCACTGCTGCACCTCCCACACCAAACACACCACCTATCCTTCTCACTCTATCTCTGAATCCAAGCTGGACCAAATATGAGTTGATATGAAGATGACTGGATGGACATGGCACTGATCTCTGCACGCAGGCTTTGCCTGTAGTCTAATGTCTAACGCACAAGGCCTCCACCCCAAAGCCCAAAGCCCAGAGCTCAGAGCTCAGTGCACATCCCACACAGGCGGGCTACCTGCTAAAGGCTCCGAGGATGCTGCTGGATGCTATCGGCTGCTCCCGCCGTGCACTCCCGTCCGGCCCCGGAACGACGAAGCGGGTCGATCACCTCCTCCACACCCCGAAACCTTTCGCTTAAACCGATATTCGACCCGCTCTGCGTGAATCACGGTTAACGTCTCCCTCACCGTGTCCGACCGTGTCTGCCTCCCGTTTTCCTCTATAGAGCGCACTTCCGTCCGCTGCTCTCGTCACGCGCTTCCCGTTAAAGCCCAGTCCCGCCCTCTTTAGGTTAATGCAGATCACAAACCGGGACACTTTACGTAATAAAATAAATTAAATAAATCAGCATTTTTACACGAGGTCATTTTTTCATGGACTGCTCGGGTTAAGATGCGGTGTTCGGGCTGGACAGACTACTTTAGTGAGTCTAAGCCTTAACGGACTTTAGATCTTCTTAAAACACCGTATTTAGTCCTGCGGTCGTTTTGGGATCTTCGGTTCTGCGTTATGAAACCCCTTTTTGTATGAGAGCGAGGTGGCTTTTCAATGACGTCATTTATTTGCTGTCGCAGGACTGTGTGGCGGCCTGCTGCTGTAGTGGCGAGACGCGGCCACAAGAGGGCGGCAGAAGCGCGCAGTCAAAAGTCACAAAGCCACGCTTTGACCCACAGAAACAGACACTGAGCTTACCGAGTTCATTTCATTTGTCTCCCGCTTTGGACTGTTTTTAGAGCCAAGTAGGACTTTTATACACAGTTTTAAGGCGTCATATTTTGGTAAAAGTTACAATAACTGATTTTCAAGCTTACAGAATTATATTTTCATTGTGATCTATTTATTAAATGGCGTTTAATTTTAGTACTTAACATCAGAGAGTCTGTAACACACATTGAAGTTATTTTATTCATGACAATGATTGTGATTATTATTTATTGTTATTATCAACAATTATTTACTATTAATTAATTTATTACTCATTATTTATTTGTGTGATCATCATTATTATTATTATTGTAATTTATTCATTGTTAATAATACGTATTATTATTTATTAATACTTATAATTATTATAATTATAATTTTTTTTTCTATATAACAATGTGATATTCACTCGTTTAAAAAGCTTCGAACACTCCTGGTCAAATTCAAAATGTTTTCTTAATTTTCTAAGTGAAAATAAGTGAACACACTCTCTACAGGGAACCAATGTAAATCTGTTTATGTTCTAAATGAAAAATAAAATAAAACGTAAAATATCAAATGTGCCATTAAACTTTTTCACGGGTCAAATTTTACTTCTTTATGTAAAAGAAAAAAGACCCACTGAAATAATGAGAGATCAACAACAGCCACAGGCTTCACCCTGACAGTGACCAACCCTCACATTAGCCCACTCCCTGACTCAGAACAGCACAAGCAACACGCACGCATGACTTAAATTAACAAACAACAACATTAAACCATACAAACAGTCCCTTTGTCGGAGGGCGTGTCTACCATGAGCCTTTGCGTGTGCCTGTGTGCATAAGGACGTCTCCAGAGCCAGAGCCAGCCAGAAGTAGTCCCTACAGTAATGTTAATATCTGTAATTTTGAAACTTATTTTCAAAATATTTATTCATCATCTAAACACTTATCATCCTCTGGGGCAATTTAGCATCTCCAGTCCATCTAACTGCACCTCTTTGGACTATGGCAGCAAACTAGAGCCCCCAGAGGAAACCCACAGACATGAAAACACCACATAGAAAGGACCCTGGCTGCCTGGGCAGGGAATTGAATCCAGCCCCTTCTTGCTGTAATGAAACAGCACTAGCCATAGCACCATCAGGCCACCTCTCTCACAAAATAACAAAATATAATTTGCCCAAAGTATTAAATAAGACTGTATGCACTGTGAGAAATAAAGGTTCTATGCAGGTACGTTTGTAAATGTACCTCAAAGGTACAACAGTGGTTTGAAGGTCCATAAGTTTTTTCCAGGTGAAATGTACATATTCGTACCTTTTCATAACCTAAGCTGGGCTTAAGACGGGGTATGAGGAGTCAGTACACCTTAGAAAATATAATTTCAGTGGATTATCGTGCAGTTATGCTCCCTGACTAAAGGTACTGAGATGTACCCTGGAGGGTCCCACCCCAGTGGCAGGAGGGGCACTGCCCCAGTAACAGTTTCGTACCTTTATATCTGCGAGTGTGTAATAATGTGGACTGCTGTGGTTTGTAGTTGTTGGACACATACAGTCAGGTGTAAACAAAGTGCCTTAAATATCTGTTTTAATTTTGCAGCAGAGTCTCTGAGGATTATTGATCCAACCATCCACTTCATTATCAGCTCCTGCCGTGTGCTTCCTCTCACCGGCCTCTTCATGAGCTCCACCGGCCTTATAGGCCTGCCATGCATGTGCACAGTTACAGACCATCTGTTGCTGCATAATTTATCAGCCCCCATCTACCTCATTCATCACAGGCCCGTTTCTGACCACAGGACTGCTGTTGACCAGCTGTGGACCGTTCGGAAGACTGTGTGTAAGGATAAAAGTGTATATAGCTGCTCTAATAAAGGTAGGCAACACTAATGTCCATCCTGTAATATGATTACAGGTGCAGTATGGATTATAATAGACTTTTTGTGTACTTTGGAATGTAATCTGTCGTTCATGCACAGGCAGTAGTTTTATGCATGCTTAGATATTTTGTACGAAGTTCCCTACAGATACTGGCTGGAGGAAAGCAGCGCTACGTAAACTGTAGCTATGCTGTGTAAACTCTAACTGTAAATATTTTGTCAAGTCAGGAAAGGCGCAGTAGAAGCTCTTGGCTTTGAATATTTCTGAGAGTTTCATTTGCTTGGAGAACACAAGCTTTATATGTGTTACATAATTATTATTATTATTATTATTATTATTATTATTATTCGTCATTATGAGTGATGACAAAAAAGGTCAGTTAGGCACTGTCAAACGTCTGAAGAATCAACTAAATCAGCACAATTTATATCTCTCAGCCCAACAGTGGTGGACAGTAATGAAGCAAATGTAATTAGTTTCTGTACTTAAGTAGTTTTTCATGTATCTGTACTTTACTGAAATATTTACATTGTTGGTGACTTTTTACTTTCACTCCACTACATTTCAAAGTCAAATATCTCACTTTTTACTCCACTACATTATGAGAAATACTTCATTCCTTTTGGTTTATGTGTGTATAAAAACGTAACGTGTCAAAACAAAAGAAGTTCAAAGTAAGAACACCAATCAGGGCACAGCGCACTTTGTTTTGAGCTTGTTTTGACCTGCTGGTCATACCGACCCAGTGCAGCACACGGTTCAACGTCAGTGCAGCAGCGTAAAATTTTGGGAGAGTCTATTCAACATAAATGATGAACTAACCTAACTTTGTGTAAATAGACCACAATATAGACATATGTACACATATGCAGTTGTGACTGATGCGTCTTTATTCTGAATTTCTACAAACACCATTTCATTTTATAGTAAATTTGTTTTGGCTAGTTTATGTTTATGAACAGAGACCTACAGATGCAGTTTAGTAAAGGAAAACTCATTTGTGAATCTGAGTTTAAAGTTTTTATTAAACTTAAACTTGTAACTAATCTGCAAATAAATCTTAAACTGAAACTTTGTTTGCTTGCAAAAAGTTATTTCAGATCCACTCAGTTCCACCTAATGGAAACTGTTTACCTTCAATGTTTTGTGTTTATGATAATGTTAATAGACATCAGTGTCAGACTAATTAATCACAATCTATTAAAAGACTGGTTTACCAAGAGTGACACTGGAGTATTCTCACCTAAAATGAGTTAACAAAGCAAGAGTCGTCTTACAAAGATGATAACAGGACATTAGAGTCACAATTGATCTTTTAGTACTTTTACTTAAAAGTACATTTGAAAGCAAAAAAACAAATTTTGTACTTTTCCTTAAGTGGAGGTCTAAAGGGAGGAACTTCTACTTTTACTGGAGTAATATTTTACCTTGGGTATCTCAACTTTAACTCAAGTACATGACCTGTGTACTTCGTCCACCACTGCAGCCCAAGACTGGTTTTCCAAACGCAAAATGATGGGCCAAAAGAAAGCTTGAAACCTGCCAATCTGGCAACACTCCACTCCACCGCTGCGGCGCTGCGCTGCAGTTCCTAGAACCGCCGCTACGCCGTAATATCGCTGTTGCTCGCTTTTTACACCAGCGGACACGGTGTGAGCAGGTTGAGTCGAGCGTCTCTGAACAAACTCGAATAACGAAGATTTTCAGCGTCACATTAAGACTAACAGGGGCTTCTACAGCTTCAGCGGGGACTCAGGATTCCTCATGTGTCGAATATGGATGTACCTGTTCAGTGCTGTAGGTGTGCTGGTCACACCAGGTGAGTGACAACATGGAGCCCAGCTGAGCTGCGCTTCCTCCTCGGAACTACTTTCCTTCCTTGTCACTTTGAATTACAGTGTTTACAGTGCAGGAGAGTTAAAAACCTCAGCCAGAGGCGCGAGACTCAGCCAGGGAGGTTCTAATATAACAATGACAAGCAAATTAGACGCTTTGGCTGTAAATTCTGATACATTTTGACTTCTAATCTACCTACAAAGGACATGTAGCTCCAAAGTTATGTGGTATTTGGTGGAAGGTCTAAATGCTGTGTCTGTGGGTGTTTCTGGCAGTGGCTCTACAACACCAGCCATCTTTGACATCTTTGACATCTTTCCTATCTCTGACATTCCTGAAGCCAGGTTCCCATAAACACCTTGAAGGGTTGTTGAGTTGCAGCGTTTTTCTAATGCCTGTAATAGAAAGTATGTAGAAGTTTATATGGACCGGGATAAAATCTCTGCAGAGTAGAAAACAATGACTGTCCTTTTGAGACAGAAGGGATGGAAACCAGTTACACTGGTTTGGTTCACAAAGAAATGCCCAGGTCAGGATTTCTCAGTCGGCCCTTAAACAGGTTCGGAGTGTGATTTAGTAGAATAGAAAAACTGTAATGTAAATTTTAGGGATTTTAGGGATGGGATGATACACATTTCCTGTCAGTGTCCACAGTTTTGGGTAGTATGGAACCCTGATGGTGACATGGTGGTGTAAATTAAAATAATGCATGGCCACGACTTACACTGGGGAAAAACTAGTATCTTGTCAAGTAAAATTCTGTGAAATCTAGTCGATATGTCCGATACTTCTCCTGTTGATATTGTTCTAAGCTTATTTTAAGATTATTTAACTTATTTCCAAACATTTTTTACTTGTTTTGAGTAACTTTACTAGGTGTAATGATCTCACTATAATTGCAGACAGTTTAGCTTGTTTTAAGAAATGTGCTTGAAACCAGCTAAATGATTTGCCAGTAAAGTGAGATCATTTTACTCAATAAAATAACTTAAAACAGGTAAGAAATGTCAAGAAATGAGCTAAATAATCTTATAATAAGTGCACAACCTTCTCAAAATAAGAAATATTAGATATATTGATTAGATTTAAGATCAATTTACTTGAAAAGATACTATTTTTTTACAGTGTAGTAAGGTGTGGGAACAAGATAAGCCTTGAACAGCTTAATAAGGCACGATCTCATTCCCACGGGATGTCACCAGCAGGGCTCCGTAGGGTAGCCTGTTATCCCAGTATTTTTAAATTGTTTTAAAATGCAGAAAGTGATTTCACCACAGATATTATGTTGACAGACTCACCGTTAAACCTCTTGTATCTTTTTTTACAACAAAAATCAACTACAGTGTCAATAAATCTGAAGATACCATCTTTTGCTCAGATTACTGCTGTGTAAACGTGCAGTCCTGGTGTGTGGTTTGCAGTGGGACATTTACTGCCACTGTGACTGTTTAAAAGATGCTAATTACTCATGGTTATTGAAATTAAGTGTGTTTACATGCATTATTACATCATTTCTTCAGTTATCTGATTAGCACACTCAGATTTCTTAGATCGGAGTAAGGTCTAGAAATCTGATTAAGAAATCTGAGAAAGAGAGCTGGATTTTAGCTCAGTAATCAGATTTCTCACCGCATGTGAACTCTCACTCTGATTTCTTTCGGATTTCTCAGTCTGCGCATGTGTGAAACAGACGATGGATGTTGCGAGATGGTAGCAAAACACTTTTGGAGCGACGCTGAAACCAAACACATGCTTGACGTAAAAAAGGATATGTTCGTATTTTCAGGTAAAGTGGCGCGATGTTTAAAAAAAAAAGCCACGTCATGAAGTTTGAGTTTTACGTTATGTTTACACCACGTCATCTTCTGTGAGTTCATTGGCTGGTTGCAAAGCAGGAATCTGATCATTGTCAGACTCATGTAGACCTGGAGTTTCCCCCATTATCTGATTACTCAAGTGCATGTAAACGCATTAATCAGATTACTGACAAAATCTGATTTTCTGCAGTTCTCGGATTATTAAATGCATGTAAACACACTCAGTATTAAGGCAGAGCTGGGCGATATGGCCAAAAACGTTATCACGATAAACAAAATTCATATCGTTCGATATCGATACATATTGCGATAAATGTCAAACCATGATTTCTTTCACGTTTGAAGGCTGATTTTGCTCCTGGGTGGTTAATTGTGGTTTTAAACTATCACTTATGGTCCGATCATGATAAACACTCACCAAACAGTGGAACATTTCACTAATCTGTCATGGAAGAGTGGGAGAAAGTTTCTGAGCTGTTTTTACCAGCTGGAAAAGCACAGCTGCAATTTTTGTAATAGTCATGATTTAAGAAAGAAAATTATTATTTTAGCTGTCTGGTGTCGAGCGCTCGGCTACCCCGTTACAAATGCTAAACAAGTGGCCAACAACAGAGCAAAACTCTTTAGTTTCTCAACAACGTCAGCTCGGTTCGGTAGGTCACCGCTGTCACTCCTACCACATCCATGTCAGAGCAGATCACAGTATTCAGACACCAGCTAGACGGCTGGGTTTCTCTATGCTACCGTAGTAGTTTAAGGGGTGAAACGCAGTGTATCTGACGCTCGCTGTGTAAAAGCATTATCTGCAGTGTGAATCTCTCACACCAGTCACAGAGTCCTCCTTTTAGGTATGTTTAAACTGAAAGCGGTGATTTTGTGTCTTGTTTGATCTACCGTATCATCAATTCACCGTGTTTTGCCGGAGCGCTGCTTCAAGTTAGCCAGCAGCTAAAAACAGCAAGCCTGGAAAGACAGCGCTCTCCCACTCTCCAATGCCTCACAGCTTCCTCAGTTTACTTTCGAACATGAACCCACTTTTTTATTTCACTTTCGTTGCTCGAGAGTGCACTAACACTAAAATATGGCGGTTTGGCGCTGTAACACGGCGCTGCAGACGTGATTTAACACTGCTGAAGTTGTTAGGAGGCACGGAAAGAGGTGAGTTCACCGTAGGACAGTACAGTTACACCACTGACCTCGTCACTCAGACTCGGTCACAGGAGAACAGATCGCCGATAACATCCACTCAGGGTTAAAGGGCGCAGATTAGGGCTGCCACCTCTGGACAGCCCTGTGGCCACACATTAAAAAATCAGAATTCAGTTAGACTCACTCCTGATGTTTCTTCCAGCTGTGTTTTGTCTTACAGTTTTCTGTTGTCAGGAGTGGTTTGTTCTTCAAAACAAGTGGATAGAAGCAAATTTGGACAAACCTCGGTTTGTCAGTCATACTGGAGATAAGTAGCTGATGTGGTGCTCAACTCTATAAGACACGAATGTTAGTTTCTTCAGTGAGAATTCAGCAGACATTGGGTGGATGGTAGAGGACGAAAGTTTGATAGGCTCTAATGACAGAAACACAGCCATATTTAATTGTGAAGCGCATTTTGTGGATGTTGAGTGGTTTGGATCTTTGGTAATCAATGTCTTGAGTTCTTCATCTTCTTGGACCGAGCAGTAGCAGTTCTTTTTGGGGATTCCTTCCTTGGTCCTTTTTCAGTTCTCCATTTCAGACCAACACTGGGACTTGTGCTAGCTCTCTTTATGATTTGCCAGTTATGGTAAATGACACAGTTGGACAAATGAGGTGGCAAAATGCACCCCCCCCCCACACACACACACACACAATTTGGAAGAACCAACAAATGACGGTTAAAACTGTAGACCTGGACACACAGCCTGAAAACCAGACTGTCTGTGTTGAACAGGGATGAACCCCAGCGCAGATGATCGCATTTATGAATGAAAAGCGCTCATAAGCAAGTATAACTCTCAGTGCTCTGCACTGTAAACAAGCCAGGGCAACCTGAAATTTGAAGGCAACTTCTTTGATTTAGCCCAAGTTGAAGGCCTGACTCAGGTTCCTCGAGATGGTCTAAAAGTCTGCCATTCAGGAAGCATGTAGAAAGCAGTATTTAGAGATCCACCTCAGTGATAGAGGAGTAATCAGGTGTGCTGTTGTTGTTCGGAGCTGAACATGTAGCGGCTTGTTTTTGCAGGTGGATTGAAAAAAGGGCAAAGATGTTTTCACAGACGTTTAACTCTGATAGACTACGTAACATCACAGTGCTGAACTCGTAATGATTACAGCAACAGCATCCAATGATAAATCTTAATTATATTATATTAATGTTGAATACACACACGTAATGTTTTACAACATGTTAATCGTACAGTTATTTGAATTATTAAAGTTTAAAATTGTATGATTATCAGTGAGTTTCCTGTCTTATCTCAGTATTTTATTGGACACTGATGTCCATCTCTGGTAGAGTTCTCATTTCTCAGCAATGAAACTGAAGATTCTAGTAGTTTGTGGTGAAGAGAATCTCTCTGAGGGGTTTGATGTGAAATGCTCAACTCAGAATTGTTCACAGTGGTGGTGATGGGAACCAGACGTCTGAAGAGTTTAATGCCTCGTAAAGCTGCATCACAAAAAAGTTATTAAACAAATTAGTTATGAATACACTGCCTGAAACCTGAGAGAGTTTAATGATAGTTTTGATGTGAACTTTTTGAATCCATGGATGGCAGAGAGGCACATGTAGGGCATTCTAAGGCAAAATAGTCGCAGAAGAAAACTTATTTTCAGATTTTCACCATCATCAACATTACATATAAGCTCTCAGAAGACTCGTGTAGGTTCACTGGTGGTTTTGATAGTAAATAAAATGGCTATATTTGTGTTGTAGTCATGGCGACCCTGGTTCCCATCACCACCACTGTAAAGACAACTGAGTCAGTACGTTTCTCTATAATAAACTGTTTTACATCAAACCACTCTGAATGAATTATGTAGGAAATCGGTGAAGTTAAGGATGAAGGTTCTGAAGTTCTGTAGCTGAATATCAGTCAAAATGTTCAGGTTTTCTACAACATGCACTGTTTTATATAGATCCAAAGATGTAAATGTGGATTAGCAGTTCTAGGAGTGTCTGGTTTAGATATGGAGTCTGAAGACACTTTCAGTACTTCCTCTCTGTTCCTCTGATGAGCTGCGTTCCGTGTCAGGGTGTGAGCTGTTTGTAGTGAAGGAGTGAAGGAGTGACAGGCCTCTGAGTGGTTTCCGTCATCAGTTACGTAAAGATACAGAGAAGACTTTCAAATGTCAGAGATTTTATTCATTCTTTCAGCCTCCCGTCTCTCTCTCTCCATCTCTCTCTCTCTCGCGCTCTCTCTCTCTCTCTCTCTTTCCTCTCCCCCCTCTCCCCCCCTCTTCCCCCCCCTTTACTTCCCCCCTCTCTCTTTCCTTCCCCTTTCTCTCTCTCTTTCTGTCTCTCACTCTCTTTTGCTATTTTTACCTCCTTTCTCTTTCTCTCTCTCTCTCTTTCTATGTCCTTCTCTTTCTCTCTCAATGTCCCTCTCTCACTAGCTCTCTCTGTCCATCTCTCTTGCTCACCCAGTCTGTCTATCTCTCTATCTGCCTCTCTGTTGCTCTCTTTCCCTCTGTCTCTCCATGACTCTCTCTCTCTCTCTCTCACTGTATGTCTCTGTCTCTCTCTTTTCACTCTGTCTTTCTCTCTCTCTCTCTCTGTCTTGCTCTCTCTCTCTTTTCCCCTCTCCCTCTATGTCTCTCTTTATGTCCCTCTTTCTCTTGCTGTCTCTCTCTCTCTCTCTCTCTCTCTCTCTGTCGATGGTTTAAGTCTGTGTTTGTAAAGGCTGGTCAGAGTGAATCACTGTGTGTGTGGAGGGAGGTGGTGTGTCTGAGTGTGTCTCAGTGTGTGTGTGTGTGTGTGTGTGTGTCTGAGTGTGTGTCTGAGTGTGTGTGTGTGTGTGTGTGTGTGTGTGTGTGTGTGTGTTTGTACACATGAGGAGTGTGAATGTTTAGATTAAGGATGTAAATAAAAACTCTTGCTGAGATTGTTCTGGTCTATAAATGACCACTTTGTATCAAATAGTTTTACATGTTTATATGACCATTTTAGCAGTGGACGTCTCAAAGATATGCTGGAACGTTATGTCAGGAATCCAGTCTGACTGGACGTTTTGCTCACGTAGACAGCAGAGATGATACAGAAGTGCAAACGTAAATCTTTTAGCTTTCGTTATTGACACGATTTTAAAGTCACTTTAGCTGCTTTACCAAATAAACAGGCAAACAATAGTATATATATATATATATATGTAAAATCCTATCTGCTAATTCACCCTTTAACCTTTAACTTTGGCGTGTAGACTGCAGGTCACATAGCGCAGGTAACAATCTCGCCTAGCTAGAGAAAGATTTAAGACGAACATTGATAACTTAAGAGATGAATAGACTTATTTGTGTTTATAATCACTCCAGCTGGTTTCCTGATACGTTTAATCTGCAACGAGAAACTGTCAAACACTAAAAAGCCTGTTGCACCATTTAAGGTGGAACAGGAAAATTCAAAGGAAGCTGGTGAATAGGGAGCTGATTTCAGCGTTCCGAAAAACGAATGTGGAGAAACATTTTACAAGAAACTGTTCTATTTTTGGAAAAGTTTCCTGCCGGAGATGTGAGAAAAGCAGCTATAGCTGGGCTAAAGCTTAAAGCAGGGCAAAGCAAGTCTCGTCTCTTCTCTTCTCTTCTCTTCTCTTCTCTTCTCTTCTCTTCTCTTCTCTCTTGTGGCACCACTGGGGATCAAACTCAGCAACTCTTAGGTTGCACCACTCAGGAGCTCCTCCACCTTGAGATTTCTAGCTTCTTATTAATGGTTTGAAGTGTGTGAAGTTGTGCAGGACGAGCTTATCAGAATCACTGTATCCACCCAGATTGGTGTGTATTAAAAACAGTGGCCTGTATTCACAGAGCCTCTCTGTGTGCGAGAGCTGATCCACGATCAGATTCCTCTCCTGCTTACTGTGACGTCACTGACAGGGACAGATCCTAGACCAGCACTGCTGTTCTGGGTAAATACGGGCCATTGATGTCAAATACTTGAACAGTACTGTACGTCTCCTGACTTTCTGGTATCCATGGCGACCAGGTGCTTATCGTGCGGCGGCAATGGAGGTGACCACGCCCAAAGAGGTGACGGCGGTCAACGGGACAAGCGCGCTGCTAAAGTGCACCTTTAAGTCCACCCATCCCGTCTCCGAGAGCTCAGTGGCCGTCACCTGGAGGTTCAGACCCCTCGGCCAGACCGCCGAGGAATCGGTGAGAGAAATAAACATTTTTTTGTGGACTTTTTTTTAAGTACTGGAATCAGATGCCTGATTTTTAATCATTAAAACTGGAATCATTTTCTATCACTTTTTTAGACTTTCTTGTTAGAACAGTGTTAAAGGCGTCCTCAGACGTGAATGTTGTTTATATATTTCTTCTCTTCACCTTCTTACTTTTCTTATTCTTCTGTTCTTTTTTCTTTATTTACCTTTTCTTTATCTGATCTCTCTTCTATTCTCTCTTCTCTCCTCCTTCTCTGTTCTCACCTTCTCTTCTCTTCTCTTCTCTTCTCTTCTCTTCTCTCTCTCTTCCTTCTCTGTTCTCACCTTCTCTTCTCTTCTCTTCTCTTCTCTCTCTCCTCCTTCTCTGTTCTCACCTTCTCTTCTCTTCTCTTCTCTTTTCTTCTCTTCTCTCTCTCCTCCTTCTCTGTTCTCACCTTCTCTTCTCTTCTCTTTTCTTCTCTCTCTCCTCCTTCTCTGTTCTCACCTTCTCTTCTCTTCTCTTCTCTTCTCTTTTCTTCTCTTCTCTCTCTCCTCCTTCTCTGTTCTCACCTTCTCTTCTCTTCTCTTCTCTTCTCTCTCTCCTCCTTCTCTGTTCTCACCTTCTCTTCTCTTCTCTTCTCTTCTCTTCTCTCTCTCCTCCTTCTTTGTTCTCACCTTCTCTTCTCTTCTCTTCTCTTCTCTTCTCTTCTCTTCTCTTCTCTTCTCTTCTCTTCTCCATCTCTCTCCTCCTTCTCTGTTCTCACCCCCTCTTCTCTGCTCTTTTTCTCTCATCCTCGCTTATCTTCTGCTTCTCTTCTCACCTTCTCTTCTCTCTCCTCCTTCTCTCTTCTCACCTCCTCTTCTCTTCTTTTCTCTTCTCTTTTTCTCTCTTCTCCTTCTCTTCTGCTTCTCCTTCTCTTCTCATCTCTTCTCTTCTCTCTTCTTTTTTCTTCTCTTCTCTTCTCCTTCTCTCTTCTCCCCCTTCTCTCTTCTCTTCTCTTCTCTTCTCTCTCCTCCTTCTCTCTTCCCCCCACCTTCTCTCTTCTCTTCTCTTCTCTTCTCTTCTCTTCTCTTCTCTTCTCTTCTCTCTCTCTTCTCTTCTTCTCTCTTCTCCCCTCTTTCTCTCTCTTCTCTTCTCTTCTCTTCCTGTCTGCAGGTGTTCTACTTTCAGGGAAACTCCTACCCTCCTTCTAATGGCCGGTTCAAAGGTCATGTGACATGGTCTGGGAACGTTATGAAGAACGACGCTTCCATCACGTTACAGGACGTCCAGTTCAGTTTTAATGGAACTTACAGCTGCTTTGTGACCAACCCGCCTGACGTCCACAGCTTCACCAGCGAAATCAGCCTCCAGGTCGTCCAATCAGGTGAGACCAGCTTCCTGAACAGAAAAAAAAAAACTAAAAGAATAAAATCACCGTGAAACATAAATCACAACACACTTCCTCTCGTTGAATGATTGGGATGGGAGAGGGAGGTGGAACATGACATTATGGGTTAATATTATTTTGCCCCGCCCACTGGTTCACAGTGATGTGGTGCGTGGAGCAGAGTCATGACACCTCAGTCAATCGGTATTGTAAATTATAAGATATTGTGTGTTCATGTAGCTTAATGTGAATTAACATTGAGAAAAAGGTCAGTTTTGATTTCTGATTGACCTTAAAGACACTTTCAGTCCCTGCCAGACGAGGCTGAGTTTGAGGAACTTCTCTCTTTCCCTCTTTCTCCTTGGTCGGGTCGTCCTCGTGTACAGCAGCGATTATTTTTGTCTCCGGGTGTCCCTGTTACTTCTCGCAGGGCAGATACAGTGTAGATGAAGGTTAAGCAAACAGACTGATCTGCTTTTCTTTTTCCGTCTGGCGCTGATAGATTAGATATTTCTGTCCTTGAGCTGAGGAGCTGGAGGTTTTCACTACATTACAACAGTACTAAACTGTACTGGCTACGTTGCTATTTTAATTTGGTTGCCTACAATTTTTATCGTTTACCATTTTATGAACGTAATTTGAATTTTAATTTTAGCTCTAGAACTTACTGATTACACTTTTACAAACCTGGTTTCTAAGTTTAGTCTGCAGACTTACTGATCACAACTTTGTGAACCTCATTTCTGTTTTAGTTTATTTCCCTAGTCCATGTTTTGTCAGCTTTCTAAATGGAAAAAGGTGAACACGACCTCTACAGGAAACAAATGTAAACATTTTTTTGCAAATGTAGTGCACAGTTTCTGTTTATTTGCTGAATTTTATCAACATAAAAAACTAAATGTGACATAACTTTGTGGCCCAGGCCACATTTTTTGTTTCATTATGGTCAATTCAGCAATTTTAACAGTAATTTTGTGTTAAGTGTGTTCTCTGTAGAGGATGTGTTCACTTATTTTCACTTCAACAAATAAAAATCAACAAATAAAAAAGTAAATAAAATAAAATTTGCCAATAAAGGAAAACAGGAAGCAGAATTATTGAGAAATGTCTTGGGTCTTATGAAAACAATGAAAGGTGCAACTTCTGATTGGTGTTATAACAGCGATAAGTAATGTTTGTTTATTTGTATGTCAGTTGGGAGCTACTGAGTATTGAGAGGAAGCAAGACAGCTAATCAGCTAGTTTGGCTCTGTTTGCGTGCACTTTAATAGCTGCGTTCAACTAATGCAGCCAAATATGCTGGAGCCTATCCCAGCAGCCATTGGGCGGAAGGTGGTAAACACCCTGGACAGGTCACCAGTCCAGCGCAGGGCATAACCTTAAAGCAGCCAAATAAATAAAAAAGTAAAACGTAATGTCTTTTACTTATCACTTTCTGGTATTTATTTGGCTGCTGAACAGGAAATAGTAAACTAAAATAGTGCATTTCCTGAAGAAAATGCAGAGTGATTGCGTGGTTGCAAAGATTGAAAGGCAGTTGCTGTGGTATAAGGGCGTAGCCGGTTTATGAGGAGCCTGACCACTTCCTATTTCCACCGTTATATCAAAAACAGAACTGCAAAGCAACAGAGGGTGCCTGCGAGCGAGTCCTCAATGAATGGGGGGTGAATGGAGCTGAACGGCTAAAAACAAAAAGTTAAAAAGTTTCTGATCACTTACCCAGAACTTTCCTTTAATTTTAGAAAGTAGAAGGAAGTATTTCACTGAAAAAGCAAAGAAAACTCACCTGTATGCTTCCTTTTTTGGGCGTACGGACGTCGTGGACGTACATGGGGCGCTGTTTTAAACTCCTGTAACTCGAGTTTAAAAACTCTTAAAAATATAACAGTGGTGTTAAAATGTTTTATGCTGTTCTGTGTTCAGGAAATGATTGTGTTACTTTACATTAAAAAAAGCATTTATAAACTATGATTTTGCTCAAACGCTCCATCTTAACCCATTCATTCTGGACTCGCTCGGGAGCGCCCTCTAGCGTTTGAGACACCCGGAAGACTTTACAGAGTGTTAATTCTCTTCTCTACAAGTTCTCTGATAAGGGTTGGTTGCTAAGGTGGTGCTAGAAGGTTGCCATTGTATATGGGGTGTTAACTGAGTGGTTGTTAGGGGGTTGTCAGGTGGTTTCTAGCTATTGTTAAAAATGAATAGGAGTCTAGGGGAGGAATGAAGAATGAAAAAACGACACATAGAGGAGTGCAGGTCAGTATGGCTGTGGCTTAAAGTGAATACTGAGTGAGTACATGCAGTTTGGTGGCTGTAGTTCTTGGATGTGGGTGAAAATGAATGGGACTCTACGGGAGGAAGGAGGGATGAAAAACAACAAATAAAGGAGTGTGGGCCAGTATGGCTGTGGATTAGAACTTGGGGACCTGCCCTAAGTGAGTACATGCAGTTTGGTAGCTGTCGGGCGAAGAAATAATAGAGATTTTGTGGGGGCGAAAATGAATGATCCTCTAAGGGAGAAATGAGGGATGAGAAAACAGTGACAAACAGATGAGTGCGGGTCAGAACAACATTGATTGCCTGGCAGACAAAGCAAAATGTGGGTGCTCTTTTATCATGTTCCCACAGATTGTCCAGCGTTTGTGCATTACCCAGTACATACTTTCACCTGCTCTATTTTTGTTCTCTCGTTCTGTCGTTCTCTCTCAGTCAAGCTTTCCGAGATGGGGATCCTGGCAGCAGCTGTGGGCGGAGCCATCCTGCTCGTCCTCCTCATCCTCTCCATCTTCCTCGCCGTGCGATACTGCCAAAGAAAGCGTGAGGACACGGGCGTGGAGCTGGAGAAGACAGAGTTTAAGCAGGAAGGCTGTTATTGAGAGAGAGGCAGAGCTTCGCTTCTTTCCTTCTTATCTGTGTCAGGACGTCCAGAAGGGGGCGTGTTTTTCCACCAAAGCCGTGTGAATCATCTTCCTGAATTCCTTCAAAGACCGATGCTTCTTATGTTGCGGCTCAACAGAAAAATGAAGAGGACGAAACTGTTAATTGGAGATTTGAACTGAAATTAGGGCCAAATCGTTTTTCTCTTTAAATAAAGTTTTAATATTTTTAGATATCTTTGTAAAGCCTGAAGATATATAAAATCATTTGAGATTCTTTAGAAAGAATATTTTTTTAAACTACTGTCTTGTTTTAAATGTTAGCTGCTCTGTGTTTTGATGGATTCCGTACTTGCTGTTGTATGCTTGTTTCCTCACGTTGGTGATGTTTCACTTCAGATAATGTTTCGTTGATTGGGATTCTACCAAGTGCCTTATTACAGTACACATCTGCTTTTTAATGGATCTACACGTACACAAAGCCTTATTATGGCCATTTAGAAACCGCAGTGCTGCATGGTTAGCAGCACGTATGTTTACTAGCATGGGGTTTATGGTGTAATACCACTTGTTAAAGGTTTAAATGCACGATAACCAACCAGGAATGATTTTCCTGTTTCAGATTAAGCCCAGTCCTAGAGAAGAAGTGATTTTAACTGAGCATTCAGTTGTTTCTGGAACAATAAGTGCTCTGGCTTAGAGAGATTAATAAATTAGTTTTGTAGTACAGATTAATCAGGATTAATTTGGATATTCACAGGGGATGCGTCAATATCATTTTTTTCAGACCAAGTATGAGTACATGTTTTTAGTCCTTGGCGCAGTGTACTTTAGCAGTTAAAACGGTAAAATCTAAGTTTACACGAGGTGCATTAGCTAGCTATGCTACATTAGTTGCCTTGGATCGTGTAGCGCTGCAGTGGAAAAGAGCCAGTTTTGTTCCACACCAGAAAAGCACTTCTGTACAGCTGCAAGTAAAGTATGTTTCATAGTTTTGATCTTCATCTGCCTCTTTTAACAACAGTCTCTGTAGCACAGTGACAGCAGCAGTCACATCCGAGGCTAACGCATTGTGGAGTTTTACGTCTTGTTGGAGCGCATTGATTGGCTGGTTGAGCTGTAGCTGAATGTCCTCTAAAACCAGGTATACAGTGAGATTTTTTACTCACTCTGTATGTATAATAGACCATTGTGTACGGACGACTCACAAGTCTGGTCAGTTAAGCAGGTTAAAGTTGGCATATACAGACTTTGGTGAAGTCAGCATGTGTGGGCCAAAATCAGACAGTGTATGCCTGGTGGAAATCTGCCAAGTCTGACTGTTTAAAGGGACCAATGATGGTGTTTCCCACGTTAATATTCCTTAACCACAGTTTTATTGCGAAGCCTGCTAGCTAGCAACAGATAAGAGCAATGAAAGCTTAGAATCCTAGCTAATTATCCAGGACTACCCCACATAGCTGGGAAAACTGATTAGCTAAGATAATAGCATTTGTTCATAGCAACCTAGCAGAAGCCAGCTAAGCTAGCAAGTTAGCTGAAGCACTTGCCTGAGGCAACAGAGCGAGTAAGACATGTAGATGTCTCAGTAGGCATCGCTAGGTAAGAGACTTTGTAACGTGTTAAGAAAATAAATGACAGTTAACGTGACTTTCATACTGCGGCCTTCAGTGTTCTGAGTACTACAGAGCCGATACTGCCAACTGCCAAATAGAGCAGTGCTAACTGTCCCAACTACTTTGCCTAACGAATTTGAACATTTCTGGGTATTTGTTTACCTGTAGACGTGTTTAATTTGCTGAAATCACTTGGAAATCCATTCAGAATCCCTCTGTCTACTCATCGTTCCAGTCTAAAATCACAGCATAAGCCTGTTTGGAACTTTAGCCTGTGAGTCTCGCTAATCGGTGCAAAATTACTCGGTGGGGGTCGAGTTTAGTGCATAGGGCCTGGTGATTTATTGATTTTGCTGAAGATGTCTGGTTAAAGGTTATGGGAAATTCAGAACTGCCCAATTTTCCATCTGTGTTCACACGTTTATGAGAAAACTGAGAGCTCAAATTAGTCACTTTCTGTTGATGTGTATTTTATGTTTATCCGCTTCACTCTTGTGTTTGTGCATGTTGTGCATGGTTGTGTGTACATATGTCTGCTTACTTGTTGTGTATCCATCAGGGAGTCAGTGGAGGTTGTGCATCGATATGGGAATTGTGGGCTGATTCCGATATCCAGTATTTTTCACTTACGCCTCTCCTGTTGCCGGTATATGAACAGTTAGCATTACAAATACTGTAAAATGAAAACGAAATTAGCACAGTAGCCTGGCGCTGCTGTTTCAGAATACAATAAATGCATCATAAGTTGGTTGGAAATATCAGTTAACATCTGTAACATCTGTCTTGTGCTAATATTATTTGACAGTTGACATAGTCCAAGTCTAGATGTAAACCATATTCACAAAAGGGCCCTGAAGGTCTGAATGTGATCCACATTTCAGTTCCTCACTCTCATAATTACAGAACGTACATATAATTTTAATACTAGTAGCTACTGAAAAATAAGCCCAGGTTTCAGGTGGTTAAGGAATCACATGCTATTTACAATAAGCTAAGCAAGTTGACCAACACTTCTACTGTCCACCACACTGACAGGTCTAGATCCTCTGAACAAGAAGCTGACGATCGTTTATATAGCAGTCACACCAACCGTTATCTGGTAATAATTCCTTGACAGAGCTGCTCCTTTTTGTTTGCATAGAGTTTCAAAGTGCAAGCAGGAAGCTGTTAGCGGAGATGTTAACCATAAACCTGTCTAATTGGAACATGTTAGCCCTGGTGCAGACTATAGAATGGCCCAATAAGAAAACGTTAGCAGAAATGCTAACAACTCAAAGCTTTTCAAAGACTCAAGGCCTTGTCTGACACAGCCCTTGTGTAACTTGATTTCCTTCATTTATTTAATTTCCAGGCAAAACAGCCACTGACTAAATTATTCATTTCTCATTTATTTACAAATTACATAGAGGCCTTGGTTTCTTCAGCATTTAGTGGATCCATGTTTAGCACTTATTATAGCTTCCATTCTTTTCAGGAGACTCGCTTTCAGTTTTTCAAAGAAATCCACAGACACGCCTCCAAAGCTCAGTCTTAGAAGTTGGTTTTGCATTTATTGCTTCTCTTGATAGGTCTGTTCCTTTTCTCAGTGAGGTTCTTCTTGAACAGCTACACATCCTTTCAGACCCACAGCGCTGAGTCGTCTTCTCACAGTGGAAGGATGGACAGAAACACCTGTGGATGTTTTCAGATCTGAAGCAGCTTGATTTTCTCCTCTCTCTCAAAGATGAAAGCTTTAGTTGCTGTTTATCTGATGGGGACAGTTTTAGTGTCTACCAGGTCTTGCATGATTACCTTAATTTCTCAGAAATATCTTGTGAAAAATGAATAAGTTGTGCTTAATGGCTGTTTTGGCTGTAAATGAAACCAATGAAGGTTGTGCTCTGACTTTGCACAGCAATGTAAGTACATCTGTATGCAAAAATTGAAAACCCCAGTCAAATAACATGTAAAAATAGGTAAAGACATCCTCTACAGAGAACACACTAAAATAGGGCAGTTTTTATAGCACAATTTCTATTTATCTGCTAAATTTAAGAAATTAACAAAAAGAAATTAAGCATAAAATATAAACCGTGCTGTAACTTTTGCAGAGGCTGCTTTTTAGGTTTTACTGTTTTTTTCCAAATGATAGATTCAAGAAATAAACAGTAATCATGCATTAAAATCAACAAAACAGGGGGTGCCCAAACTTTTGCATACAATTGTATATATCTACACACTCAATCCCACCACACGAATTTAACTGCCCATGTACTTCCACAGCAGGCCTGAGAGAGCCTGTGTCTGTTAAATACTTCCTTCATGTTGTTTTTATATGACAGACTGCCTGTTTATCATTATGCAGTGTATATAAAGAAATATGAACTTTTTAAATTTTATTTTTCTGAAATTTTCTGAGTGCATTTTCTACAAAAATGGTTACAGAATGTATAAATTGCTGTTAATAAAATGAATGAATAATTGAGTAAATTTGTGTAGTGTGTTTTGTGTCTGAATGTGTGAGAAGCTGAATGACGGATTCTGGGTGTATTTTAAATAATATCCAGCCTTTCATGTTGGGCCACTTATGATAAATGTTATGCTTGATGCCAAAGGACACTTTGTACACACAACCTTGCGTTGTTGTGGCTGCAGTTGTTTTCCTTCACTTTTTCCAGCTCATGTCTTCTGATGACGTCCTCATGGTCCCAAACCACATAGTACCAAACTAAACGTCCTACACTATTGAATGGACTTCTGTTGGTGGTGTACTATTTTTGACATACCATTTAGTGTGGTAGTATGAGGTTTTGGACGAAGTCCATGCTCTTTATTTGCTAAAGAGTTGACCTGTGCTTCACGCCACTGTTAGATAATGAAAGTAGAGACCATATATTGTGTTAAATGGCGTCCTCTGGTGACTAGGAGTGTCAAATAAGGCGAGTTAAGCTATTATACTGGCTGTGTGTTACTGATTTACAAATATTCAGGGTAAAGTCTGAGTAAAAAGCCTGACTCCCAATTCAAGTCATGTGCAAAGGTGTGGAAATAGACAAGAAAATAATACAATAACAACTGATAATGTAATTTTATTTAATCTACTGGAAAGAAAAAAACATTAAATGTGGCCTGTGTGGAAGTTACATGTATGATATGATAGTTATATATGTTATATTGTATGTTTTATTTTATTTCAAAATAAAAATTTTTGTTAAATTTTAGAAATAAATAGAAATTGTGTGCTAAAATTTGCAGAAAATGCTATATTTAAATTTGTTCCCTGTGGAAAATGTGTTACCTTATTTATACTTTGAAAAATTAACAGAACGTGTCGTCTGACCAGGGTGTCGAATTTTTGTATATGAATGTATTACTGATACTTTTCAGCGTTCTCAGTTATTAGGAAACAGCCACAGCTTTGTTCATCCTCAAAAATGTCTAAATTTAGTTTGAAACCGATAGAATATTCGCATCATGTATTTGCATCAAAATATTTCTATTTATTATATGTTATTCTTGCTCTTACTATTATTCTGAGTCAAATATTTGCAACATTAGTCATTAGACAGTTTTCAGGCTACAACTACAACACCTTCAGGGCCCAACCATGAATAGAGTGCTTGTGCTTTTTAACCAATTTGACCTACAGTGTTTGTACATTGGGACATTTGGGACATTTCACTTATATGTAATGTTTATAGCTCTACTTTTTATTCCACCACAGTCAGGATACACTCTGTAGTCAAATGTTTTTAGACACTCCACTTACATATGCTAGCAACACCTTCACAACCACCTGGGATACCTTAGCATTGGCCTAGCAACACCTTCGCAACCACCTGGGATACCATAGCATTGCCCTAACAACACCTTCGCAACCACCTGGGATACCTTAGCAACGGCCTAACAACACATTACCAACTACCTGGGATACCGTAGCATTGGCCTAGCAACACCTTTGCAACCACCTGAGATACCATAGCATTGCCCTAGCAACACCTTCGCAACCACCTGGGATACCTTAGCAACGGCCTAACAACTCATTACCAACTACCTGAGATACCATAGCATTGCCCTAACAACACCTTCGCAACCACCAGCGATACATTAGCAACAGCCTAGCCACACATTTCTACGGAGCCCTGCTGGTGACATCCCCTATAAATAAAAATAACGCGTGGCCACGACTTAGTAAGGCATGGGAATGAGATAATTAAGCCTTGGCCACAGCTTAATAAGGCGTTTCCACGCCTTATTAAGTTGTGGCCGTGACTCAATTATCTCGTTCCCATGCCTTACTAAATCATGGCGTCATATTAGGATCTTGTTCCCACACGTTAATACGGTGTGCACATTACGGTGTGGGTATTATTTTTATTTATACGGGATGTCGCCAGCCTTAGCAACCACCTGGGATGCCATAGCATTGGCCTAACATTACCTTAGCAACCACCTAGGATATCATAGAAATGGTCTAGCAACACCTTAGCAGCCACCTGGGATAGCAAAGCAACATCCTAGTAACACCTTAACCACCTGGGATACAACAGCCTAGCAACAGCCTAGCAGCCATCTAACAATCACCCTAACAACAAGCTGGAATACTACTGCAACCTTGCAGCAACACCATAGCCACCACCTGCAATTGCTATTTAAACTCAAGTTATCCAAAACAATCAACAGTGTTCTGCAGCTGCTTTACCTGTTCACGTTATTCATGAACTTCGTCAAGCCAGAGGTTGAGAATAAACTTTCTATTTCTAGATGAAACAGTGATTCCAGACCTTTGAACAGTTCATGCTGCATGTATTTAATATAGCAGAGACAGTTTAATGTATGTTGTGTGTAGCATAACTGTGATGGTGTGTTGTACAGTGATGGATGAGTGAGTTCAGTGAGAGAGGGAGTATTTATATGAATTGACAGGTGCTCAAAGTAATGTGTGTGTGTGTGTGTGTGTGTGTGTGTGTGTGCGCGCACTCACACTGCAGTATATCCGGTAGTGCTGAGGGAGGCTCGTCCCCTGCCAGACACTTTGCTGCACCAGCAGAGGACACCACCGCTGTGCGCGTGTGTGTGTGTGTGGGAGTGTGTGTGTGTGTGTGTGTGTGTGTGTGTGTGTGTGTGTGTGAGTGTGTTGGGGAAAGAAATGCAGCATTGATTGGAACTGATCCAGCAAAGTGGAAAAAAGAGCAGGTCTTCTCAGTGTAGCAGATAGCGAGAGAGAGAGAGAGAGAGAGAGTTTGCTGCAGATGAACTCAGAAGCCCCAAAACTCTGCCTTTAACTGCACCACTGCAGTTCCCCCAACCCCCCCCCACTGCCACACACACCCTCCCTTCCTCATAGTGTCCCAGCAGGACAGCAGGACAGGATGACTAGATTCCACATCCTCAAATTGGGACACAGTGTAGAACACGGGTTACATACTCATACAGTCAGAACAAAACCTTGTATCTCCATTTTTGTCATAGTTGAATGTTTAGTTGTTGTAAGGTTTTGGCGCCCCCTCTGGCACAAATAGGAACTGTCCTGGTCAAACTGAACAGAACTGTAAGCATTTTTGTTTTTAAGTATTAAACAGATTGGCAGTGATTGATAGGCCTTCTTCAGTTCAATTTACTGATTTTTCAGAATTGCATAGCGTTCCAGCTCTAATTGTAACCGGAGACATTATAAAGGAGGAGGAGACAGTGTGCTGGCTCAAAAATGAATGTGAACATTCATAGCGTTTAACATGCCTCCTGTTTGTGGGAAAAGTCCCACCCTTCAGTAAAAAAGAGCCAATCAGCTTGCTGGTAGAGCCGCAAGTGGGGAAAAGCCCTGGAGAACAACCCAAATTTAAAAAACAATATTTGAGCCAAGTGCTGTAAACTATGTATGTGACTTCTGTCTGGATTTATCAGTAATTTCAAATATGTTTTTGAAATGTTAACGTGCCTTTCGGTTTCAGGTTAAGAGTTCTCTCCCCTTTCAAAGATGTAGGAGCTGGGTGGGTTGTATGACTGGTAAGATTGGTTGCCAATACTGGACAGATTTGTATCTGCTGATACAAATATATAAACATTTAGAAAATGCAGATATTTGGACTACATCCACTTAAATATCTAGATATCGGTCTGCAGCCCTACTTTTTTCCTTTTCTGTTAAATGCAGTTTTTGTCCGATAGTGATGATATGTAATGGAGTTGTGTATACCAGATACTGTTCTGTTACTGTAACACATGACTTTGAGTGGCTTAAAGGGCTCTTATGAATGGTTAACCCTTTTCTGCGGGTCCCCTACCGACCATTCTGCCGAGCGAATTGGAAAGTGTGATATTTTTCATTTATATAATCTTCTAATCTATTTTTCCCCATAGCCCTGTTGTCAGATGAACTAGAACACTGTTGACTCTCTGGGTGTGAAATGTTGTGTTGAGCTGCTAGTGAGCAATGAGGGCTGAAAAGAGAGGGATGCGAACTCCCAGCTGTGAAAACAAGTCCTACCTCTCCACAAAGACGGCCGTGTCGAGGTAAAACGAACAGTACAATTGCAGTTTTCTTCATATCAACCACATCTGTACAACTGATACAACAAAAACTAGCTTTTCAAGACAATAAAAACACTTTTATAAATGGTTTTTGATTTGCTTGCTCACCTATAAAGATGAAAATCCAGTTCACCTCTGGTTTAGTAATTCATATACATTTTCATCAGAATATATTTCGTCAGCATTATTGAAAAAAAATCTGCGCTAACACTGATAACTGAAACAGGTGGAAATTGCATTTTATGGCTATCGTGAAATGTCTATCTGCTGTATCTGTAGCATGCAATTGGTGGACCATGTGGACTATAGATAAGCTAATGGCCAGATCCTGAAGCAACTGGCCATTGGCTTCCATTATAATTAGGTTTACAGCACATTTTCTGTTATTTAACACATTAAAATCACAGGCTTATTACATACTAAGGTTTATTATTCAGTAACTACAGGGACTTGTAGCAAACTGGCTGAGCTATTCTTAGGTTATAGAAGTGTAATAAACCTTTCAGCTTTCTGCCAGCAGGCCTTGGACTTTTAAGGGGTTAACTAATTACAGGAAAACATAGAATTAGGTAAAATAAAAAACAGTACTTTCCCTGTTTTAACAAACAAGACTTTATCCCATGAAGGCTTTGATTATTATCTGTTAGGCTAAATCAGGTGTGGATTTCCAAACTTAAATCCATGACCAAAGTTATCTGACCAGTGTTTCTCAAACAGCATGCATGGCTATAAAATAAACTGCCACATAATATGTCTTTGAACAGGCTCGTGTGTCCAGTCAAGCACAGTAGATGTTGTGTAAAACAGTGATAAGACTAAGAGCGGTCAGACACAGAAGGGCACTAATGGAACTGTTCTTTAGTGTGGCTTTCAGCAATAAGGGAAATAAAAAATATGTGAACTCATCACCATGACTCAGCGCTCTGGACACCCTGCAAATGTGATTAGTCTTAAACTCCACCAACAGAGCTTTTCCATAAATAGCGCCACCAACAGGAAGTAGCCGTGGCTATTAATAATAAATCTGCAACTGAACTGCAAGGAAAGCAAAAAGAGGCTTTTTGAGCTGCACTGGAGAGAGAGAAGAGAGAGGAGCATGCTGGGAATCAAAGCAGTTACTCTGAACTTTAGCCTGGGTGTGTGAGAGCCACCGTACAGCTCACACTGTACATACAGTGAAGATTATAAACGATCCAAACGTCAAATCTGCCAAAGTGGGTGGTACTAAGTACTGAATTAGAAGGGTGCCAAAACTTTTGCACATGACACAATTTTCAGTTTTTTTCTATTTTTTGAGTTAATCAAATATGAAGATACTGTGTTAACATTGGCAGAAAATGCTATTTTTTAAATGGTTTGCTGCAGAAGTTGTTAAAAAAAATCAAGCAATATTCTGCTGTTTATTTCTTATAAAGTGTTTTTTTATAAAAAAAAATTAAAAAACTATTTTACTCTGTTTTTAATATATAGATAGATAGATAGATAGATAGATAGATCGATTTTTACTGAAAAATTAAGTAATATTAAAAAATGTTTTAAATAATTGTATTATTTATTTTACTATTTGTTTTTATGTATATATACATCATGAAATCTAAGTTTTTTACTGTTTTCAATTATTTTTATTATTTTAAAATAACGTGCTTTGTTTAAAATGTATAAATGACATTTCACAATGGTGCTAATAATATTTCCATTTTCATAAAATTTTATCTTTCTGAAATGTTTAAGTGTTGTTAAATGTTTACATCATCCAGTATGAATATATTAAAATTAATCATTTAATGGAAAAGCCTGTTTACATCCACAGGTGTTTCTGTCCATCCTTCCACTGTGAGAAGACGACTCAGCGCTGTGGGTCTGAAAGGATGTGTAGCTGTTCAAGAAGAACCTCACTGAGAAAAGGAGACGGACACATCAAACAAAGAAGCTGAACAATGGACTGACCACCCCAGAGTCCAGACCTCAACACCACTGAATGGGTTTGGGATTACTCTATATATACTCTGTAGATACTCTATATGTATCTATATGTGAGGAAATTGTACACCTAACTCTAATTTTAACCTAAGTAAGTAAGTCAGGACCAGTTTAGTCCTGAAAAGGTATGTAACACACACACACTTATGAAAGTATCATGTGATGCTAGGTGGTGGGAAAGACCTGAGAAATGGCACACAGAAGTCATATGTACAGGATTTCAGTGTATGACCTATACACACACCGAGAACTCCCTGAGACTCAGATGACCATCCGGATAGGGGAACCTGACACTGCTGGAGGAGGGGGTGAGGGACAGGAGTGGACGAGAGAAACGCAGTCATGAGAAATTAAAATCTGTCAATCTGAGTAAACACGTTCATAGTCGCTGTCCCATTACAGCACATGCACACACACTGGTGTGAATTCCTGTCTTTGTGGGGTGTTTTTTCTTTTTCAACCAAAGGATCAGCTTTGCCCTCTGTTACTTATGTACCAGTAACAACTACATGTTCATATTTTTACTTGTAGTTTGACTAGACCTCGAGCTGGGACACTTCTCACTGTGGTAGTGGAGTTTGACTGGGCCACGAGCCAGGACACTTCTCACCTCAGTAGTGGAGTTTGACTGGGCCACGAGCCGGAATACTACTCACAGTAGTAGTGGAGTTTGACTGGGCCACGAGCCAGGACACTTCTCACCTTGACTAGGCCACGAGCTGGAATACTTCTCACAGTGGTAGTAGAGTTTGACTAGGCCACAAGCTGGAATACTTCTCACAGTGGTAGTAGAGTTTGACTAGGCCACGAGCTGGAACACTTCTCACAGTGGTAGTGAGGTTTGACTAGGCCACGTGCCTGAATACTTCTCACAGTGGTAGTGGAGTTTGACTGGGCCATGAGCTGGAATACTTCTCACAGTGGTAGTGGAGTTTGACTAGGCCACGTGCCGGAATACTTCTCACAGTGGTAGTGGAATTTGACTAGGCCACTAGCTGGAATACTTCTCGCAGTGGTAGTGGAGTTTGACTAGGCCACTAGCTGGAATACTTCTCGCAGTGGTAGTGGAGTTTGACTAGATCACAAGCCAGAAAACGCCTAACCGTGGTAGTGGAGTTTGACTAAATCACGAGCCGGAATACTTCTCACTGTATTAGCAGTGTTTGACTAGGCTGTCAGCCATGACACTTCTCCTGCTTTGGTGGAGTTTGACTAGGCCGCCTCCTAAGACACTTTAAACTGTCATAGCATAGTCTGACTAGGCCATGAGCTGGGACACTTCTTGTCACAGTAGCAGAATTTGAATAGGTTAGTGCTGGGACGCTTCTCACTGCGTTAGCAGAGTTTGACTAGAATAGCAGAGCTGGCCTAGACTTAGACCAGGGGTGTTAAACTCAACCAGTAAAAGGGCCATCTCATCAAATCTCATCAAATCTGTAGGCCTGGGAATTTTTTTTTTATTTCATTTTTAATTAATGTTGTGCTATAACTCCAACTGGCCACGGTTTATTCAAATTATGCAAACACTTCAACAGTAAAATGCAGATACTTGTAGCAGATCTTGAAAAATTACATGGACACATGTCCCCAGATGTCCACAAAAAATGTCCCCAGATACTCAGTTCATTAAGACTTGGGCTCAATTTCTGAGCTGCTGAGCTCACGTCAGGTGTTTATATTGGTTTAACTGCACCTGCAGTGCATTTTGGTGATATGACCGGTGTGGAATTGCCCAGAATTGTGTAGAATTGAGGTGTAACTGCTGCCTATAGATTGTTGTTGGGGTAGGAGAGTTGGCGCACGTTATGTTGCAGTGCATGCTGGGGACTGTAGTGCAGCACATTGTGAAATGGGGTAATATTAATAGAAAATTAAAACCTTTGTGTGTGGCGAGACTGATCAAATTTTTTTTTTGGACAAAAAAATAAATTAAATAAAATAATTAAGAAAGCAGTGCTTGGACCCCTATAATTTTCTCTACCAGTTGAAAAAATGGTCTGTATTTTTATTGAAGCTCTCTATGAAGTGCAGTGGACTGCTCCCAGATCAGATTCTATGTGTGGTGATTTAGGTTACAAAAACTAGCCTGAAGAAGACTTAGCACAACTCTAAATCGCACAGGAAGAGAGCGAGGACGAAGGAAGAAGAGGGGGAGGGTGGGAGAGAGGGGGTGAGAGAGAGTGGGAGGGATGGAGGGAGGGTGTGGGAAAGAGAGGGGGGACAAAGTCAGCAGCCCAAGAAAAGTTGAGCGAGAGCCAGATTCTTTTCAGCAGAGAGAGAGAGAGAGAGAGAGAGAGAGAGAGAGAGAGAGAGAGAGACTCTGGTCTTAAGGCTGCAGTAAAAGAGAACTGTTCTGCTGTCCCGGGATGAACAGCATGTTCCGTGCGTGAGTGAAGGTACTGGAGCAGCATCAGGACCAGAACAGCGTAGAGAGACTGTGAATCTGTGTATTTGTATCCTGCGGACACACTGGATGGTACTGCCCTCTGGAATTCTCTCTATAGGACACACGCAGAGTTACCTGCGCAGCAGAGGAGGTAGGACACACTCGGCAGTCTCTCTGCTCCCACACACATACACACTGTAACTTACCTCCACAAAGTGTTTCATGCACTCATCTTCATCTTCTAAAGTTAGTTAACCCTTTAAACTGGAGGCTTTTGGTTTAGCTATTAATCTTAAGATTGAACCTTTTTAACAGTAGCCATAAAATGCTGTTTCAGCCTCTATTAGAGGTCCTTCAGTTGAACCAGGCATTTTTTCTGTGCATTTGTGTTTTTGATGGAATATATTTAGATGGAAATGTGTAGTGCTGGTACAATATAGCATACAGGCTTTGAATACTCATTTTGGAACAAGTACTCGAAGACACATCAACATCACACTCATACACAGTAATGCTTAGATTTCACAATTCTTCATTAATGTTCATTAATGCAGTTCAAAATATGTCCACAACAACAGTGTGATCAGGTTAAAGCCCATCTGCGTACATATGTTGCTATAGCAGCCAGGATTGCACCCCTGTCATACAAATACAGTTTTTATGAGGCCATAAAGTCATAACAAATTAGCAATATCTTTTTATTTATCACAGTCACAGTTTTAGCTTTAGCTTGTTTCAGCTTGTTGCTTTTACTTGTTTGAGATGTGAATGATTTTCTTCTAGATGAGCAAGCAAGTCAACATATATAGAAGCAGTTTTATTGTGTTTAATTTATAGGCCTATATTTTTTATTATATTTCGATTTCTTGCTATATCAAGGAAGCTGCAGTTGCTGTTCATTTTATCTGGTGGTGTGGATTGTTTTCACAGCCCCTCCACCTTTCACCCCTCATTGCTTGCTAGCAGCTTAACACAGAGTCACAAAATTCACATTCAGAAAGACAACAGTGTCCTAGTTAATGCGACTGCAGAGTTATGTGGAAAATATTTGATCTGATTTTATTCTTTTAAAATTTCGTTATCGACAGTTCAAAAAGATGCGATGGCTTTCTTAACAAGTCTTGAAGGAAGCCCGTGCTAGCCTTCACCCTCTTAGCGCTGGTAGCATCACGTAACTGGGGAAGTCTTAACTAGTGGGTGGAATTGGACACAACTAAATTGGCGAGAAAATTGGGGGAAAAAATTCTGAGTTAATTTCCATTCTGGTGGAATGGCCACTAGGGGGCACCACAAAATAGACTAATAAACTAAGACTGGACTTGTTTTTTCCAAAGTGAATCACTATTGATTCTAGAACTGGGCTTTAAGGCTTATAGGTCTGCACACGTTTCTTCACTGTCATACATATAAGGATATACAATAAATTATACTAATTATTTAATAATAATCCAGGGCTGGGAAATTGGCCCTGTGAGCTCAGGTTAAAGGAATCCTCCAATATTGTTTCAACCTAATCTCTATTCATTGCATCTGTAGTATAGTGTTGATTACTGAGGACAGTTTCCCTGCACTTGGAGAAGATCTGGAAAACAGTTGACACGATACAAACTTACAACAGAATCCAATGGGCAGCTGCTGAAGTACAAGAAAAACATTGTGTTTGTGGTTAATGTAAGCTACAGATACAGCTAGATGGAGATTAGACTGGGAGATTAGGCTGAGATTAGGTTAAGTATTCCTTTATTTCTCATTATTCTGTCATCATTGGTCATGTGACATCTCACTTTTTTAGTGTAAACTAACTTTCTCTGCATTATTTTATCTCTTAATTTTTACTGCTTGCATTTAGCCAGACAGAATTGAGCCAAATGGAAGTCTGAGCTGGGCAGAACTCTGGACCAGACAGAATTTTGGGCCAGACAGTGTTCTTAGCCAAACAGAGCCAGCTGAGTCAGCTGAAAGAGAAATTATCAATCTGGTACTAAACCAAGCCCACACGCACTGGCCTGGAGTTCTTCCAAGGAAAACAGAACGTCTGATAGACAAACTCTGAAGTAAGTACATGGAAGTCTTGGAAAACTGACCTCAGCCAAAGTGCCAAAGGGGAAGTGAGAGTGGACTGCAGCTGACGGAGGGAATACCGGGGCAAAGAAAGATCAGGAGCTGCAGACGGAGCAGATCTTTGTAGCCTGGAGCCTCAGCACAGAGACGGAGAGATGGAGACGCAAAGAGGAAGAAGCTTTCTCTTGGAAAGAAGCTCCACCTGCCTTCTGCTGATCCTCACCTTGGGTAAGTCTATTTTTATAGGCGTTCACTCGCTTTTTCTCACTTTATTGGGGTCAGTTGCTCCTTTTTGAATCAGCCCACTAAAGGAATCAGTGGAAGCAACAGACAGGGATGTTTCCAGCTGTGTTTAAAGTATTTATTATACTTAGAACATATATTTTATATTTAAAGGACAAATTTCCTACATTTTTCCTGAAGTCTGCTTACAACATGTAGCTTTACAGACAAAAACAGTCATAATTCATTCTCACATGACCCTTTTTTGTCTTTATCAGTCTAAACAGGCTGTTTTTGTTATGGCGCCTTTAGGACTGATATGTAAATGAGCTCTGTTCTCATTGCTCTATATTGTTGCATCGTCTAATAGGCAGTCCAGGCTAAAACGCTCCTTATAAGTTCACAGTGAACAGGCAGAGCTAAAGGTTGAATTAATGAGCTGTATGTAAATGTGTTGTTTGTTTTGTGTTATGACAAAAACATCGAGCTCAAATGAGTGTAAAATATAACAATGTTTACATTAAAAACTACACCAAACCCTTTAAAAATAATAAAAGATGACATGATATAATACTACTAATACTACTACTACTAATAATAATGATAATAATTTATATCAGGCCTTATAAAAGGCAACTTATCATTAGCAGTTTATCAGTGACTGTTATTAATGCTATAATTGTTACGTATACGTTAATAAATGTTGGCGTTTGATACTCATATCTCATATATGATATAAAATATTAAGCATTTACTCAGCTGCATAAAAACAATTCATAATAACTGAATAAATTGTCAGTGTCAGTTTTATATTTAAGTTGATCAACTTAAGTTGGCTTGTCATTATTAAATAGTTGATATATACTTTAAACATTAATATCATTATTATTATTATTATATAATGAACTATAATAACTATAATTAATTATTATTATTAAATGTTACTACTTTGGTACCATGGCTACTACGCCCAGTGTTAGAGTTTATGCTGGGAGAAGTACAGTGAGCACTGCTGAGATGCAGTAAGTGGGGCATTATCTGCAGCCCCCTAAAACAGGCATTTAAATTGCAGTGCAGCTCTGGCTTTTTTGCACACACACATACAGACACACACACACACACACACACAGACACACACATACACACACACACACACACACACATACATACAGACACACACACACACACACACACACACACAGACACACACATACACACACACACACACACACACAGACACACACACACACACACACACACATATACACATACACACACACACACACACACACACACACACACACGCTCAGCCTCAGTGCTGGATGATGAGCTGCATTCCAGCAGGGCAGGTTCAGCTGTGCAGTGAGCTCATGTTTCATTGGGTATTGGGGTTCAGACAGGTGACTTATAATTAAATAAAAGAGATGAGCTGCTGGAGAGTTTATTCATGTGCATTTGTTGCGATGTGTATATCTGTGGGTTTTAGGTGAATATGAATGTCAGTGCATATTAGATTAGATCAGGTATCAAAGTAAGCGAAACCAAACTAAAGTCCACATTATGTTGGATTTCTAAGAGAAATTAAGTGAACACATCCCTTACAGAGAACACATTTCTGCGCATTTTAATGCACATTTACTGTTTATCTGCTGAATTAAACACAATGGGGGAACGAAATATAACACTTGGCCTGTGTCTGTGTTTTTTTCTAATACATTAGATTCATATAAAGGCAAATAAATAGAAATCTTGCACTAAAACTTCTCAAACCTAAGTGTGTTCTCTAAGTGTTTGTTCCCTTACTTTGGCTTAGAAAATCAACAGAACATGTCATTGACCAGGGCTGTTCAGAGACTGTATATGCTGGATCTGAGCGCCGTTGGCTCGGTGGGCCTTTTGCAGTCTCTCCTGTGCGGAAGTGTTGGGTAATCTGAGCTTGGGTCTGATTTATGCTGGGTACACCATGTTCACACGGAACTCTGAGTCTAAAATTTCAGCGGTGAGAAGGAAGCGGATAGTGGGGTCCAGGTCATCGGGACGGTCATCATCACTGCCAGTGTGTCCTGATGAGTCCAGCAGCTGTGTAAACGCAGCACTTTCACACCAGCTCCGCTTCTCCTACTCTCACGCTCGCTGCCAAGCGCAGCCAGACAGGAGCGGCTAGACACCTGATGTCAGTCCTGCCAGGTGCACGTAATCACCAGGTGTTTGGGGCAACAGACCCTGTTTCAGCTTCTTTATACAGCAAAAGAATGTCCATAATGATATTAAAGTTGGGCAGAAAATAATGTAAAAGCAGCAGTGAAAAGGTCTCTAAGAGAGTCCTGCGGCAAAGTTCATCACAGATCTTAGTGAGCTGCAACCAAGATTTCTGCATAGTTTAGTGGTTGAGATGTAAACATGAAAAATGAAATGGTTCATTGTAGAGAAACTTACAGACTCAGACTTCTTTACAGTGGTGGTGATAGGAACCAGGAGTCACCATGACTGCAACACAAATATAGCTGGGGGCAGTTGTGGGCTGAAGGTTAGGGAGTCAGCCTTGTGACTGGAAGGTTGCCAGTTCAATCCCCTTGGCTGACAGTATGTGACTAAAGTGCTCTTGAGCAAGACACCTAACCCTCAACTGCTCCCTGGGCGCCATGGATAGGGCTGCCCACTGCTCTGGGCAAGTGTGCTCACAGCCCCTAGTGTGTGCGTTCACTAGTGTGCACGTATGTGGGTGTTTCACTGCATGGATGTGGAGGGTTAATTCCTCTGTGAGCAAACACAGTTGGCTAATGGTTCTGAATTCAATTCATTTTATTGACTGTACAAAACCACCAGTGAACTTACACACGTATTCTGAGTTTTTAAATGGAACATTGTTGATGGTAAAATAGTGGTAAAAAAAAGTTTTCCTATGGGACGATTTTACCTCACAACACTCTGCATGTATCTCTTCTCCGCAAATGCATTGTAGCATGTTCAAGAAATGTTCTGGCACGTTAGTGTTCTCCAGTATTTGTTGCACTTTTTCATTTTGACCTCTGATTGGAGAGGGAGGACTAAGTACCACCCCAGGGGTGTGTGTGGGTGTTTGTTGAGACAGAGAGAGAGAGACAGATGAGCTGGGTTAGATAACGAGCCGTTAGAGAGAAAAAAGACCCTCTTATGTACCGCGTGGCTGTGGCCAACAAGCAGCTGGTAAATAAAGCACCATGACTTGCAAAAGCAGTGCCTCTTTAATAGTGGTGAGTGTCCCAGTATTTTAAATGAACCCTCTCAAAACTTTCATGTAATTATTTTTGTTTGAGTGAACTTCTAGAGGCAATATATTCTTCAGACGTCTGGTTCCTATCACCACCACTGTAAACAATTCTGAGTAAGTTTCTTTAGAATTTCACTCTAGGAGTCACCTCTGGTTTCATCTTAGCTATTTCATCATGCAGAATTTCTGGGAAATCATTGCAGTCCCCCTTTAACCCCTTAAATGGACAGGGCCCGTCAGCAGGCCCAAAGTTTTATTACACACTTCTATAATTTAAGAATAGCTCAGCCAGGTCGCATTGAAGTCCCTGTGGTTACTGAAACCTTAGTATGTAATAAGCCAGGGATTTAGAGAGGTTAATATTCAGAACTAATAGTTACAACAAGCCGTCCAGGTCATAATCAAAGGACTACAGGGTTAAATTTGAAGTGAAAACTGACCACTACAGCTAGTCACAGTGTAACAACTATTGCAGACTGTACTGCACCACCGGTCAAAATGATTTCATAGATTCAATAAAAGACAATCAGTTATGTTGTTTTCTGATTTTGACGCAAGGCGTGTGTGCCAGGTGCCCGATCCCTGGATGCCAACGAGAGCCGCGAGAGGTGGTGTGAGGCCTCTTGCTGGGTCCCACCTCCTGTTCCACAGTGGAGCTAATGCACTTGATGCATCCATGACATTCAACCCAGCAGGCTGTGCTGTCCTGCTCTCTTTCCCTTACGCCTCCCGTACTTGACATACTTGACACTTGACTTTGAGGCAGATATGAATGATGCTGTCATGGATGGCTGCGGCACTGAAATATGATCTCCTGATGTTGCGGCCAACGCTTAGATGTTTGTGCCACTTGGAAGCTCATTTGGTGGATGGAAATGACTATGTTGGAAATTTCATCTTACTCGTCTTACTTTCAGGCTATCAGTTGCTGCCTTCTGTTGACAACAGGAACAATTTTGAGAGCATTTATTTAGAGAACTGTCGGAAACTGCCGCTGGCTGTTCTTGAGTAAGATTTGGGATTGGTGTTCGTTTTGTCTGATGAGCCTTCATAATAAGGGAAAACAAGACAGTATGGTAAAAACACAGCTTCCTTAAGGAGTGAGGCACTCCAGCACTTTTGTGTCCATCTTTCATTCTAAATCCATCAAGAAATTTACATCAACTATGCTTATGCAGGCAAAAATGCTTCAATTACGTATTAAAATATCCATCTTCCTGACCTGCTGTATTCTGTTACAGCCTCTTCAGTACATTTTCATCAAAGAAATGACTCCTTCGCTCTTCCTGACCTATCGGATGTTCAGTAGTGAACCTGCAGGCCTGGTGTACTGGGTTGACCCCACTAGCGTCCATCTTGTGATCAAAGCCTGCGGCAGTTTAGTGGTTCTGAACCGCTGAACTGCTTCATTCTGGTTTGTCATTCATTATCACTCTCAATCACAGAGTTTTAATAGCTTCGAAAATGCTTTTGTGTGGCTTTACCATTATGCTGCACTTTTAGAGCTTCACTCCATAACTCTAATGGACTTACAGCCTTGCGGATAGAGCTGGAAGTAATCAATGTCCTCCCAGACTCATGCCCTGACTGCAGAGAGAGAGAGAGAGAGAGAGAGAGAGAGAGAGAGAGAGAGAGAGAGATGCAGCAGCTCTTTTTGTGAATGAGTTTTTGCAGCATCATTGCTGCAAGAAAGTGAGGGAGGGGGAGAAAGAGAGACTGAATGAAAGGGAGAGAAACAAAGAGCGAGAGAAAAGGAATATAAATAAGTAAAGGATATACTGAGGTAACACTAAGCTGCATTAAGTGGGATTGATGGTAGATAAAACACTGATAGCATTTGGTATTGCTAGCTACTATCAGTCGGTATGTGTTTGCGCAAGTATGTGCTCCTGTGACAGTACCTGTCTATTTAAAAAAAACAGCCTCATACATGCTGGAGTACCCCATCTCATTTTTCAGCCACTATACACCGATCAGGCATAACATTATGACCACCTCCTTGTTTCTACGCTCATTGTCCATTTTATCAGCTCCACTTACTATATAGGAGCACTTTGTAGTTCTACAGTTACAGACTGTAGTCCATCTGTTTCTCTGTGTACTTTGTTAGCTCCCTTTTACCCTGTTCTTCAGTGGTCAGGACCCCCGTGGACCCTCACAGAGCAGGTACTATTTGGGTGGTGGATCATTCTCAGCACTGCAGTGAAACTGATGTGGTGGTGGTGTGTTAATATGTGTTGCGCTGGTCTGAGTGGATCAGACACAGCAGTGCCACTGGAGTTTTTAAACACTGTGTCCTCTCACTGTCCACTCTATTAGACACTCCTACCTTGTCAGTCCACCTTGTAGATGTAAAGTCAGAGACGATAGCTCATCTGCTGCTGCACAGTTTGTGTTGGTCATCCTCTAGTCCTTCATCAGTGGTCACAGGACGCTGCCCACAGGACGCTGTCGGCTGGATATTTTTGGTTGGTGCACTATTCTCAGTCCAGCAGTGACACTGAGGTGTCTGATCCACTCGTACCAGCACAACACACACTAACACACCACCATAACGTCAGTGTTACTGCAGTGCTGAGAATGATCCACCACCCAAATAGTACCTGCTCTGTAAGGGTCCATGGGGGTCCTGACCACTGAAGAACAGGGTAAAAGGGGGCTAACAAAGTACACAGAGAAACAGATGGACTACAGTCTGTAACTGTAGAACTACAAAGTGCACCTATATAGTAAGTGGAGCTGATAAAATGGACAGTGAGAGTAGAAACAAGGAGGTGGACATGATGCCTGATCAGTGTATATTTGCCATGCTTTTGGGGCCCCCTGGTGGCAGGGGGTTTGAAGCAACTGCTTATTGCAAGAAACAGCCCTGGCTTTAACACAGAGATGTTCACAAGTTGCTTTGTGTAAGTCTCAGGTCTCCAAGGTGCAGGTGCTAGTCAAGTCTCAAGTCTCCAGGGTGTGAGTCTGAGTTGTGCCTCCGGGGTGTGAGTCCAAATCAAGTCTTCAGGGTGCAAGTGCTAGTAGAGTCTAGAGTCTCTGGACTGCAAGTTAAGTTTCAAATCTCTGGGGAGCCAGACTGAGTTGAGTCTCGAGTCTCTGGGGTGTGAGTCAAGTCGCTGGGGAGTCTATATCAAGTCTCAAGTCTCTGGGATGTGAGTCTGAATCAAGTCTACAGTCCAAGTTGAGTCTTGAAATAACTGATGTGTAAGTGCAAGTCAAATCTTGAGTCTCTGGGTTGCGAGTCCAACTCAAGTCTCTGAGGTGTGTGCTTGAGTCTAGTTTCGAATCTCTGAGGTACAAAGTCTGAGTCAGGTCTCGAGACACTGGTTCGTGAGTCTGAAAATGATCTTTAGTCTTTGGGGTGCGACTCCAAGTCAAGTCTCAAATCCCTGGTGTGTGGGTCTGAGTCAAGTCTCAAATCTCTGGGATGCGAGTCTTTGTCAAGTCTCAAGTGTCTGGTGTGTGGGTCCGAGAGGAGTCTCAAGGTTCTGGGATGCGAGTCTTAGTCAAGTCTCAAGTGTCTGGTGTGTGAGTCCGAGTGGAGTCTCAAGGCTCTGGGATGCGAGTCTTAGTCGAGTTTCAAGTGTCTGGTGTGTGAGTCCGAGTTGAGTCTGAAGTCTCTGAGAAGCGAGTCTTAGTCGAGTTTCAAGTCTCTGGGGTGCCAGTCAAGTTTTGAGTCTCTGGTGTGTGAGTCCAAATCGAGTCCCAAATCTCTGGGGTGTGAGTCTGAGTTGAGCCCCAAGTCTCTGAGTTGAGAGTCTGAGTCGAGTCTCGAGTCTCAGAAACACGAGTCCAAGTTGAGTCCCAAAAATAAATACAGTACAATAACGATTCGCTGGAGGAGGTTTATAACAGTTTCTCACTCTCCCTCTTAGGTATGTGTGGCGTTCAAGCACTAGAGATGTCCACAGGTAAGATCCCCTTTCTGGAAGCAGTGAATGGAAGTGATGTCCTGCTGCCCTGCACCTACGCCAGCTGCATCGGCATCAAAGACCTTTACTTCAAATGGGAGTTTAACGACAATGGCACCATGCTGAAGGTCAGTCTCGTGCAAATTTTTCTCTATTTAACATGCTTTCTCGAGCTTTTTGCTGCTGCTGATAGTTCAGAATCCTGTAAATCAATAACATTGCTTCTGAAGATTGGCCTTTGTGACCAATAAAGTGTACACTGAAGGTATCTGAGATGTTTTATTCAACATTTCCAGCGTTTAGGAGAACTTCTTCAAGGGTAATACATTGTAATCTTTGCAGCATTCTGAACATTAATTTTTACTATAACTTAATTCTTTATGCTATACAGCTTGATTCCAGTCTTTTGACCAATAGTGTACTTGATAGCTTTTCCATCCAATCAGATGACAGCGTCTACCACTGACTGTTTTGTTGTCTGATCAGGTGATCGACGCAGTGATCCCAACTGACCATGTGGAACCATCAACTGTCAATATTTACCGGGAAAGGGTGGAATTTGTGGGATCCAGCAAAAGTAATAACCTGTCCATGGTGCTCTGGAACGTGACGTTTGAGGATGCAGGGGAGTACACGTGCTTCGGCAAGAACCCTAAAGAGAAGGATAAGAACCACAGCGCCATCTTCACCCTATACGTGGTGGACGAATGTGAGTGAGAAAGAACTGTATATTAAAAAAAGAGATTTTGCCGTACACTACATCAGCTATTTCTGTAATTAAACATACACTCACTGTCCACTTCATTTGACACATTTACCTGGTCCTTCCACTTCACTGGCCTCTTAATTAGAAACCCCTACTTTGTACTTACACTCACTGGCCACTTTATTAGAAACACCTTATATTTCCACACACTGGCCACTTTATTAGAAACACTTAACTTGTACTTCCACTCACTGGCCTCTTTATTAGAAACACCTACCTTGTACTTCCACTCACTGGCCACTTTATTAGAAACACCTACCTTGTACTTCCACTCACTGGCCACTTTATTAGAAACACCTAGTACTTCCACTCACTGGCCACTTTATTAGAAACACCTACCTTATACCTTCCACTCACTGGCCACTTTATTAGAAACACTTACCTTGTATTTCCACTCACTGGCCACTTTATCAGAAACACCTACCTGAACTAAACTTAACTGGACATCACATATTTACCCACATTTTAGTCAAATTTGCAAGATTTTGTTATTGACATATGCTGAATTGTTTGTTTAGATTGTGAGATTGCAGTCGGATTATGGGAGCAACAATGGACTAAAGCAAGAGATGAGAGCTAAAATAAAAAAGTTAAGCTCTAACTATAATCTGAATATGTTAATGGATACATTAAGGACAGTGTATTCAGCCATCACTACTAATATAACACATTATTAGAAGGTAGAGCATGAACAGTGCTATGTGTGCTGTGAGGACACTCAGTGGTCAGGCTGTGCTTATAGACGTTCTCAGTACATTGTCAGTGTTTTCATCGTCAGTATTCTCTCCTTCTCAGTGAGGGTCGTGGATAACACTCTGACCATCATCATCGTCTCCTGTGTGGGAGGCTGTATAGCCCTGCTGGTGATCTTCATGCTGCTCAAGAACTTCACACTCTTCGTCCTCGCTAAGATTGAAGAGAAAAAGTGAGTTGGTTTGTTCATTTATGTGCAATAATGACATATAATTTAAACACAAAAGCGATTTTACATGATGTATTTAACATTTCAAATATGTTGATAACAATATACACCGATCACGTTTATAACATTATGACCACCTCCTTGTTTCTAAGCTCATTGTCCATTTTATCAGCTCCACTTACTATATAGGAGCACTTTGTAGTTCTACAGTTACAGACTGTAGTCCATCTGTTTCTCTGCATACTTTGTTAGCCCCCTTTTACCCTGTTCTTCAGTGGTCAGGACCCCCATGGACCCTCACAGAGCAGGTACTATTTGGGTGGTGGATCATTCTCAGCAATGCAGTAACACTGATGTGGTGGTGGTGTGTTAGTGTGTGTTGCGCTGGTACGAGTGGATCAGACACAGCAGTGTTGCTGGAGTTTTTAAACACTGTGTCCACTCACTGTCCACTCTATTAGACACTCCTACCTTGTCAGTCCACCTTGTAGATGTAAAGTCAGAGCGATAGCTCATCTGCTGCTGCACAGTTTGTGTTGGTCATCCTCTAGTCCTTCATCAGTGGTCACAGGACGCTGCCCACAGGACGCTGTCGGCTGGATATTTTTGGTTGGTGGACTATTCTCAGTCCAGCAGTGACACTGAGGTGTTTAAAAACTCCAGCAGCACTGCTGTGTCTGATCCACTCGTACCAGCGCAACAACAAACAAAGTATGCAGAGAAACAGATGGACTACAGTCTGTAACTGTAGAACTACAAAGTGCACCTATACAGTAAGTGGAGCTGATAAAATGGACAATGAGCGCAGAAACAAGGAGGTGGTCATAATGTTATGCCTGATCGAGGCAGATGACAAAATGACAAAGAAAAATCCTGAATAAATGGATGGAGAAACATAATGAGTGCAGAGTTCCAGACAAAAAGGTTAAACAGTTAACATCCTGCCAGGCTTCATTTGACCTCAACTTTCAACCCTTTTTCTTTCTGGAAGTCCCTCAGTTAAACTATACGTTTTTTTTTTCTTTGATAAAATTGATGGAAAATATTTCAATGGAAATCTGTATGACTTCCATCTTCACTGGTGTGCAGGTAAGTCAACATTTTAAAAAAGTGTTTTATTCTGTTTCAATGCTGTTTTTATTGTGGTAATCTTACAGAATCGTTTGATAAATATGGATTAATATTTAGTGGATTATGTTAATTCAAAAATCTATGTCATTTTCCATTCTAACGGTGGAATGGCCACTAGGGGGCCTTAAGAAAGGCACCAAAGGGAAGCGTCACTGCCAAGCAATACTGAAGTTATTCTGACTGATCACCCTATGATAAAACATACTGAGGGAAGTGGACTCCTCCAGGACCCTCCACAGGGCACAAAGGGGTCACTGAATAATTTAATGAGTATGACAATGATGTAAATCATTGATCTCATGATCTCAACCCAATCGATCAGATTTTAAAACCAGAATTTGGACTGACGTGTTAGGCAATGCTCTCCACCACCATCATCAATTGAGGATGAATAGTGTTCCACCCCTCTAGTACAGTTTCAGAGACTATGCTTAGGCACGTTGAAGCTGTTCTGCATATCGCTGATATACACAGGGGCCAAATCACAGCACTAATTAAATCTCTCTTTCTCTCTCTGTTCTGCAGTAAGGAGTGCCTTGTCTCCTCCTCAGGGATCGACAACACGGAAAATGGTCTGTCAGGCTCCAAAACCACACCCAAGCCCACACCAAAGAAAGCATGAGACTGATATAATATGCACACACTCATCAGCCACCATGCTGGGCCCGTCCTGTCAGTTCACATCTCTGTTTACAAAATCTACTTAGTCATTCTCCATATTTACTTCGTATTCTTTTACATGACTCACCACTCTTTTCCTTAAGGCACTGATGAAACAGTGTTAGCCACAGAGGTGAATGACTGATTTACTGGTTGATTAGTTACCCTGATCCAGGATCAGTTCGAACTGTTCAGTTTCCAGTATTCAAGCCAGAACTTTCTAGCCAGTTCTACTTCAGCTCCAGTACATTTGAGCCAAATAATCAAGTGTTCATTATCTGCAGTGTGCTGAGAGGTGCAGTAGAGCTAAATGGAGATTAGCTGTGGGAGCTTGTGGGCTGTTTATTGTAGCGGTCTTGGCCTCAAGTATTGGTACAGGTTAGCATTTCCGTTTCTCTGACCTTATTTCACTCATAAAAGGCTCTGTGGTGTAAAATAAAGTAGAAATAGATCAAATAGTACTCTCACTCAAAAGAAGATCTACTTTCAGAGGTATTCGAGTACCAAGAATAATTACCAAAAAATGTACATCATGGAATCAGGCAAAATAAAAAAAAGTACTAAAACTCATCTCTAGAAACACTAAATATGAAAACATGTGCTTTATCTGGAAAAATATAAATAATAAAAGCAAATAAAACAGTAGATTTCAGCTGGCTGCTCTTCAAACCCTTAGCTACCTCAATAGCTAATGTTTAGCTAACACTAGCTAAGATTTCACACTTCACCTCATAGCTTAGGCTAATCTGACTGGAGTGTCATCAGTTAGCTAGCTAGCTAAGACTTCTGGTCAATAATAAACATCGTCAGTGTCATTGATAAGGCTAGTTGTTAGTTAGCTAGTTAGCAACATTAGCTGACTTTGCCTACCCTCAAGCAGAATCTTACGTTGCAGCATTTAAAGCAAACATTTCTTCTTTTTCATTACAGAAAACACAAACTGTCCTCTGAGGACGACTGACTTTTTAATTAGGCCAAATCATGTTCAGTCATGTTACTCAACGGCATCTCAGTGAGGGGAAAAAGTACTTTAGTGAACAGAAACATTTAAACGCAGTCTGATAGGAATGTATGGGGGGCTCTGAGACACAGCTGAAATTAGCGCCTCCTCCATGTTGAATTTTCAGTGTTCCCACCCATTTAGAGGTCAGTGCAGCCAAAAGAGCTGTACTATTGGACAACTATGTGGATTCGCATGTTAAATTTCACCAACGTTGAACTCAAAGTGAAGTTTTGTGTGTATTTTATTTGCTCAGGACACGAAACCATTAGCTGTAGTGAATTCAAAACTGCTTAAACATAATTTTTCTGAAAATACTTTGCTGACAAAACCTTTACTACAAATCTGAGTCTCAAAGCAATGCTCCAGGGTTGAATTTGGACCATTAGAAACCATTAGGATTTGCTTTCTAATTGGAATTATCTCAATGGTTTCCAACAGAGACCACTAGTTTCCTGTAGAACACCTTTAAATCCCATTAGGAAGCCATCAAACGCATTTAGAATCAGCCACTGGTCACCTGTGAAACTATTAGGATTACATTGTAATATCAACCCAATAAAAGAGCCAAAACAAATCGCAAATGGGTCATTTTACAGAAACGTCCATTTTTGTGTCCCTCGTCTTTACAGATATATTACACTTAGAAAAACATGTTAGGGTTACTATTTATTTATATTTTAAAACAAAACAATACATTATTTCAACAATTACACCTTCTTGAGCCTCAATTTAGCAATATTTGTTGTGTTAAATCAATTATCTAGAACTCCAAGCACCACAGAAGAGCTCATCCTCACAGTCATGTGTAAGGGGTGAGTTCCATATTTTGAGGTAAAAACATATTTTTCTGCCAATCCATACATGACTATGAAATATGTAAATTTAAATGACATAAAGAAAACAAATGCATTTTCTAAAATATATAATGCAAGTTGTTGTCCCCAGGAGTCTTGGTGTCACTGGTGTTACTGCGTAACAAAAACTCTTATTTTGAAATAAAATCCCACTGATGACATCACTCGACCTCCTTTTACCTATTTTCTGAGGATCTATGAAGAAAAGCACATGGTGAGTCCACTGTGTCTTTCAGTTATCAGAGATTTTCTCATTTAGCTCATGATTTCATATGAAGCTTTTAGTTGACGTCACTGGTGTGACCGACTTTATTCTGAGGTAATTGTGAAAAAATAGAACACAAATGGATTAAATTACATATTTTAGTGGAGATTCCATGATTGACGACATGTGGTTTGATGCTCTGTTGCAGCCATTTTTGTGAAAAAAAATGCAGTTTTCATTAAAAATGTCTCTGGTGTTACATTTCTGATGTGTAACACCAATGATGATCAGATGAATGATGGACAGATAAAAAGTGGACGTTTCTGTAGAACGACCCAAAACCATAAGGAACCAATAGAAACACTTTTTCATTGATTTTCCAGCAGGGTGGTGAGTAATTCTTGCATTATGGTTTACATGCCTCAGCGACTGATCTCTCCTGCTCCTGTGTTTACTTTTAATTTGTTTGTGCTAATTGAACGTAGATTTGACTGAAATAATACATTTGTAGCTTTTACATTATTTTCTGTTCACTCTATTTATAAGCAGAGATGTGAAAGAGATGGGCGGGCCTTATTGATTTTATGCATATATTAACATATGCTTCCAATTACTGCACACTTTCATCTCCCTACATTTAAAAAAGGTATAGGTCAATCCCAAAACTGGACTGTTTTTATTAGATATGCAGAAAAATAATCTATATTTATTCTATTCACACGATGCTTGTGACAGGGATAAATGTGCTGTAAGATGTTTTCATTTTTAGTTCGATCTTTTAACTGAGCTGGACTCAAACATTGTCCTGTGTTGGCTCCTGGCTCCAAAAAGTGGACGTGAATGAGGAAAAATACTCTAAGCAATTACACTGAGCTTGTTTGCTTTGTTGGAGGATTATGGGTCGATGTGCTCTGGGGTTATTATTCCAAAGCTCATAATGAACCTACTGAACTCAGCAAGTAAAATGAATGTGTTTTTATTTTTAGACGCAGTTGAATTTGCAGGGTGAAGCAAGTTTGAGTTCAGCTCAGCATCAACTTTTTTAATGAATATATTACAGTTACTTATTTATTTTTGCTTGAGATGAAACACAGGTGCCTGTAAACGCTTCTGTCGCCACCTACTGGTGGACAAGACTAAATGCAAAACAATATAATGCAAATCAAAAAAGTCTGCAAAAATGAAACACCTAATAGATGAGATAAGCTGATGAATGAATACTTGACAATCCCTAGAACCCAGATTCCCGTAGAAATAAACAAAAATCCTGAATGAAACACTGAAAATGCTGCTTCAAACTATTAAGCGATGCATTCTAGCATGTTAACAGCCAACGTTTTTAGAAATGCTTACTATAAGACGAGGAAATATACTGTTTTTTATTATGAGAAACTGTACACCTCTTTAATCAGCAGCATCAGCTTTAGGGTAGCGAAGAATTTTGGTCCTCATCTCATTGAATGTATAATTAAACACTGGATGCAAACATGCAAATGCAATATATTCAGGCAATAAGCACACGTTAATCTGACAAGCATGACGTCAATACAGGCTTACTAACAAACAAACGAGTGGCTGTGACTTACATGTTTTGTCCAGTGTGAATGAGAAACACTTGGAAATATGTATCGTATATGAATGGAACGGCATTTTCAAACCTCTCTTTGATTGGCTTAGGGTCGGTTTGATGTCAGGTCAAGGTCAGGGCCAGTTCAGACGTCTTTTTAATGTTGAATCGGTTGTTTTAATTGATTTATCAGTTAAATAAATAAGTAGTTAAAGTTAGCAAAGATGCTGTACTGCTAAAATGAGGACAGAGGTAAACCTTTTAGGTGACATCGAAATGAGGCCTAGTGAGAAATTCAAACTTATATCCATCCATCAATCATCTAAACCGCTTATCCTTCTGGGTCGCGGTGGGGTGCTGGAGCCTATCCCAGCTGTCATTGGGCGGGAGGCAGGATACACCCTGGACAGGTCGCCAGTCCATCGCAGGGCAGACAGACAGACATACACATTCACACACACACTCACACCTTGGGGCAATTTAGCACGTCCAATTGGCCTGACTGCATGTTTTGGACTTATATCATCAAACAGAAATATAAGAGCAGGCAGTGTAGCCAAAACTATTATTCCTGTACTACCATTCAGTTTCTATTCATTTAGATGTATTACTTAAATATGTTCGAGGAAAAAGTCAGGTGCCTTGTTTTTGGATGTTTAGCTGGCAGACCCTCCACAGGTCTGAGTGGGTGCATGTAAAAAAAGAAAAAAAAAACAAAACAGTCCACTATAGTCATGTGCAGAAGTTTGGGCACCCCTGGTCAATTACTTTTTTGTTGATTTTCTAAGTGAAAGTTTGCTAGTTTGGACTGTGCCTTTAAAATATGGAGGTAGTATGATTGAAGGAGGGGAGAAACCTCTGAGAACTCTGAGAAACAGGTCAGACCCCCCCAAGCCACACCCTTTTAACTGTGGTAGAATGAATACAGGACTGAGGAACAGGGAGGAGATGGGGTTGGTGGCGGGAATTGTGCCCACTTCATCTTGGGAAACAGATGGTGAGATGGGAATTTATAGGGTGTTACATTGGAAGACTGGAAGCAGGAGAGGTTTCAGGCTTGGTCTCCCCACCAAGTTTCACTTATTCCATAACTCCATTAACTTGACTGTACATTTGAAAAAAAGAACAAAAAAAACAAAAAAACAATTACTGTTTATTTGCTGAATTTAACACGTTGGAAAAAATAAAACATAAAATGTGGAAAAGTTGTAGCACATTTTATATTGTATATTTTTTCAACAGAAATTGGGCACTAAAATTAGCAGAAAATGCTACATTTAAATGACTGGGGTGTTCAAACTTTTGCGTACAACTGTATACAGTACTGAGGTCTTATTTCAAATAAAATTCAATGGCAATTTTACCCAGAATTTTAATTTAGTCTACATTTGAATTTGACTGAATTCTAGAACTACATCTGTTTTTCTTTTATTCTGAGAATTTTTTGCATTTTGGCTAATATTATTGCGTATAATCCAGAAGTTGGCTACAACTCTTGATGCCCAAAGTGGATTAAGCTCATACTTCATAGATGTACTGAACAAATCTGCAAACTGTTCCACTGGAGGCTCAACCAATAGGAAAGCCACGTACCTCGTCTTCAGTTGGGCACTCATGTAGTCTTGGCTGGGAAAGTACAACTTGTGAAATTCTTCTCTAAAGAAAAAGATTCATATTAACACCAGAGGAATTTGTACAGGATTCCTAAGAGAATCAAAGTATTCAAATCTAATGTATAATGAATAAATCAGCACTACAGGAATTTGTACAGGATGCTTTAGTGTTTTAAGAGTATTACTATAGATCCTTTTGTCATGGTTGGTCCTGGGCACTTGGTTAAATGAGATTGCTGGACTGCCAGTGCTGGTCAGCATATATGCAAGGCTTTCCTGGGACAATGGGGCCTCATAATACTGCTAACACCAGGATTTTAAAATCAATTTTTGCTTTTAAATTGTGTGGTTGATGGATTCTGGTGCAGTGATGGAGGCTGAGGGCTGATGTAATCCTGTCTTTGCACTCTCAGCAGGATTGTGACAGGTCTGTCTCGACTTATTGCACTTTCTGTAGGCTTTGGCAGGGTTTTCCTTTGAAGAGAGCATTGCAGTCGTTCAGTCTTAAGGAAACAAAGCCAAGCGTAGAGTGCCAAAGCTTTGGCAGTCTGGCACATTTACGTTATGAAATAACGATGCTGATTAATGCATATTGTGCCTGTAAAGTAACAAATAAAGCAAAGAACTATGAACAAAAGGAGTGTAGCAAGTTGGTATTCTGACTGTACATACAATAAGGATTTTCATTACTGCACCCCCGTCTGAAACCCAGTTGAATTTCTAATTGAGGCTAGTTAGAATTACAGTTTGTGGAAAGGTGTGTTGTATTGTAATACTTTACATTTAGAACATTAAATCTGTTATAACCTTAAATCATTTCAGGGATTATGTCTATATACATAGTCAAATGCAAAAGTTTGAACGCCCATGGTCAAGTTACATGTTTTGTTGATTTTCTACGAGAATATAAGTCAACACATCGTCAACATGGAACAAACTTAAATATGGCATTTTTTCTGCAAATTTAACATATTAGGGAAAGAAAGTGTGCCATAACTTTTACACAGGCAACATTTTATGTTTCATTTTTTCCCCCAATATGTTAAATTCAGCAAATGAACAGTGATTGTGTATTAAAATGTGCAGAAGTGTGCTCTCTGTGGAGGACGTGTTCACTTTTTATCAAAATCAACTAAACATGTCATTCGACCAGGGGCGCCAAAACTTTTGCATTCGACCGCATATATGTGCACTATTACTTCGATTTATTTTTACATCCTTCTATGCTTGTTGGAAACCATTTTGCTCATGCCTTCTGGTTTATTTTGTAGACTAATTCAAATAAAATGCTAATTCTACTTAAGCATTTTAGTTTCCTCCACATTTGAATGGACTGACAGTTTTAGAACTAGCACTTTTGTCCGGACTGGTTACTGAGGGGGGCTGCTAAACAGGGCAAACATGAGCAGGTCTGGCCCCCAGAATGAGATCATGTTACTGTGACAACATTTTAGCAATAAACTTATAGTACTGTAGCTTTGAACCAAATGCTAAATAGAAAGGGTAGTTGAACATACCTCTAGGAAAACTGTGTAGGCCTGTGATTTTATCTGTGTGAATGAAGAGTGATGAGATCGTATTGTATGTGTAAACTAACAGTCTGAGAATGCTAAGGTCATGATTAAATTGTAAGCCACCCTGTATAAGAACGTCTACCAAATGCATAAATGTAAATCTTGACAAGTAGAAATCGTAGGCCCACTCCCATTTCTTATTTTTACCCCTAGCCCTTGTTTTTGAGTGTCATCTTGCCCCTTGGAACCGAGTTACAAGGGGTAATGGTTGAAATCTCCCCCTACGAAATGGGAAAACCCTCAAATAAAGAACTTCACTTCATTAACAGGCTACTAGCAGTGCTCTGTAGGCGACCCTGCCGGTCTGCAGTGATAGCAGAGGAGGGTAGCAGAGGGAAGTTCAGTAACATCACTGCTGGGCTTTAGTTACATTTAGGGCATCATATGGCTTCAAAGAGGGGCAATTATTTATTATCACCCACCCCTAATTCTTCAGTGATATGAAGCTGAAATGGGATTGGGCCTAAGACTCCAAGAGACACTTGAAAGCAGTTTACATTATTTCAAACACATCTATCACCTGAGATAATGGAAGCGATACACCCATAAGACCTCCAAGCTTACTTGATAAGCTATATATGAGTGCACATTGTAAATAAAACTGTCATTTGATTGCATTATCTGATGAAATTGCTGGAAAATCTGTACATTTCTTGATTGTATTGCTGGATGAGATGAATAGTTGAGTGCGAAATATAATCGTGTGTTTGCTTTTCGGTTATTTCAGCTGTGTCTGATCGGCTTGGTGAGGTTGTGTAAGAAACTGATTGCTGTTTTGAGTAATTGACCTGAGTTGTGTGCTGATTGGCTGTCCATTAGGCAGAGTCAAGGGCTCGACATCCTGGCACTTATCAGAATAAGAATGTTCTAGAATGGAGGTTTTCAGTCCATGCAGTGAAGACTGTTATGGTGTCCATGCTTATCTTCTACCATTACAATGCAGACCACCAAATATCTGGATTGTATGTGATGGAAGAGATCAGAAGTGTGGACCAGTTAACGGCCTTCAAGGCCTGGGTTAAATACCTTTGTTCTGGTTCAGAACTATGCAAAGCTTCTTGGCTTTAGGTCAATAAGACCACTGCTCTTCTGTTCCTGAAGTTAATGTGCAATTTATGGCTACATAAAGAAGAATGAAGATACATCAGGCAGATGTTTTCCTTGCTGTCTTGTTCACATTGTCGGTGAGAATTTACATCTGGATTTGAACCTACAAGGAAGAGCTTCTGCCTTCAAGTCAATCTTTTGATTATTTGCCTCTGAATTATTGTATTTGTGTTGAATTGTATGTAAAAAGTTATTAATATTAAAATATTTGATTTCTGCTGGACTGCCGTAGAGATGGTACATATGTATGTATGCGTGCGAAGCTAAGTTGAGGATTCTGGAAAGCGGCCCACACAAAGACGACTGCCTGAAATGCACTGATTTCAGAGATGTAGCACAGCTTCATTTCAGTAATGCTGTGCTCTTCTTAGGAGTATATCATCAAGTATGCTAACATTGCTAACCAAGAATGAAAGCTAGTAGATACTATGGGCGCCTCATTGACAGCAGGTATCGTTAAAAGCCAGCAAGCTAACACTGGAGATCTGAAAAATCCACTTACAAGCTTCAGTTGAATGCTGCATTAGCTCATGCTAACATATATTAGCCATGTTAGCATCTTTAGGTGAAGTACTTTGTAGCACAGTTAGACTCCTCACCCATCTTGGCTTCTATTCTATCTATATAAACGAATGTAAAAGACAAGGTAGTCTGTTTGCGTTAGACACAGTTTGTTCCCTTCTGTTGCCTTAAGCGAATGTGCAGCCATTCGGTACTGGCTATTATACTGTACTGTCATGCATATGAATTTGATTTGTTATTTACTGTTAAAAAAAAGTAGAAGTAAAACATTTTGGATACCAAGTTGCTGCGTTGTGTCTTTTGTTGACTTTCTTCAGAAAAAGATATAAACCAAGAACCTCCAATTAGAAAATATACATTAATTCTTTATTTTCTTTGTTTATTTATGTTAAAATCTGGTAGAAAAGGCAACTTTTTAGCCCTTTATTACAAAACACCACAACACTGACACTTAAAAACGAGAACATTTAAACATTCGAGCATTTTGAAATAAAAAAAAATGCATTAAACATGTAAACAAATACTCAAAATACATTATGTTAACTGAGTTTTCTTCATTTCTACCGTCTCACAACAAACGTGAGATCATGCTTGTGTCACACAGTGGTGATTGGCTGTTGATAGATGCAACTTCCCATGAGTCACTGTACACATTCTCAGGGGTATTTCTGAAAAGTGAGAAATGGTCAGCATATTTAATGTGCCTGATCAGTTTAAATCACTTTAAACCAGCTAGCAATGACCACAGTCTTTTCAGCTTTTAACTGAAGCATATTCATGTACAGACGTAGTGGATTCAGCGGTTATAAGTCTGTCTAAACATATGATTATTTTAAAACACACACACACACACACACACACACACACACCTCCAGGACTGTATAAATCCAGTCGAGTAGCTGCCTGATGTCAGTGTAAACTCCAGGTTTTCCTTTACGGGCACAGCCTGCCCCCCAGCTCACCACGCCCACCAACTGCCATCGAGATGACAGGTAGACCAGCGGACCCCCACTATCCCCCTACAGACAGAGCAAGGAATACAATTAGTATGCTAGCACAAAAAGCTCGCTAGGAAATGTGTTTTGTACATATCTTCATAGCCCTTCATGTATGAGGACACCTTGGGTTGGGGGGGTTGGGGGGTAAATCATCTTAAACAACCATTTGGTCACTCCAGATTGAATATATGCAAATAAGAGATCAGTGGTTCCTGACCCGGTCCTCAGCACCCCAGACAGTCCACAATTTTGCTCCAAGCCAACTCGCAACACAGAGATGAAGGAAAATTGTGGGCAATCGGGGAGGCTCCAAGTCTGCTGCCCTTCACATAGGGGTTCAATTCTCTGCCTGAGCAAACACACCATGGTACACCAGAGCCCTTGAGCTAGACAGGGGCGGCCTTTGCACTAGGAAAAGGTAGGCGGGGGGGGACTTGGCTAGTGAGGGTATGAACTGCAATATCATTTTTTGCAGTGTAGGTGGCTGGACCACTCAGGGGTCCTGAGCCTCAACTAGTTGAAAAATGCATCAAGGAGGCCCCGTTCCTACCTTCAAGAGCTCCAGAATCACTAGATCCACCCCCATGTTAGACTCAAAATGCTCTGCAAGTTACTCAAGATAAGAGCATCTGACAAAGGCATAAAAGAAGGTTAAACAAGAACCAGTGTCAATTTAACTATTCTCACCTGGCAAGAATCTACTCCACCTTGGAGGTAGCCAGCGCATAGCATTCTGGGAGTGATAGCAGAGCCGTAGACAGATTTATTTGAACACACAGACTGGTCAATCAGAGGTACTGTGGCTTTGTCTAGCACAGATGATAACTGACCTGAGAGCATGAGGGGGTGAAATTAAAGAAGATTAAAGAACAGGTCAATGCGTGTCAGCTGACATGCTTTTGTAGTTACTAGCCTGTAGCTGCAGCTGTTCAACACGGATAATGCTGGTGTTGTGTCCGATTCAGTTCCCCCTCAAATTCACATTCCCTTTGACAAATCAGGTCCTCGGGCGGCGCATTCACTGAGCAGAAACAACACCAATCAACACTGGAACTACGGAGAGCGAACAGGTTCAAAAAAGGTTTGTACAGCAGCTGCATTCACCCAATCGGTGACATACAGTACAAAAAGTGTTTATCAGTATGATTGTTCACTCGAATTAAAAACAATATTTATCATGGAATTTTAATTATTCCTCATCATCTTGGGTGCATTTATATTGGAGATGGGGTGAGTTTTTTCGAACTCTTTTGCTTTCCGTAGATCTAGTGTTGCTTGGCGTTGTTTTCTGTTCAGTGAATGCGTGAGAGAGAAAAAACTGAATGGGTGAATGGAAATTGACGGTATTAACAAACTACTTGCTGCTCTGCTCACCACTTTATGGGGCAGGACAGCAAGGTGAACTGTGGTCTATCGCAGCTCCTCTGATTAATATCGTAACTCACATAAGCTCCGTGTGCTGACCGTGTAACGCAACGCCGCCAACCCGAATGGCACAAATGTGCAGGGTGGAGAGGAACATGCAGGACATTGTGAGGAAAAAAATAAATAAATACATTTAAAAAAAAATAAAAATAAAAAAAAAATAGTACCCAAAAAACATTTTTTCGAATTAAGCATTATTTTCTATTATCAGCGTGACATATAAAACCTTATAGGACGCATAGTTCACTGGTCATTTTGGATAGTAGATAAAATGGTGATTTTGTAGTGTAGACATATGGAAGTCCGGTTTCTATTACTTCAGTGGTGAACAATTTTGACTCTAAATTTCTCTAGAAAGGCACATTTCAAACAAAACCACTCTGAGTGATTTAGTTTATATCTAAACGCTTGAATGATTAAGCAATTTTGCAAAATCGGTGGAGTTCCCCTTTAACTGAAATAAGAAATGCAATACATATTCCAAAACAATGCATGTCCTGACCACAGACCCAGCCTCCTACTGCATGTGCAAAACTCTTACTGCTCCACTCAAAGAAACACTTTCAAAAAACACCTGTGACTAATGATTGGGGGAGAACAGTTAGCATATCATTGCATAGAGCTAACACTAAATTAATACTGGTTACTCGACCCCAGTGAACCCTGGGCTAATTTTGATAAATGTTTTTGTACTTTGGTCAATTACAATTAAAGCATGTAATCAATACAATATATTTACATGAGACAGTCTCATGTCATATGTTGTTATTTTCAGTACAGGCTGTTCAGATATGTCATCATCATCATCAGCACTATTTTTAATGCCAACAGATTTTTTAAATAAAATATTTGCTTATACCAACTTTTAAAAAAAAGTTGTCCAATCAGACTTTGTTTCAGAAATGGTAACACTAAAGTGTCTGTGAGCCAATAATGCAACAATTTGATGATGGTTTATTCTATTTCTTATTATTAAGTAAAAAATAAATACATTAGCATACAGTGGCCATATTGTTATTGATTTTCTGTCCTCTTGGATCCATACTGAGTGAACTCTCATAGCCAGCCATTTAGTACTCAAATTCACCTGGATATTTACTAAACAGCTGTGTGTAATACCTGAATCTGAATACTGAATTTGTTTGAGATCATTTATTATTATTTTTTATTATTATTCATTTTTCACTCTAAGCTGAAGCTATTGTAATGCAGATGCTCCAGTCAGTATTAAAACACAACTGCTCTCGGCTAAGGTCCTGCTGATTGTTATAATGTGTGTATGGTGTCTAAGTAAACTGTCTTTCAATCTGCTCTTAAAGTGTGGGCCTACGGTTGTGAATATCAGCAATTAGCCTTATTCACACTGCAACCATATTGCTTTTCATACACATGGTGTCAGTTTTTGTATCGTTACTAACATTAATGTACTAAGAGTCACATTAAGCTTAGTCTCAGCCTAAAATAGACGCAGACGTTCTGAAATCTAAGGCACGTTAAACTGGCCACAACTACCTGAATTTTGTCAGTTGCATTTTGGTGGTACACCCATTTGTGTACGCACTTCCACGCACCAGTTCTAATCTCTCAGATGGGAAACAGTTTTGCAAAACTAAAGTGAACTGCTCTGTTTACTGCAGGGGTGCACAACTCCAGTCCTGGAGCGCCAATGTCCAGCACAGTTTGGTGATTTACACTTGTCTGTTAATTGCCAGGTTAAGTGGGTGCGTTTGAGCAGAGAAACCTCCAAACTGTGCTGGACACCAGCCCTCCAGGACCAGAGTGGTGCACCCTTGGTTTACTGTGACAAATCTTTTGGAGCGAGATGTGGTCACTGGATTGAAAAACATGTTCAAAGTCACAGCACTGCATCTGTAAACATGAGTCAATCGTTTCTCTAAAGCATTCAGAAGCGAGTAGGCTGAGATGTCCTTGGCAAATCTGTTTCCCATGGGTGTGTTTTTGTTGTAGCCCCAGTTTGATACAAGTCACACAAAGACAATAGTCCGTGGTTGCTTATTTTGCATGTCAATCACACGACCCTTTGCTGTCAAAGTAGGTTATTTTCCCACAGTAAGTGACACAACACACCAAACAAGTCTGGTTTGTGAGACTAACTTAACCTTAACACTAGCCAGCTAAGTACATGCTTTAACACTGGGTCTTGACTTCAACATCACAAATACCCTTCAATTTAGCCACGCCTACTCACCATTCTCCTTCAGCACACCCCACCCAGTTACCACAAGCTCCTCCCCTTCCTTGATTGATAGCTGGTGCGGGGGCAGACAGACCGGGTGAATGGAGTCTGGAGGTAGAAACAGGAACTTGGTGAGAAGACTGGAGTAAAGGTTACATCAAAAATCATCAGACTACTCAGTTGAAGAACGTCCTTGAGGACCATCCAGCCGGTTATCATTTGCTCCTCCCAACAGCTTTAGATCATATAATCAATGGTTTAAGATGACCGATTACCTACTCAGGTAAAAAAGGGAGCTGGAATTAAACAAAACAATGGACTGACTTGACGGACAAGGTCATGAACATCTTCGCTCTACTACAAATAAATGGATGACTTGTTTGGAGCACCTCCAAGTGTCACGGCCCAAGCCAGTCGGAGCATGGCGATGTCGTAGTCGTGGCGTACGTGGCTGTAGTCTTCATGAAGGATGATGGTTTCCAAGGATACGCCTCCTGATGATGTCAGGTAGGTGTGGCCGAGAACTACACGCCATGCACCGATTTCCCGTGTCCGTCTGAAAGAAGCAGCAATTCTTGATTTGACAATGGTTCTTTAGGAAATATTTCAATGCAACTGAAGGACACAAATTTTCTATCACAGTCAGTTTAAGTACTTTTTAATTTGTTACCTTATAATAATAGAAATATCAAATGACAACATGAAGGTTTCCGTATTGAACACAGTAGTTCTCACCCAATTCCCACCCTAACGATAATGCTCATTTCTGCTAGCGCCTCTATGTGGTTTCTTATGTTGCATTAGCACCAAACTAACAGTGCCTCACATTTGTTTTCTCTTACTGGGTTTAATTCTACTCAGTGCAGACTTAACCTAAATCAGACATTTGAATTATGTCAGGCATTAAAATAAGATTCTTTATATTGCAGATCTTATTATTAATGAAGCAGAACTTTATCCTGTTGGCTTAGCCTGATTAGCCTGCTACCTTTAGGCCCAGTTGTTAAAACAATAGGTTGTCAGCCCCTCAGTTTAAACAAAACCGGGCTCATATGTTGATACGTTGGGTGGTCCATGAGAGCAGCATAACTGTATGTTTGCATTAGCAGTTGACAGAGCGAAAAGTGGCCAGTGGAATGATTTGTGGAATGATTAGTAACAAGCACCAAACGACTTGTGAACAGGTGACCAATCAAGTTGAGATTGCATCGCAAGACATCAAAGCATTTTTAAAATTCCTTTCAAAACTATAAAATAGAAATGTGGCTCAGATTTATTCAACATTCTTTTGGTAATTTCCTAGTTTTTGTTCTCAGTATTTTTTATAAAATGTGGAAAATGGCAGAGATGTTCAAACTTATGGGACTGTACTTGGTGCATTTTTGCACATCTATGAGCACAAACATGTGTACAGACTCACCCAGTAAAGCAGTGAGCAGCGCTGATGACCCATCGTGTGGAGATCAGTGCTCCGCCACAGACGTGGTGTCCATCCCACTGCACACTGACCTGCCATGGCCACAACTCTGCTACTGTGTCCACTCCGCCTGCAATACGATTCAAGCCAACCACCTCCCCGCAGTCTACACATGCACAAACACATTATCAGGTTTTTAAGTTTTTTAAGAACATAAAAGTTAAAAAGAAGCTTTTCATGGCTTCAAATCTGACCATGGCTAAATAATGACTCCTTACATTTTATATTTTCTTTTTGTCAGTTTAGAATAAGTTGTTGCCTGTACAGCACCACCCTTCATTTACTTAATATCAAGTAAAAACAGCCGTTAAGTACACGTTTGCTTTTCAGCATTAAGAAAAGCAGAAATCATATTTAACCTAAATTTACACAGATCCTTCAAAAACAACTGATTATAATATTCTTTCAGTATTTATTGTGTCCAAACTTTACCTTATTTACAGCTTCCATTCTTTAAGGTGACTCACTTTCAGTTTTTCAAAAGAAATCTGTAGAGGTATTTTTTCCACACATCCAAAGTTCAGTCTTAGAAGTTGGTTGCATTTCCTGCTGCTCATGATCAAAGTAATGTAGTAGATTGTCTTATATCCAATATTTTCAGAAAAATCTCCTGAAAACTTAAAGAACTTCGACTTAATGGCTGTTTAAACTGCATTAAATGAATAAAGAGTGGTCTCAGACTTTTACACAATAGAGTATGTTGCACTAGTCACCCAACTAACGTAGCTAATGTAAGCTAGTGTTCATGCTAAGCTAATGGGCGAGCTTGGGTAGCCAAATAATAGTAGATAAATCTTCAGCACTAGATCTTATTTATCCAAGGCAAACATTCATTTATTCAAAGTAACAGTTTTGTGTTTCGTGCATGTTGTTCTCATCTTTTGTCCACTCTGTAAATTGAAAAATGGCCGCTCATTTACCTGAACAAGACAGTGATATTACTGAGCCGGACGAGCACTGATCTCTGAAAGAACACCACATTTTGAAAGAAAGACTGTGACCACATTCTGAACATGCATATATAATTTATGATAAGGTACATTAATGTATTTGTGCACATTTGTATTACCTCACACTGAGTACGTTCTGAATGGCTGTACTTGCTTCTGGAGTTTCAGTATTGATAACGGCGAAAGTCGTCCCTACAACAGACTGTAGACTCTTCACAGGGACTTGAACACTCCGTGGGCTGCTACAAGTGAACAGGACACACATCATCTCCACTAAGTGCACCATCGAACGTGCTAAATTTTAGATCACTACCAGAGAAAGGATTATTTAGCAGAGCATTCCAGAAACACTACAACAGGATTAGGCCAAAAATTCATGGTAGGATGGTGGGAAATGTTTGCTTCTTGAGTTTTGCACTGGAACAACAAGGCTAACAAGTAATGGAAGCTTATAACTCAGCAGTTAGCATGGTGCCAACTTCAAGCCTAACTCATCACACACTTGCCTCAAACTGTGTGGAGCTGTTCAGTTATTCCAAATGCAAGTAGACTTGCTTATGTGGTGTTAGACACTCTACACAGATCAGGCATAACATTCTGACCACCTCCTTGTTTCTACACTCTTTGTCCACTTTATCAGCTCCACTTACTATATAGGAGCACTTTGTAGTTCTACAGTTACAGACTGTAGTCCATCTGTTTCTCTGCATACTTTGTTAGCCCCCTTTTACCCTGTTCTTCGGTGGTCAGGACCCCCATGGACCCTCACAGAGCAGGTACTATTTGGGTGGTGGGTCATTCTCAGCACTGCAGTAACACTGACGTGGTGGTGGTGTGTTCGTGTGTGCTGCACTGGTCTGAGTGGATCAGACACAGCAGTGCTGCTGGAGTTTTTAAATATCTCAGTGTCACTGCTGGACTGAGAATAGTCCACTAATCAAAAACATCCAGCCGACAGCGTCCTGTGGGCAGCGTCCTGTGACCACTGATGAAGGACTAGAGGATGACCAAAACAAACTGTGCAGCAGCAGATGAGCTATCGTCTCTGACTTTACATCTACAAGGTGGACTGACAAGGTAGGAGTGTCTAATAGAGTGGACAGTGAGTGGACACAGTGTTTAAAAACTCCAGCAGCACTGCTGTGTCTGATCCACTCGTACCAGCACAACACACACTAACACACCACCACCACGTCAGTGTTACTGCAGTGCTGAGAATGATCCACCACCCAAATAGTACCTGCTCTGTGAGGGTCCATGGGGGTCCTGACCACCGAAGAACAGGGTAAAAGGGGGCTAACAAAGTATGCAGAGAAACAGATGGACTACAGTCTGTAACTGTAGAACTACAAAGTGCACCTATATAGTAAGTGGAGCTGATAAAATGGACAATGAGCGTAGAAACAAGGAGGTGGTCAGAATGTTATGCCTGATCGGTGTATTTATTATCTACAAACATGGATTAAAAAAGTATGAACAAAATTTTGCTGCTTCTGCTCTTAGCTATGCTATGGGAGGTACTTTTGTCCAAGTTTGTGGACAACAAGTCTGTCACAGTGTCAGAAACTTAAGAAAGATAAGCTAGTCTTTTAGTGTACTGCTGCACCAGTTTCCATTATCGGTTAGCTACAGTGTAAAACTGAAGAAGCAAGCATGTCTTTGGCTGATCAATTTTATTTGGGATAAAAGGAAAATTCCATAAATGTGACTTTTTAAAGAACTCTCTCTGTAAGGCACGTGTCAAGGTCCAGTCCTGGCGTTGGATGAGGGTTAACACTAACCTCCACAGCACTTTGGCCCAGAAGGTCCCCAGTTTGACATGCCTGCTCTAAGGGCATAACACTCTCGTTTACAAGATGGACGGTGATATTGCATTGTATAGCCAAGTAAGTGCGCTGGATGGACACAATGTTTAGCACACATGGGTGTGCATGTGTGTGTGTGTGTACTTACTGTGTGTATCCCAGCTGCTGGCATGCTGCCCGAGTGTACTGGCTTCTCCAGTTGTCCGCACACACAGTTATCCACTTTTGGTTGTCAACAAAAACCTGCAAGATTAAACTCTCACCTACCAATCGCACTACATACATCCATCCATCCATCCATACACACACACACACACACACACACACACACACCATACATACATGTTGGATGGGAGTGACATATGAATTGTTTTTATACTGAAATTACAATTTAAAAGAGCGTAATTTTCAAATTGCAAGAGCTGCATTTTTTTTTTTTACAGCCTACATTCTTTAAAAAGATGGTTCTTCAAAGGTACTTTAACACAATGGTTCTATATAGAACCATGAAAACTTAAGTCATGCTTAAGTGGTTCTTTGCATAGTGAAATGGTCCTTTAGATTGATGAATGTGCTGTATATGGTTCTATATAGCACCAAAAAGGGTTCTGCTATTGTTACAATGTCAAGCTTATAAGAATAGAAGATCCATTTTTGGTGCTGTATAGTTTTCTTACATTTGTTCTTGAGAAAGTTAAGAAAAAGTCCATGTCAGATTCATGACGTGTTCTTAAACCACAGAACTGTTCTTACCAAAGAACAAATCCCAAACAAGAAAATGTTGAATGTCAGAAACTATGTGAAAGTAAGTGGGTTTTAAGAAGAAATTTTTAGGAACAGTTGGTGAATGAGGCCCATTGTATTTACTAAAGAACCCGTGAAGAACCATCTTTTTAAAGAGTACATTATAAACATTGCCTTAGCAAATTTTAATTGGGAAATAACACTGATCTTGTGGACTACCTGTATATGACGTTAGCCCACTCAGAAGCAACCAAACCCGCCCCCCTGTACCATGTACATGATGACATAACCATAACTATCAGAGAAAAAAAAAACAAAAAAAAACAAATCACAAATCAGATATTTTCCCCTCAAATCGTTCAGCCTTACACAGGGAAATGAAAACCTGAGTACATTTCTAAGGGTTGTAGGTGCACAGCCTGGTGGTCGGTTTCTTTTTTTTATTTCACTTTGTGTGTGTGTGTGTGTGTGTGTGTGTGTGTTCACCTGGATAGGTGGCATTAATGCTCAGGTTGGACACACAGGTGAGCTCATCCTCTCCATCAGCACAATCAGCCTCCCCATCACACGCTTTAGCTACTGGAACAAACCTCAGAGACCCAGCACAGAAATAAAACCTCGAGTTTATCAGCCCGATTACTGAGAAAGAAAGAAAGAAAGAAAGATCAACATTTTCCACTAATATACACACACGGTTGAATCTTTTTGCTGAAACAGTCAGTCAAGACTTGGAGTCTGAAGTTAGCATCTGCACTGCAGCTATGAGGCTTGTGTAGCCAGCAAGTAATGGAACCTTATGTACACCAATCATTGATGAGTCTCATTCACCATTATCTTCCTACGTTTTTTCTTAATTTTGTTCTTGAGAAACATCCTAAAAAAGTCATCAGATTCATGACGTGTTTTAAACCGCAGAATTGTTGACACCTTTGTGTTCTTAAGTGTGTAGATTGGGTTCTTACCCAAGAACAAATTAGTGAATGTCAAAATCTTTGTGAAAACTGCGTTAGTGAAGAAAGAAAAAAGAAAAAAATTCTTCTTAAGAACGGATGGTGAATGAGGCCCATTGTGCTGACTGCTTGCTTACGACATCACGCACTTGCCTCAAGTTATGTTGAGTTGTGGTTTCTATGACATTCCTTTGACTTACCTATAAAAATGGACAGATGTACAGACAACATTCAGGCTGAGATGACTGACTGCTACTATATAAGTAATGCACACTTCTGTATCATTTCTTAGATAACAATATGGCATTTGGAGTCTTGGGATTGGTGTTACAGCAAAAATATACATGTTCAATACTTCAAGACTTCGATACCCAATATGCATCACAATATTTCGTTTTCTAGGGTCGAGAAGTTGGAACAGACAAAAAAAAAGCCCCAGTATTGCCACATTTTAAAAAGATCATTTTAAAAACAACTGCTAATTCAACTTTTTATTCAACCTTTCACAGACTGTACTAAATCCAATTAAACAGGACAAATTATGCTTTGTTTTTGAATGAAACAAAGTTTGTGTTTTTAAGTACTAATATCAAAATCTACAATTATCAGAAAAGCCTATCGTGATGTAATTCATCACAATAATGACGAGGCTCATCACACTGCCCATGCCTGTGCAGTCTGGACAATGTTTCCATTAAGCTTCCATTCCAACCGAAGAAGCAAACGTCCGACACAAAACATTACAAACTCACACATCTCAAACTAATTGTTGGATTGACTTATTACAGCTCACACACTGCTTAGCATTAGCTGTTAGCATGCTTACTGTAGTAGAGACCCACTGCCAGTAATGCTAGTGTTAGCAGCACACAGCACACAGCGACCAGGGCCAGCTTCCGCCTCTCCCTCCTCTCCGTCTGTAACTTCGACAGCCTCCTCGAGTTCAGGGGCATGGCTGCTCCTCAGTCTGTGGGAGGGAGGTCACACTGGTCAATGCTGTGGAGCTCAGAAGGTCAGATCTGTAATAGTGTCCATACAAGGAGAGTAAATCTTTTGAGCTCTGGCCTCACACTTAACTCTGGATTAACTAGATTATTTAAAAACATCAGTGAACATCAATTTTCAAATTTCACCATTTCATATGATTATTTTGCTACAGTTCAGAAACATTAAACACACTGAATATAGAAACACGACTGGAGGAACTATTTAGTATAATCTAAAAAAAATAATAATTTGAATTTATACACTTCAGAAAAGCTTGAGAACTATAAACTACGTGTCCTATATTCAACATTCAAAAGTTGATCCACTGATACATTTCTGTGTGTTAGTATATATATAGTGTCTCAGCCCTGGTCCTGGAGGCTCAGTACTTTTCAGTGTCTTCTCAGCTCCCAGCACACCTGATCCAACCAATCAGCTCATTGTAGAGTTAAAGTAGCTGAGTTTAAGGCAAGAAAAGCCGATTATCAGAAGAGAAACACTGAACTAGAGCGCACTCACCTTCTGTAGCTGAGCCTGTGTGTTAGTTGGTGGAGAATATTGGAATCACAGATTTACCTGGATCAATTTTCCTGACCTGAACGTCGTTCCTGACCAATGAGCAGACTCAGATGGCCTATGACATCACCTTCCCCAGCTGAGCTGAATGAGCCCTGATTGCTCGAGGTGGTTTAAACAAAAGCCTCAGCCTGTTGTTACACTCTATAGTAAAGCAGTAGTGTAAGTATGTCTGAGTATGACCAGCGTTTCTCTGCCTGTTATGCTCCAATTATGAAGATTTAGGCTGTTTTTAAGAAGTTTGGATAATGGCAAATGTTCTGTTCAGCTTTTCTTAAGACTGATGAGGCTAGTTTGGTGTTTTTCCTACATCAGTTTCAGTACTGGAGGCCTTCTAGAAGCATCTAGTGAAGTAAAATGAGGTCAAAGTTTATATGTAGCACTTCTTACATCAGGAGGGTCGGTTCATGCAGGTGAGGTTTGCACGGCGTTGCACAGTGGGAGGCTCCACGGTGGTCAAACTGGTTCAAGAAACGTGTGAGCAGTGGGATCCCGATCTGACTGATCTACTTGGTTGCAATGGCTTCTATTACTTGTCTGTCAGCAAGACGTCCTGCCTAAACCTTTTTGATCACTCAGATAGCCACTGGTGTTCATTCAGAATGGTTTGATGCAAACTGGTTTATTTGTGGAGAAACTTACTGACTCTGATTTCTTTACAGTGGTGGTGATGGGAACCAGGGGTTGTGATGTCTGCAACATTAATTTAGCCTTTTTTATTTAATAACCAAAACCACCGATGTATACAAGATATCTGAGGTTTTTATATGCAATGATGGTAAAATAGTGGTAAATCTGAAAAGGAAAAAAAAAAATCTTTGGGGACTATTTTGCCTTAGAACACCCTTAATGATCCTTCAACCATGAACAGATTAGAATTAGTTGATTGTTTTAGGCTAAAACTTCTCAAAACTACTGTAAAAAATGTCTCAGACATCAGGCTGAGTATTCATAACTTTTTAATATAATAACTTTCTGTGATTTTAGAGGCCTTAAACTCATCAGACGTCTGGTTCCTATCACTACCACTGTGAATGATTCTGACCTAAGTTTCTTTAGAACAAAGCATTTTGCACCAGACTATTCTAAATGACTTTCTTTACATCTTAACCATTTAATTATGCACAATTTTTGAAAAATAGTGATCCCAGAGCAGCAATCAGCCAAATATCTAATGGCTTTCTGCATGTCTACACTATAGACATACTACTGCATCTACACTGGCCCTTCAACTTTGTTCACTTTTCTAGTTATAGGTCTTTTAAGCCTGGCCCACACTGGCATTGTATTGCAGCCAATTAGTTGTCCACTGGAAAGCCAGTTTCCCAAACATGCATGTGTCCCTGTTTGAATCCTTGCCTCATTTTGCAACCCAACCGTCCTCTATGGCCGTGCTTTGCTACCAGAAAATGGCATGTTATGAAGAAGGAGGACTGTTAATACAGCAATCTGTCCATGGATAAAAAGAGGTTGGCTGGAAAAGCTGCCTGTAGGTTCTGTATAACATCTCACCAGCAGATGGCAGTACCCTTGGTTTTGTATGAATCAGACTGATCAGCTAAGTGTATTGATCTTTTATTCAGTTTAGCTTTAATGAATCTGATTCAGTGAACATTTCATAAGATTGTTTATTAAGGTGACTCATTTTCTACAGGATGGCTACTATTTTTTTGTCTTTTTTTCCCTTATTCACTTTTAGACACAGGAGCATCTAAAAGTAAAGAAAAAGCAAGACACTCACAAAATGTGTCCTAGATGGAGGTTTGATCGATGATCAGTGCTGAATTCAAGCAAGTTTTGTTGGTCACATTATATAAAAAAGTAAAAATTGCACATTTTGCAGGTTAATAATTAATAAATTCTGGTGGTGGATACACCAAAACAATCCTACAATGAGCTGGTCTGAGCCCCGGATCATTACACACACAGCCAATGCTCCTGTTCAGACAGTATCAAGGTTGAGCAGCCATGGCATAAATCATTGCTGTCCGCACAAAACCTTATGTCCATTTTTGTTATTGATTTATTCATTTCTCATTTTTTATTCTTTTTTTTTTTAAAGGATTTCATGATGAATGGAGTGATAGAAATGCTCTGAAATTACATAAAAATAAATCTTGTTCCATTTATTTTTCCTTCTTTTGTAAAATTTTGGCAAACAAGGTTTTGTTGTGAGTGTGAGAAAATGTAAAAAGAACCAACAAATAAAGTAAAAATGTGACTCTCCATAAAAAGAGCAAAGGAAATATGAGCACAGAATAATGAAAGTAATGAAACCATTTAACACTTTGTTGTGTAAACTCTGTTTAGGAACATGGAGGTTTCAATCAGGCCTGAAGAAGAAAGCAGCACTGACTGCTGTCATTTTTGGGTTTTTCCATTGGGTCATTTCTCCTTGTACACACAAGATGCAAGATGACATCATCTAGTATACAACAAATCAAGACATTACAAGCTTTAACTACATTTTCTCAACCCAGTGAAACACACACTCAATAAGTACCACACAGAGATAGAAAACCTTTAGGACAACATAGTACAAATATCCACCTGTGTAATAAAAATGCTGAATGAAATATTACAGCCAGTGAGAAATATGAAAAATTAGCTACTTTTGATCAATTATTTAATGATATAGGAGTGATACAACATCTTTAATTTATTTATATATATATATATATATATATATATATATATATATATATATATATATATATATATATGCCATGAATATTAACGCCTTTCTATAAAAAAGTTTCAAGCAAATTCATAAACACTCCTTAGGAAAATACAGTCAAAATATCTTAAAAAGTGGGTTTTTAGCTCTGAAGCTATATTTAGCAAGATCTCTCTGACTCAATGTTCTACGTAGGACCAAATAACTTCTGGAGGTGATAGAATTATATTAATATGACACAAAATCAAAAACTGGTTGCAAGAAAGTAAAAACTAGTGGAGATATCAATTTTTGAAAATGAAAAATGTGTTGTTCAGGTACAAAATATTCATTTTTATAATTTGATAAATGTGAAACATTCAGAAATAATTATTTATATGAATGTTGCAAATTATCCTTAAGGTTTCTTCAGTGTTCAGAACAAATTTCAGCCCAATCCAACAAACAGTAACTGATTGGTAAAGCTTGGAGTGCACATATAAAGAATCATGAAAATGATAAAGGCCAATGTTCAAAAATTAATAACTAAAGAAGTACTAGGATTTTGCAAGGTTACGTGGATCTAATAGAAGTTTTCACAAGAAATTTTTGAAGATCCATGACAAGAATGTAGAAGGCTAGGTGAGATGGTATGGAATGACCTTTTTTAGCCAGTAGATGCCACAAAACTGACCTGACATCAGAAAAACTACTCAGGATAAAAGATCACACTGGTAGGTGTGCTTGCTTGTGTGTTTGAAAGGAAGGCAATGCACCCAAAAATATCACCTTTCACTGAATACGAGCAGAGATGAGCACATGATCTTTTGTTTTTGCACTATGAAGCAAATTTAGTCGCTAAGTGGTGGCTGTCAAACCAGTCGGACGAGAAGGAACACACTGGTTAGGGACGCACAGATAGAGGCCAGGTGACCAGGGTTATTAAGGAAGTTTGGGTTGGCTGTAGTGATAACAGGGACGGGTGACATTGCAAAGTAACAGAGAGAGACAGAACGGTTAACTTTTGGCAGATTCAAACTTCAGCTTCTGTTCTTCAGAGTCTCTGATGGACGACACACAGACCAACGTGCAGGTAGATCTGACTCTTCATTGTGTTATTACTGTTTGGTGATGCTTGTTCTCTTGGAAACAGGTGAAATGCCTACATTGTTCAGAGGGTTTATACACTGACAAATAACATAGGGGGGCTAAGCCTATATTAGAGGGGATCTGGGGGGCAGAGAATTTTTTAATGGCTCCAAAATGTCTGTTCATCATGAACTGTTAGTGTAGCAACAACCAGAAAATGTGTCAAAAATGGTCACATTGGCCCACATTATATCTCTTTGTAGCTTGTATTTGGTGCAGAGCTAGAATGACTTAAGCACTGTGTCTGTCCACTTACAACAGGCACAGGTCGAGCAAAGGTACTGAAGTCAAGCACTGCTCTCTCCTCTCTCTTAGATAAGCTGCAAGGTGCTAAATATATTATTCAAATATGCAGATTATTGATCAGTTCAGTCTCAATCAGAAACTGTGTGATTTTGCTCTGTGGGCATGTTTAATAAGCTGGGTGACAGACTTTCACGGTCATAGTGATAATTATTTTCTCAGGTAAGTTAAATTAAATTCAGTAATTTTAACTGAAAGCTTGTAAAACTCTCCCTCTCTTTCTTCTTGATCACTAACCTCCATCAGATCTGCTCATTCAGTCCTGTCAGCTTTCTCTCCCTCTCTTCCTGTATTTAGTAATACATTCATTTTATTAAACTCAGATTTACAAGAACTCAAAGAAATAATGAGAAATCTATTGTATGTGCGTGTGTGTGTGTATATATATATATATATATATATATATATATATATATATATAATGTACACACACACACACACACTATATTGCCAGTATTCACTCACCCATCCAAATCATTGAATTCAGGTGTTCCAATCACTTCCATGGCCACAGGTGTATAAAACCAAGCACACCAGTGTTTGCCATATTGACTTGACATATTCTTGTTTACAGTAAAGTATTGTCACTGAAAAGGTCATATAATGTTAATCATAACACATTATATCCCTCTATTCTTCAACCTGTACATGGAAATTGAGAGGCGGCAGCTCCATCAAAGGCCAGTCAGATATGTTTATGATTTGTTCCAAAAAAAAAAAAAAGTTCTACATTATTTTATTACACTCAGGTTTACAAGAAAATAATGAGATCAATTCATTCATAATTTTTTTAACTGGTAAAAATCTTCTCGTCTGATCTTGTGTGTCAGACAACAGGACTGTAGCATCTGTCTGACTGTCTGATGTGTTGGTCTCTGACTTTTGCTCAGTACTGTATGTTTCTCACAAATCTATTTCCATATAACTTGCAGACTTGATATGATTGGCTTACAGTTTACGAGGTCTGATGTGATTGGCTTACAAATTACAAGGTCTAATATGATTGGCTTACACGGTCTGATACGATTGGCTTACATGGTCTGATACGATTGGCTTACAACTTACGAGGTCTGATATGATTGGCTTACAACATATGAGGTCTGATATGATTGGCTTACAACATATGAGTTCTGATATGATTGGCTTACAACATATGAGGTCTGATATGATTGGCTTACAACATATGAGGTCTGATATGATTGGCTTACAACATATGAGGTCTGATATGATTGGCTCACAACATATGAGGTCTGATATGATTGGCTTACAACATATGAGGTCTGATATGATTGGCTTACAACATATGAGGTCTGATATGATTGGCCTACAACATATGAGGTCTGATATGATTGGCTTACAACATATGAGGTCTGATATGATTGGCTTACAACATATGAGGTCTGATATGATTGGCTCACAAAATATGAGGTCTGATATGATTGGCTTACAACATATGAGGTCTGATGTGATTGGCTTACAAATTACAAGGTCTGATACAATTGGCTTACATGGTCTGATTCGATTAGCTTACAACTTACGAGGTCTGATATGATTGGCTTACAACTTACGAGGTCTGATATGATTGGCTTACAACATATGAGGTCTGATATAATTGCCTTACAATGTATGAGGTCTGATACGATTGGCTTACAACTTATGAGGTCTGATACGATTGCCTTACAACTTATGAGGTCTGATATGATTGGCTTACAAGTTATGAGGTCTGATACGATTGGCTTACAATTTATGAGGTCTGATATGATTGGCTTACAACTTCCGAGGTCTGATATGATGGGTAACAATGCTCAGTACTGTATGTTTGCTGCAAATTTATTTCCACATTGCTTTGTAAACATTTAAAAACATTAGAATTCATATTTAAACACAATTCTGAACACGTTTAAAACAATACACTAAGCTGTTGAGGGCTTTTAAATTACATACTGTGCTGTGTAAAGTGTTTAAAATTAACTGCACAAACACACCCAAATTAGTTTTCATGGTGTGTAAATGTTAAACACACAAACAATGCAACGCTACACCTCCAGGCAGAAACCAAGTGCAAGACCAGCTCTACTACAGCAGTGCGACATCAGTGATGAACATGAAAACAAGACAGATTTGATTTTACTGTAATTACCGCTCAGGAGACAAAGGCCTTACAGTCTACAAAAGGAAATTCTAGCTAGATGTGTGTATATATATATATATATATATATACACTCATCACCCACCTATCAGACATACATGGATGATCCATATATTATGCATATGTGTATTCATATAGCCACATATCAGTATATGTATATATGACCATATATGTCATTAATATGGTAGCAGCTACAAAAGAATAAACAGTCTAATGTTAGTCTGTTTGACTGCTGTCACTGATTTGACAGACTGAACTTTATCAGTAATTATGCCGGGGTGTGTGAACACAAAACGTTCTGAACACTCCTTTTACAGTGTTACTGTAAACACACATTACCGTCAGGATGAAGCAGCGCATTGAATGTGATACAGGTTTGTTTATTTCCAAATCAAGACTGGACTTGTAACAACAGACACGCACGCCAAAGTCAGTAACGGCAGGACAGGAACACGTCATCATGGATTAATGAAATATGATACACGCCTGTGTCACAACGGAAACCTACTGCATACAACATTACATGCAATACCCACTATTCCACACACTGACACTGAGTTGTTAGGATACTCTCAAGTGCTGAAGTTGAAATTGGGGTAGAATCACATTTAAATGATGTTGTTTAGTATTGATGGACACAGAGCATGCAAGAATACACTGCATGCTAAAAATGTGTTTGTTTTCCTTTTAGTGTGAAGAAAATCCTCCTCCGTATTTCTCTGTGGTGAAGCCGAATGAACCCCCTCCTTCATATGTGGACATCCAGCCACTGCCCAGTGCTTCGGCCATCATCCCCTACTACATCCACCACCCTCTGCCCAAAATACCTGCACCACAAACACCTCAACCTGTTATAGCTCCTACAGCCAGAGTTCAACCAGGTACTACACACAGACACACTATATAAACATATCGTCACCGTGAGAACCAAAGCTCTTATCTCCAAAGTGTTAACTTTACAGGAGGAGGAAACAAGGTTCACAACTTTTACTGTAAAGAGATTTTATTCCAAGCAATTTCGGACAATTTCTATTGGTCAATTCATCATCAGTTGTTCACATAACGTAAATAGCAGCTGTTTTTTTTTCGATTCACGTCAAAAATGACAGAAATGGACATCCAAGGGAGGTTTTGTTCTGATAGTGATGATAAGCGCTCATGCATACACACCTGAAAATAGAAATATTAGTGTAAAACATGCTCATTACCACATGATGATAAATGGATCATTTTTAGGGGGGGGCAGACCAGAACTCATTATGTTAGTGAGCTCAAAAAGTTGATTAATGTCTTCCTGTTGATCTGTATTTGTTGTTCTCTGCCATTGATACAAGTGTTAAAAATAGAAATGTATTATTATTATTATTATTATTATTATTATTATTATTATTATTATTGTAGTAATAGTAGTATTGTTATTATGTGTTAAGGTGTAGCCAGGTAAAACTGAACTAATTTAGCTTCTAATACTAATGGTCTTCCAGCTTTCCTCAGTTTCCCAGCAGAGCAGGGTGATGGAGATTAAGGCCCAGTCTCATTTCTTATTTTTACCCCTACTCTTTGTTTTCGAGTGTCTCTCTTGCCCCATGGAACTGAGTAACAAATCGTAGTGGTTGAAATCTTCCTCTATGAAATGAAACAACCCTCAAATAAAAAAATAACATTACTTCATTATCAGGCTATTAGTGCTGCTCTGCAGGCAACCCTGCCAGTGACAGCAGAGGAGGGTAAAGTTCAGCTCCTCACTGCTGGGCTTTAGTTACATTTAGGGAATCATAATCCTTCAAAGAGGGGGATGATAATTATTTATTACCACCCACCTCTAATTCTTCATTGATATTCAGCTGAAGTCAGCTATTCACCAGTTCACCAGCATCCACCTTCGCGTTTGAATTTTCCCGTTCCACCTTAAATGGTGCAGCAGTTACATGCTGCCGCTTCAGGCGTCAGTACTGCTGGATGATTTAAGTTGGACCAGGAAATGTAGCTAGCAAGCTACCGACATTAACATACTATTTTTTTATGCTTGTTATGAAGAAAAGGATTATAAAACATCGAAATGACATTAAAGTTAATACGATGGTTCTTGTATTAATTTAACAGAGAAAATTCTCATATATGTGGGTTTGTTTGGTTGCTTGCGCAGCCATCTTCCCGGCTTTTCCTCTTCTTTTATAACGCTCTGTTTGGAGTGCGACTCTGAAAAACCTCCTTTTGGAGGGTCATGTAGCCCAAACACTTCACCCTACACCTCTATCTCAACAAAGATCAGGACGCCCTACACCTAGGCATGAACACCCAAAACGGAGGGGTAGGGCTCAGTGGTGGGGTGAGGGGTGGTAATGGGATCAGAATCAGAATCAAGCTGTATTGGCCAGATATGCTTACACATACAGGGAATTTGGTTTTGGTTACAGGAGCTCACAGTTCACAGTCTCTGACAAACATTTCCATGTAGTAAATAAAAAATAAAAATAAAATTAAATTAAATGAAAAGATTGGGCCTAAGTGTAAGATTACATTGGAATTTCAGCTTGAATGCTCCAGGAGGTTCCAGGAAGTATCAGCATCAACTCCCTGGAGATATTCTGAAGACTGGTTTTAAAGCCTCAACCAAGAGCTTTCTGGGATGTCTCAAATCCATCAGTATAGAACATGTGTGTTTCTGATTCTGGATTTTGTAATGGCTGGTAGATAATTGAACTGTTGATGAAGCTTATTAGCCTTGTGCTTCTTGTAACAAACTTTATTAAGGAAAATTATTTCAACCCTGAGACATCTTCAAAAACAGAGTACAAAAATTCAAAATACAGAATACAAATATATCAACAGCTCACAATATTATGCAATTTAGTTAATTTCTGACATTAATTAATTACTGACATTGATTAAAAGTCCAGGGGAACTTTTTTTCCTGTGACTGTCTGTCTGTTGTGCTCAGCCTTTTAAATTCACAGAATATTTGTTTAAAAACAGTTTCTGCAGGTATTACGCATTGTTCAGTGACCGTTTGTAGCACGTCTTCTATTGCCAACGCAAACAATGAACCAATAAAGTTCTAAAACATTTTTGGAAAAAGTCTCGTTAAAAATTCCAAACATCACACTTTTCACATTAATATTAAAATTCAGACCAATGTGCATCAAATATCCTCCATCTGCCGTTCTTGTTCTTGATTGGCCGTCTGGTGTCACAACAAATAGTGATTATAATATCCTGTACAAAACGAATTAAAGGTCCAGAGTTCAATACCTCCAGCAATAGCATCTTCCTGTAGAGCAGAGGTCTTCAAGTCCAACCTCTGAACCAGGTTTCTGGTCCTGTATTTTGTATTCAGTGGCAGTTCATTGAATTATTGAGGTAACTGATTGGTCTCCTAGTGTCACACCTGTGAGTGGCTGCAAAATCCAGGACTGGATACTAGATTCAAGGTCCGGATTGGAAGAGCTCCAGAGTGTTCCTGTTCTTTATATTGTTATTATTATATTACACTGTGTATTAAGAATAGGCCAATAAAAATGATCCAGAATTACTTGTTGTTAAAACATCATATTATATACATTAACCTACATTAAAGTGAAGAGCATTGGGCCTCATTCCCCAACCATTCTTAAGAAGAAAATTTGTCTTAAATCCCACTTACGCAGGTTTCACGAAGATTCCGACGCTCACCAATGTTTTCTCATTTGGGATTTGTTCTTAAGTAAGAACAGAATCTACACCCAGTCAACAGCATAAAGAAGAGGTTTAAGAACACGTCGTGAATCTGACGTAGACTTTCTTAACTTGCTCAAGAACGAATTTAACGAAAACCTGAGGAAGATATTCGTGAATGAGGCCTACTGTTTTTTTTCCTCCAATTATAAAGTTATTATATCCATTTTGGAGATACAAAGTGTTTTTATAACAGTATTCCAAGTCTCAACACAACTCCTCCCCCTTCAGCAGACTCGCCCCAGGCCAGGCTAGTGGTGACACGAAGCAAGAAAGCTCGCTGCTATGGAGGCTCTGGAGGCTCCCTCCTCATCTTGGTAGTCATTGGAATAGCCATCTGGTTAGGAGGTACGAGAAGCTCTCTTCACCTTTATGCCTCTTCATATAACTTCTCATTGTTGACTTTCTGACTCATTGCACATGAAACCAGCCAACAGTGAACGATGAGTGGTATTTAAGGACTGTGTTCTGGCTTTTGGCCTCTGTTTAGTGCATTACAGTGCATCGCTGGTGTCTAAAGGCTCAGAAGCGGACACTTGCCCGTCCTCAGCTGTCGGCTGCGATGGACACAGAGACTGCACGCGGGGCAGCGACGAAACACATTGCGGTCAGTCTCAATGGAAACAGAACAACCATTCAGACCATCACAATGGCAATGCATTTATGTGTGTTTATCACTTCAATCATTTTGATTTAAGTTTTATTTTAATCCAAAATGAAACACACAATATGCATTTTGTGTATTCTGACAGTAATAATTGTGGAGTGATTTTAATCCAGTATGAATCTGCAGTGTGTGTAGTTTTACAGTCTGACAGTAATAATTGTGGAGTGATTTTAATCCAGTATGAATCTGCAGTGTGTGTAGTTTTACAGTCTGACGGTAATAATTGTGGAGCGATTTGAATCCAGTATGAATCTGCAGTGTGTGTAGTTTTACAGTCTGACTGTAATAATTGTGGAGCGATTTGAATCCAGTATGAATCTCCAGTGTGTGTAGTTTTTACAGTCTGACTGTAATAATTATGGACTGATTTTAATCCAGTATGAATCTGCAGTGTGTGTAGTTTTACAGTCTGACTGTAATAATTATGGACTGATTTTAATCCAGTATGAATCTGCAGTGTGTAGTTTTACAGTCTGACAGTAATAATTATGGACTGATTTTAATCCAGTATGAATCTGCAGTGTGTGTAGTTTTACAGTCTGACAGTAATAATTGTGGAGTGATTTTAATCCAGTATGAATCTGCAGTGTGTAGTTTTACAGTCTGACTGTAATAATTGTGGAGTGATTTTAATCCAGTATGAATCTGCAGTGTGTAGTTTTACAGTCTGACGTTAATAACTGTGGAGCGATTTTAATCCAGTATGAATCTGCAGTGTGTGTAGTTTTACAGTCTGACAGTAATAATTGTAGAGATTTTAATCCAGTATGAATCTGCAGTGTCATTTTTATGGTCTGAAGTAATAACTGTGGAGTGAATTGTCTTTTGTACTGGCTGAATCCAGAGCCCCCTCAGCAGTAGTAGTCCTGTTCCATTAGTCATGCTGATAGAAAAACAAAACACACCATGTTCTTAGTGTTATTGTAAACGTCCTGTGGCATAATTTTGACGTGAACATCCGGGCGGTCCATAGGAATCACTTAAAATAGTGCTTTCATCAGCTGTTTATCTGCAAGTTCCTTGTGGTTAACCTGGACATTCGCAAGGTGAGCTGGAGTGTAGTATTGCACCGAATGACCTCTGTTCTCCTCTTGTCTCTGCAGTGCGGTTCGGTGCAGGAAACGAACTCCAAGTCATGACTTCAAACTCCAGCCAGTTTCTTCCTGTCTGCTCTGCGGGCTGGAACCAGAGCCTGGCTGACCAAACCTGTCGGCAGATCGGATTCAGAGGGTGTGTGGAAGATTATTACACTCAGACACAAACGTATAGCCAAGCAGTTTGCTTGACACACAGCACTGCGGATTCACAAGGCAGAGCTGACATTTCGGACGTGCACGTGACCTACGCACAGTGGAACCTTCACATCACGTCTGATTCATTTTTGTTTTATTTTTTTACCCATTCTTTTTCTTCCCGAACTTCTGTTTGACAGACAAGGATATGCCTACGTAAAAAACAGCTATGAACAGTCACTGCTTTGGCTATAGTCAGTGTGTAAAATCCCCCTTGGTATTCGGGGGTCCCATGTTAGCTGGCTACTCTATAGGCTGGCTGCTAACTTACTCACCCTAGTGGCGCTAATAGAAGCTTCAGTGGCCAAAAAAGTTTTGTTCAGCAGTTTCTAGTTTGCTAATATGCTCTTCCACACATTAATTAAGATTCAGTTCTACCCTTTTCAGTCTGAGGAACGAGTAATAATTTCCACCAATCCTTTGGAAAATTGGGCAAGTTTCAGATTCATATTGCAAAGTTTTTCAGAGGCATCCTGACCACACTTCTTAGACTATGAAGAACCAACTGAGTACAGCGCCCCCCCGAGGCAGACCAGTGGTGCACCTCTGCTTAGTTAAGACCACCAAGAATAGGCCTATGTTGCCATTTTGTGGTTTAAGCAAGTTAAACAATGACCTTTCCCTGAATTTGTACCCTGTGATGGACTGGCGATCTGTCCAGGGTATTTTCTGCCTTCTGCCCGATGAGCGCTGGGATAGGCTCCAGCACCACCTGTGACCCAGAAGATTTTGTATCTGGGCGTCTATTTTATCCTAATGAACAGCATAACGTCATTGTAAGTTTATTTTCAGCGACTCCATAAAATTTAGATTTTAAGGCGTTCAGGGGGTCCAAGAGGTTAATTAGGAGGTCCTGGACACCCCCCAGGAACCCCTGTATTTTGCACCATGGCTATAATTGCTGCGTTGTTATTCTCCAATCTTTCAGCCATAGAAGGCCGTACATTTTCTTTAACCTTTGCATTTGTATAGTCACTGTGTTGCTTATCGTATAAGATTTTGTGCTCCACCACCTTGGTGCAATTTTACTGGGCTGTCATCATGACATTCTACAACAAAATCAACAAAATCAACCTGGCTCTGATTAATGATTTTGATGTGAAAGACAGCATTAATACAGATGTGATGGTTTTCAGAACAATAAATGTGACACAATACACAACTTTTCACTTTTCATCAATAATAACCTAAAAAAATTTAGGTTATTATTGATAATAGTCTACATAAACAAGTATTCCGCCAAGAAATGTCGTTCCTTTAGAGTACGGTTTCGTTGACAAGCAACCATGGACCATTGAATGATATTGCAGTCATTTGGTGAATTTTCTGAACATATGATGTCACAGCACTGTTTAATGCAAAGACTTTCACTTTATAAGCGCTTTTTGGTCACCAAATCACCACCGCGAGTCTTATGTAGCACCAATCCAGCAGCGTCCCTCTTCTCACGCTGGGGCTGAATCTTAAATGGCTCCCTGCTCCCTACATAGTGCACGATGTAGGGGTTTGAATACTGGATCCTGCAGCCCAACAGTGCAAAATACCTCGATACATGATGCACTGTTTGGCTGTAGAGGCTAGAATTTCACAACTTTCATAGTTAGCACACTGTTTAGGGAGTACGGAGCCGTTTGGGACTCAGCCTGGGTTTGACACTACTTAATAATAAATGAAACATTTGAAGTGTGTAAGTGATATTTTTCAGACTTTTATACTGCCGTTTTACAGTTAATCATACTGGAAGGACTTTAATTCAAATCTGTGAGATTAATGATGGAGTTGTTTGGGCTGTTGGCTCTTTTAGCCTGTTAGCTAGCTGACCAGCCTGGTTCTAGTTAAGAACATTCACTCGGTGGTCCATGCGAGCAGCAAGAGAGTCATAGATTATTCCATTAACAGCACAAGGGTTTTTTCATGTCGTGGCGCAGTGATGTACAATTCAGTTGTTGTGAGGCACTCATAGGTGTCCATACCATGGACTTTAGGACCGGAACTATTTGCTTAGTAAATAAGCCTTAAATAACCTTTTATTCCAACAATAAACACTAGAGTATTCCTTTAAGATGACTAACCGTGAAAGCAGTGTGTTTTCCAAAAACAGCGCAGTGACTCTAATCTGGATGTTTGTGTTGTACAGGAGTTATCAGTATGGATCCTTGTCCTCAACCTCATCTTGGTTCCTGTCTGTGAGCGGTCAGTCCGCAGACAACATACAGGGAAGACTTAAAGTCACGTAAGAATCTTTCACATAAAAAGCTGAAACCAGTACAAACCAGTACGAATAAGGCAGTGGTGAAACTGGCAAACCAGTTTTTTACCTTTTTACCTCTTTAAACTGTAGTGATACTCTCTGTTAGCTCACTGAGAGACCCTGCAGCTGCAGTGACGCTGTTCCTGAAGGTCCTGGTTGGAGCTTTAAACAGTGAATGTGATACTAATATTGTTCTGCAGGAAACTATATAAAGTCACCATGTATCAAAATTTTAAACTCTGATTTTTTTCAAGGAGCCAAATTAGACTCAGTTATGTTAGTGGGCATATTTTTATATGAATAATAATATTGTCTGTTAGAATATTTAAAACTAGCAACAATAACAGACCACATTAACTTAGTGACTGATTTCTAGCTACTAGTACATAAAGTGACGTCACAGTGTGATGCCAAAAGTTTTGGGTTCCATATTTTTATTTGAAATAATAAATGATGCTTATTTAATTTTTATAAAAAATGTAATTGAACAAATATATATATATTTTTTAACCAGTTTCATCAGGAATGATTAGCTAATGCCTGCGTATAAATACTGGCAGACCACTGGTTTAAATCATTCTGCTGTAACTTTGGCTAACAGTTTAATAGTGTTTGTGTATTTGCAGTTCGTCGTGTCCAGGTCAGCGGACAGCATCTCTCCTGTGCACTGGTGAGTTCTTCACCTGCACCAGCCTCCGTGTGTGTGCAGCACTTAAAAACACTGCTTTGCTAAAGTGTCTTTTCCGTCTTCTTCTTGCTTCAGACTGTGGGTATCCACACACCTCCTCCAGGATCGTAGGGGGTAACGTGGCAGGACTGGGTCAGTGGCCGTGGCAGGCCAGCCTGCACTTCTTGGGATCTCACACCTGCGGAGGCTCTCTGGTGGCCCAGGACTTCATACTGACCGCTGCACACTGTTTCCCCAAGTATGAGCCACACAAAGAGAGGATGGCTGGATGTGTGAAATGGACGAGTGAGTTGGATGTATTAGGATGAGTGGTTGGACAGAGGAATGAACTGATGGATGAATGAATGGATGCACAGATAACGGATATTTGGATGGGAAGATTAATGAATGGACACAATAATAGATTGATAAAATGAAGTGATGGATATCAGTAGATAGATGCATGGATAGATGAATGAGTAAACAGACAGATAAACAGATGGACAGAGTTGCATGGAGAGTTGCATGGGTGAGGGATTGATAGATGGACAGGTGGAGGATTGATAAGCCACAAAGGGTAGACAGATGGATGGATGGATCGACTGGTAGAAGTCTGAATGGATGAACGGCTTAATAAACAAGATGGATATATGGATCAGCTGTGGATAGAGGGATGTATTGTTGGATGGTTGGATAGATAGATGGATGGATGACTGGACAGATGAATGATTTTATGGATGAAGGGAGAAAACAATGAACAGATGAGTGGACAGATAGGTGGATGGGCAGGTGGAGGATGGATGAGGCACAACAGTGGATGGATGGATGGATGGATGGATGGATAAAGGGATGACTAGATGGATGGATGAATCAATGAATGAATAAACAGGTAAGCTATAGAGCTCACTTGCCCTGTCAGGTGGACAGATGAGTGGGTGGATAGATGAATGAGTGGATGGATAAGGCACAGAGAGTGAACTGATAAATGAGTAGACAGTTGGAAAATAGATGAGTGCATGGATAGATGTATAAGGTATATAGAGTAGATGGATGGATGGACAAAAGTATGAATTGCTGGATGGATGGATGGAAGAAATAATGAGTTGATAAATGGATGGATGATTGGATGGATAAAGAGATGACTAGATGGATGGATGATTGGACTGATGAATGAATGAATGAATGAATGAATGAATGAATGAATGAAGGACAGTTGAGCTATAGGTGTTGATAGAGGGATGAATAGGGTGGATAGATGAATGAGTAGATGCATAAGGCACAGAGAGTGAACTCACAAATGAATAGACGTTGGAAAATAGATGAGTGCATGAGTGGATGGATAAGGTATAGAGAGTAGATGGATGGATGGATGAGTTGATGGACAAAAGTGTGAACTGATGAATGGATAGATGGATCTGTGGATAGATAGAGGATGGATGGAGGGATGGATGGAAGAAATAATGAGTTGATAAAGGGATGGATGATTGGACGGATAAAAGGATGACTAGATGGATGGATGACTGGACTGATGAATTAATAAATGCACAGGTGAGCTATAGGGGTGGATTGATGAGTGGATGGATAGAGGGATGAATAGGGTGGATAGATGAATGAGTAGATGGATAAGGCACAGAGAGTGAACTCACAAATGAATAGACCGTTGGAAAATAGATGACGGCATGAATGGATGGATAAGGTATAGAGAGTAGATGGATGGATGGATGGATCTATGGAAGGAAGAAATAATGAGTTGATGAATGGATGGATGATTGGATGGATAAAGGGATGACTAGATGGATGGATGACTGGACTGATGAATGAATGAATGAATGAATGAATGAATGCACAAGTGTGCTATAGGGAGTGGATTGATGAGTGGATGGATAGAGGGATGAATGGGTGGATATATGAATGAGTAGATGGATAAGGCAGGATGAATAAACAGTTGGAAAATAGATGATGTTAAGGTATAGAGAGTAGATGGATGGATGGATGGATGGATGAGTGGACAGATGAAAAGACAGGTGAGCCACAGGGTATAGAGCATCGATTAGACTGAGCTCATTACAGCAGTTGAATGGCGTGATGTAGCCCTGATCTTATGGTTAATTAAAAAATAAAGGACCTCATTTGATTATCATTAATGAATTTTATTAGCAGGTCTCAAGACTGAAAGAATGGATCTATACATGGTTGAATGGACGGTTAAATAGACGGATGTTCACTGTTATTCTATTGCCTCTTCAGAGACTCCGCCTCTAGGCAATTGCCTAGTAACTGGCAAGTGTATTTGGGTGTGGTGTCTCAGTACCTGCTGCCCCTGCCGTACTCCGTAGAGCAGATCACACTGCATGAACTGTACAACTCCCAAACCAACGACTACGACATCGCCATCCTCAAACTCAGCCAGCCCGCCAACCTGTCCAGTCAGTCCACTCACACACAAACACCCTTACACGCTTAAACACCACTGGAATTAACCATTACACACGTTACACATAGAGGTAAAGCTTTTCTGTAGGGCATGTTTATAAGGTTACATGATGCCTACATAGGATCACCATGACAACTCATATAAAAAGGCTTGTTCCAGCATTGTCTGTCATAAACGCTGCTCTTGTCAACTTTGATGTCGAGCTGATATAACACCTGTGCAGGTGATACAAATTCTTTCAGACACTGGGTTGTCATGACACTTTTTGGGTGAAATGATATCGGAAGTTATTACGACTGACATTTATATCACTAAGCTACAGTGTCACGTAATGCTGAAAATGCATAGCAAGCTATGTGTGACATACACTGAGCTATATAGTTTATATCATTTCACCCTAGAAAGTGTGACAACATAGATGTTCTGTCAACTTGACAACAAAGCTGGCAAATCCAACCTTTATGACAAATGACACCTGTTGGAATCAGTGCTTATAAATGTTTATGTACACAATATTGCCAAAAGTATTCGCTCATCTGCCTTCACACGCATGACATCCCATTCTTAATCCATAGGGTTTAATAAGATGTCGGCCCACACTTTGCAGCTATAACAGCTTCAACTCTTCTGGGAAGGCTGTCCACAAGGTTTAGGAGTGTGTTTATGGGAATTTTTGACAATTCTTCCAGAAGCGCATTTGTGAGGTCAGACACTGATGTTGGATGAGAAGGCCTGGCTCACAGTCTCCGCTCTAATTCATCCCAAAGGTGTTCTATCGGGTTGAGGTCAGGACTCTGTGCAGGCCAGTCAAGTTCTTCTGCATCAAACTCGCTCATCCATGTCTTTATGGATCTTGCTTTGTGCGCTGGTGCGCAGTCATGTTGGAACAGGAAGGGGCCGTCCCCAAACTGTTCCCACAAAGTTTGGAGCATGAAATTGTCCAAACTCTCTTGGTCTGCAGAAGCATTAAGAGTTCCTTTCACTGGAACTCAGGGGCCGAGCCCAACTCCTGAAGAACAACCCCACACCATAATCCCCCTCCACCAAACTTTACACTTGGCACAATGCAGTCAGACAAGTACCGTTCTCCTGGCAACCACCAAACCCAGACTCGTCCATCGGATTTCCAGATGGAGAAGTGTGATTGGTCACTCCAGAGAACACGTCTCCACTGCTCTAGAGTCCAGTGGTGGCGCTTTACACCACTGCATTCGACATGCAGCTGCTCAGCCATGGAAACGCATTCCATGAAGCTCTCTACGCTGTTCTTGAGCTAATCTGAAGGCCTCATGAAGTTTGGAGGTCTGTAGCGATTGACTGCAGAAAGTTGGTGACCTCTGCGCACTATGCGCCTCAGCATCTGCTGACCCCACGCTGTCATTTTACGTGGCCGACCACTTCGTGGCTGAGTTGCTGTCGTTCCCAATTGCTTCCACGTTGTTATAATACCACTGATAGTTGACTGTGGAATATTTAGTAGTGAGGAAATTTCATGACTGGACTTGTTGCACAGGTGGCATCCTATCATGGTACCACGCTGGAAAGTGACCCATTCTTTCACTAATGTTTGTAGAAGCAGTCTGCAGGCCTGGGTTCTTGGTTTTATAAACCTGTGGCCATGGAAGTGATTGGAACACCTGAATTCAATGATTTGGATGGGTGAGTGAATACTTTTGGCAATATAGTGTAGATCTGTGTCAGTTGTCATAAGGGACTTATGTAGGTGCCATGTAGCCTTACTGTCCTACAGTAAAGTGTTACCCAAATTAATGTCCATTTGTTATTGCTGTTCATTGATTATGGTCTCATAATACAAACAACTTTGGTTGTGATTTATATGTGTAGGAAAATGCTCACTGTGTGTGCAATGCTGTTGTAGGTACAGTCCAGCCTGTGTGTCTTCCTGCATTTGACCAGACCGTCTCTGCAGATACACAATGCTGGACGTCAGGCTTTGGTGCCACGTATGAAGGAGCAGGTGTGTCAAAATCAACATTTATAGGGTACTTTCTATCGGGAGGCGTCTGTCGCAAACACTAACCCCTAAATTTACACTTGTGAAAACAATACATTTTTAAAAACTTTTTAAGGTGAAGTTTTAGATTTTTATGCGGTAAAAATGTGCTAAAAAATGCTGTCCTATGTTTTCATTTCAGTACCGAAACACAATTTCAGTCTGTAGGCGTGTCCCTTCATTTTAGATCAGGAAGTGAGGCTGCGTCCCTGTCCCTCATGGCCACATAGTGAGCAGTTAGATCCCATTGTTTAAGTAAATGTGTCCCAAAGTCTGAAAATCAGTGTGGAACATTAAGAATTGTCACTACCAAAACACATTTTCTACAATTAAGTGGGCGTTTTTGTGTTTTAATTAAAAAATATTCTGATTTTATGTGTGTGCAGCTGTTCTCAGCTGTGTTTGCGACTCATGTACTGGCTAGTGCTTTTGAGTTATACTCAAAATGAGCTAAAATTGTCACCAAAGAAACAGTCACTACTAAAACATTTCGTAAAGTTTCGGTAGTAAACATATTCATAACATAATAAACATGATTAAGGAATAGAGTCACTTAATACAAAAGGATTTTAGTCTAAATTCCAAGTCAATTAAAAGTCCAAAGTGTGTTTTGAACTCTGTACCAATGCGGTAGAATGATCCATATCCACTTCTTCAACTCCTTGAGACCACCGGTGGTTCCAAAACGCACTTCGTCATATTCTTCATGACTGTCATATTTCATAAGCTACAATCAAAAGGTGGGTGTCATATGAGGCTGTAACTGTCTTCTTTCCAGTCAGATGGGTGATGTCATTTTAAACCCTTATAATAAAAGAAGCTGAACTCACATTTTTTGTCTACTGAAAGTCGACCCATTTTTCCACAAATCTGGGCTATAAACTATAAACAGACGGCGTCTCTTCAGTGATCTGCTCTTCAGTGATAATAATTTTTATAAAATAATACAAAGAGCATCTAAGATTTTTATCTTTCAGCAGTAAATTGTAAGCATATAGTAAAAAACACGTCCTGTTAATTTGAGGGGAACTTTTACATAAATAAAATAAACATGTACATTTATTTCATGCAGTTACTGAATAAGTTGCCTTACGATTTGGTCATATAAATTCAGATGGAACAACCAAAATATACCCTGGAGAATAAGAGGTTAAAACCACCTCCTTGTTTCTACACTTATTGTCCTTTTTATCAGCTCCACTTGCCATTTAAGTGCACTTTGTAGTTCTACAATTACAATCTGCTGGGGTTTTTAAACACTGTGTCCACTCACTGTCCACTCTATTAGACACTCCTACCTTGTCAGTCCACCTTGTAGATGTAAAGTCAGAGACGATAGCTCATCTGCTGCTGCACAGTTTGTGTTGGTCATCCTCTAGTCCTTCATCAGTGGTCACAGGACGCTGCCCACAGGACGCTGTTGGCTGGATATTTTTGGTTGGTGGGCTGTTCTCAGTCCAGCAGTGACACTGAGGTGTTTAAAAACTCCAGCAGCACTGCTGTGTCTGATCCACTCAGACCAGCACAACACACACTAACACACCACCACCACATTAGTGTTACTGCAGTGCTGAGAATGATCCACCACCCAAATAGTACTTGCTGTGTGAGGGTCCATGGAGGTCCTGACCACTGAAGAACAGGGTAAAAGGGGGCTAACAAAGTATGCAGAGAAACAGATGGACTACAGTCTGTAACTGTAGAACTACAAAGTGCTCCTAAGTGGAGCTGATAAAATGGACAATGAGTGTAGAAACAAGAAGGTGTACTTAATGAGTGGCCAGTCGGTGTGTGTGTGTGTGTGTGTGTGTGTAAATAAACTTAAAAGGTGAATATTGTTTTTTAAGGGTGATTATGAGAATGTTTGGAAATGGCAATGTCTATTCGAAGCCTGTGAGATGCTGTTCAGGCCAGCCCTACTAAACAGTTTGTACATGTCAACAAACAAGGACTTGCGGGACACTTTTTTGTCTGAGAACACATTGACAGTAGTAAATGTGTATTGTGCCCTTGCCACATTCTGTTAATATCAGGTGTGAGCCGTGCCTCTGACGCCTGCTGGAGATTTCAGTGTGCGTGTGTGTGTATTTGTGTGTGTTTGGGTGCGTCCAGGCTTTGGCTCCAGTAAGCTGATGGAGGTGGCAGTGGATATAATCGACTCGTCAGTGTGTAACAGTGCTGAGGTCTATAACGGGCGGATCACGCAGAACATGCTGTGTGCGGGAGATCTAAACGGGGGGAGTGACTCCTGCCAGGTAACACATTGCCACGTTATACAAGTTATATATTATACGTTATATATTTTAGCCACGTTATACAAGTGTAAAAGTCTCTCCAAGCTACATTTAAGAACCAAAACCCCTCCCAATACTGTGACTCCTCCCCCCTCTGTTCTACGTATGGGGAAGACCTCGCTCACTGGACCGCGACCACAAAACAGAGGCATCGCTGCCCCTTCAGTTCAGCTCCTGACGCGAATTTCCCCTCTGAGTTTAATTCAGTAGCGTCCTGAGCTGCGTAAAATAAAGTTTAGCTGGTCTTTACTTCATCTCCTCATTATTCACTGTCCTGCTACAATATGTTGTTTTATCATAACGACTAATACATAAGGTTAATTATACGTAGCATCCATCTTTTAGTAAACATTGCTGTGTAAGGAAATAATCATACACATACACACGCATTTTCTGAGCCGCTTATCCTTCTGGGTCACGGGGGAGCTGGAGCCTATCCCAGCACTCATTGGATGGAAGGCAGGAAACACCCTGGACAGGTCACCAGTCCATCACAGAGTACACAGACAGACATATACATTCACTCACACCTAGGGGCAATTTAACATCTCCAACTGGCCTGACTGCATGTCTTTGGACTGTGGGAGGAAACAACACGGGGAGAACATGCAAACTCCACGCAGAAAGGACCCTGGTCACTCAGCCTGGAATAGAACCCAGGCCCTTCTTGCTGTGAGTGCTGCCCACTGTGCCGCTGGACATCATTAACGGCAAGAAAAATTTTGATTTTCGATACAAAAACCGCCTTTGAAATAGAACAAAAAAACAAAGAATATCACAGCCGATTGGTTGTTGCATATAAGCTGATTTGCATATTACATGCCACATAGCAGACTAACCAGAGACGCATTGGATTACCAAGTGTAAATTCAGGGGTAGACGGGGTCTTAGAGACTGTAGTCTATCTGTTGAAGCACTGTTTGTGTTAGCCACCCCCTAGTCCAGGGGTGCACAACTCGTCCAGCACAAAATGTCCAGCACAGTTTGATGAATTACCGGCTTAAACACACCTGATTCAACTCATCATTAATTCTCAGGTGTCTGAATGGGGGAACTACTAAACTGTGCTGGACACGGGCCCTCCAGGATCAGAGTTGTGCACCGCTACTCTTGTCCTTCGTTATTGGTCAGTTTCTGATCATATAGCCACTCTTGGCCAGATATTTTTAGCTTACATCACGTTCGTGTTATTTGTTGTCTTGAAACTATGACCTTCTAAGAAAGGCACATATGTTAACAGCATTGGGCGAAAAAGCTGCTCACACATCTGTACAGTTTCTGCCATCTTGTGGATCATAAAGTGAATTGCACTCTGACATCTGCAGACCACATCTGGGAGTAACACACTATACCATGACATCTGTTTGCACTGGTGACATCTTGATTATTCTCCAGCTAAAGTAGCTTTATTGACACGACAGTATTCAGTTACTGTATTTACGTTCTATTGCACAGATACACTGTTTAAGCTTGTTGAATTTGAGGTTCAGCTGAAGCATCAAATTCACACAATTTTCCTCCTTTACACCAAATGTAGTCTGTCAGCTGAGCATGTCTGATGTGCAGTTTTCGCAATGGAGTGAGAAGATTTATAGAGCTAACAAGTAACGGAGGCATTGTTAGCATCCAATTAGCATCATACAGTCTGCATGCCTAAATAATCAAACACTTGCCTCCAACCGTATTGTTAAAGTGGAATTCCACTGAATTATCACAATTTCTGCATAATTCGGTGGTTAAATCATTCACAGTGGTTTGATGTGAAATGATTCATTGTGGAGAACTTACTGACTCACAGTGGACTCTGGTTCCGTTCTCTGTTCCCTGGTGATAGGAACCAGAGATTGCAATGTCTGCAACATAAATATTGCCATTTTATTTGCTATCCAAAACCAACAGTGAACCTAAATGAGTTTTTATATGTAATGCTGATAAAAGTAAAATAGTAAATATAAAAAAAAACTGTTATAAATTGATTTTAAGTTGTTTTTAAAAACCTTACAAATAAGTTTGAGGCCAAAATTGTACCTCAAAACTATTGTAAAACAGTTTTTCAGACATCAGGAGCACATTCATAACCGTTTTTGTCTAATAACTTTCGAGGAGGTAGTTTGTAGACAGGTTGGACTGCTGGCTTCTACAGTTCTGACTCAGTAAGTTTCCATAGACCAAATCAGAACGTTTGTAAACATGAACGTTGGCTATACTTCCAGGTGGATAACGCGTCCAGTCAGGGGTAGAAGCAGCTCATTTTAAGCAGTGATAAATACAACCAGAACAGACTGAACCGAAATATGTTCAATAATAGTGAACTATTGTTGGGTTCGAGGCTGTAATGTTTGGGGGGGGGGTGCAGAGTCCAGGGTTGAGAGAGAACAAGAGCAGGAGAGAATAAATGCAAAAAGTGTGTTAAGAAAACTCTCCGCTTTATCCACCCACAGCTCCCCTGCTTCTCCTTATTTTATGTTAAGTTTAATTTCAAACCACTAATAAATGCTGCTGTGCTTTGGAGCTCAGCGGTTCAGTGAAAAGCATGCTTTCAATGATTGCTTATAACCTCAGAACAGCTAGTCTTGACTCTGAGACCTTTCAGAGTAAAAACATTCCCCTCATCCTCATCTACAGCCAGGAAACAGGATCAGAGGACGCACAACTAACCAGCAGTCTGGTAAACTACTTTCAGCGTTCAAGCTTCAAGCCAGAAAATGTGGGTTTTCTGGTATTCTTGGCCAAAATATCAGGCCTGGACCGACTTTGTAGAAAATAAATCGCGGACAATATTGGTCTGAAAAATCGCAATTAGATATTTTGCCCAAATCGATCAGCCCTGGATTTTTTTCTGTACTTTTTATGAGAATCAGTTTAATAAACACTCTCTCTCGTTCTGCAGGGGGACAGTGGTGGTCCACTGGTGTGTCAAGAGACAGATGGGCGCTGGTATCTCACTGGAGTGACCAGCTGGGGTGTGGGATGTGGCCGAAAGAACAGTCCTGGCGTTTACAGCAACGTACACAGCCTGCTAACATGGATACACAGCAAGATGGAGGTAGACACACACCACACACACCTGTGTACAAACTCAGCAACGATGAAACGCACAAACACTCAAACACACTCCCTCACTTTCTTACATCAGAGACCACCCTTTATTTAACTTCCAGTCAAACTAGCCATTAAGTAGAAATAATTCATTTTCAGTGTCAGGAAAAAAAACAGAAAATTGTATTTAACAGAAAATACTCAACAACTAAACATAATGTCACATTTTTTCAGTGTGTCACTCTTTATTACGGCGTCCACTCGTTTCAGGAGACTCACTTTCAGTTTCTCAATCAAATCCGCAGGGATATTCTTCCACAGCTCCAAAGTTCAGTCTTAGAAGTTGGTTTAGTATTTTCTGCTTCTCACCATCCAAATAATCAAACACATTCAATGGTGTTGAGGTCTGGACCCTGGGGTGGTCAGTCCATTGTTCAGCTTCTTTGTTTGATGTGTCCGTCTCCTTTTCTCAGTGAGGTTCTTCTTGAACAGCTACACATCCTTTCAGACCCACAGCGCTGAGTCGTCTTCTCACAGTGGAAGGATGGACAGAAACACCTGTGGATGTTTTCAGATCTGAAGCAGCTTGATTTTCTCCTCTCTCTCAGAGATGAAAGCTTTAAGTGCTGCTTATCTGATGGGGGCAGTTTTGGAAGCCCCTGTTCACATATTTTCCTTTGACTTTCCCCCTCTTAGTGCAAATGGATTATCTTATATCAAATGTCCTCATAAATATCTCCTGAATAATGAATAACTCGTACTTGATGGCTGTTTTTACTGGAAATTAATCAAATGAATGGTGGTCTCTGGCTTTTGCACAGGACCATAACAACATAGCTTTTACTGTATAAAGTTTCATTTATTACTAACTGCCTTCTTTCACTTTTGTTTTCTCTCTCTTTCTCTCTCTCTCTTTAATAGCAAGAGAGGCCCTGACCACACGGCACTAAACGCACTTTACGACATGTTCGAGGAAGGCACTGCCCCTGACAGTAACACAGAATAACACAGTCACCGTTTTTATGATATGAGTTTCCATTTTACTGGCCGGTGTCAGTTCATTTTCCTTATGCCAAGAATAAAATGAAGTCTGTGTACGTGTGCAGTTCACTTGCACAGATGCACTAATTCTCACTGTTACTTAAATGCAATAAACATGTCTATGTATGTATTTGGATTTATTTATTTGTTTGTTTTGCTCTGCCAATAGTAAATGGTTTACCACCTTTCAAATGGCTGATATTCTCTTCAGACACATTTGTTTGTGTTAATTTATGCTTCTTCTCAAATGTTTTTGTCCATCAGGTTAAACAAGGCGCTATTAAGACAAGTAGTCTCAAGTTATAAGGCATTTCCACTGATTTCTCAACATTTCTGCAGAATTGAGTCGTTCAGATGTGAACGAAGTCACTCAGAGTGTCCTCTCACAGTGGTCAACATTGTCC